>NW_022992160.1:2849147-3449147 GCF_902827175.1 Gymnodraco acuticeps | reverse complement strand
CAACTATGGTGTAGTTATGCAATAAATAAAAAACTTGGGTCAGGTTCCTCAACAGTGCATTAAAAGACATCTATCAATATGTGTGTATAACTCCAGCAATGTTAACTATGTTGAAGCACTTATTTTAACTGATATTATACATATGTATTATACTCTTATAAGATGTATGTAGATAGTATAAGAAATGTGCAGAATATGACAGTTTAATGGTGGAGGTATACACACATATTGGTAGATGTCTTGTAATGCACTGTTGAGCAACCTGCGACCCAAGTATTTCATCTTCGACCTTGTCAGGTATTGAACAATTAATAAATAAAGAACACAGAATTATTCAATATAAAACACAGAATTTGTGTGATGATAATAAATGATTTACAAATAAACACCACTGCATATTTACAACTGTTACACATGCTGATGTAACACAAATGTTTCCAACTTGGGATCAATAAAGTATATCTTATCTTAAGATGATCGATGGCTACTGCCATGTTTTCAAAATTTGCCTCTGAACCTTGACAAGTGCATATTTCAGGCTTATCAATTCACAACAAGAGGGGTCACAGACATAAGACCAGCTGTTAAATAAAGCTCTTCTGACCTTAGGTGGCATGTGGGTATATATTAATGCTGCCCATTATGGGCACAAACAATTTTCACCCATTTATTAATTATATGTTTTAAATTTGAGTGTTCCTATCCCCTAAACCTCCAGCGATGTACACAGTTTAATGCTGGCATCTTATTATTATGGGAAATACGAAAACGTCTTTTAAAACTACAATTCCCAGTAGAGACGTGCCATAGACAGAGAACATGTTGCGAAACACAATAGCCAGCATGTGTAGTTCTGGGGACGGGGTGGGGGACGGGGTGGACCCGTTCAAATCCAGTTTTGGACATTCTGCCGTGGTTCCATCCCATTTCAAGTGCTGTTCGACGCTCGGCGTCACCCTCGGAGCACACTCAAACATCCAATCACAGAGCTTGAGGACTATCACAGGGTTTGTCAAGCGAAGCGGAGAGAATACTTACTTCCGGGTGTAATATTCTGTAAAGCAAATGAGCTGCTCCGACCCTCGGTCCTGACGGACTCCAACTTGTGTTTATTAATAAAAAAAATCAATAAACACAAGGATAATTATGTGTTATTGTTGATGCGGATTTTGTTAAACTAATACGTATGCGCTGTGGACCAACACTATACATTGACGGGGAAGGGGGTAGCAATAAAGATAACACCATTAAACAGTTACACAACATAACAGAAATAATATTGATAGCAGCGTCCCTAGCAACCACCTTGGTAACAATGAAAATGTTGAATGGATACAATTTCCTGAAGTAATCTTCGTAATAACTAGCAAACTAAATATCATGTACATCCAGTGCACAAATCTGAAATAACAACTCATATTTCTCGCATCAAATGACATCTAAACGCATTTTAATGGCCAAACTAACCTTAAAATAGGCATTTTCCACCGAGAATAAAACGAATGTGGGCCACGTTTTTTTTTTCTGCAGGGAGCAATTTGAAGATCACGTGACATAGACGCCAGCCATTGGAATGAATGGTGAAAAAAAACGTAGGGATCTTACAATTTCAGAGGCGTTTTTGTAGAAATACTACGTCCCAAGTTGTGGACCAACGTAGTTATTACACGTTTTTTTGTGAGACTGGGTTGGCATTTCGGATCCAAGCAGACGGAAGGAATGAGGTATTTGCGGTCTACTATGACGGAGAAGAGACTGTCAAGTTTGGCTGTACTCAGCATTGATTCAAAACGCACTAAAGCTTTGGATCTTAATCAGTTTGTGAGGCGTTTTGCTGAACAAGATGGTAATCGCCACATTCAGCTGTAATAGGCATGTCAACTTGATGCTTTGCTCACGGATGACTAGATGAGCATACAAAACTGTTAAGATGATGACCTTATGTGTGTATATATTTTTCTTCTTTGTGGGGTTCTGCCCCCAAAAAACAGTTTCAAGTCCTGAGAAAGTCAAATAAGACGGTGTGTAAAACTACACTGCCCAGCCAAAAAAAAGTAACCACTTTGATGTAACTAGGCCAGTAGGTAAGGACTTTCCACTGGATAATAACTGCAGCGATGTATATGTTTTAGCTGAATACACGTTTTTTAACCCTAATTGATGCAGTTAGTCACTTCATTAATGTTTGTTCTTTCTGATGTAAAGTCAAGGTTGTAACTGTTTGCAATTAAGTCGTGGGGCGCTGAACTGTTCCTTTGATTCTTTTGATATATGATAGTAATTACTTGTCTTTCAAATTTTAAGGGGGATGAGCAAGCATTTTGAGGAACATTCATCATTAACTCCTCCAAAAAATAGTTTATTTAATAATAACACTGAATATGTGAATAATAACAGTGATTGACAGCTGATAGGAATAATATGATTGTTAATAGTATCATATTAATTTAGACAAACATTGACGAGACAGTTAATTAATGTACTTATTGCAGCAGTCTGCATAGATTTGGTACCCCCAGTGGCGTTTTTTATATGTACAAAAGTGGTGGGGCCAAACAACGTAGATGTCTATATATAAGCTTCTGCAGTGAGGTTCATGGCTGGTGAGGCACTGACTCTTCAGGTTTACAAATTATATTTTGACCTAAATCAAAATATAATATTATTTTCAAAAGCTTTTTGTCTGTTTAATTTTAAACACACAGTTCAACAAAAGCATACCCAAAAAATGTAATTGTATCATTATTATTAATTGTTCTCTCTTAAGAAAAATTAGCTGCTAATGGTAGCCACCAGAGGTTACCACAGCTTCCGGTTTCTCTACGTGTGTCTCGCTCCTTATTTGGTAACCTGTGTGAGTATGTGGAACTTTCCCTCGATTCCATTGGCTCTAGCGGTTAAAAAGAGATGTCAATCCTCAAAATCGACCAAGGGGGGGCCAGAGATAGGTCAAATCCACCCAAATGACCCCAGAAGTGTTTTTTTTTGCTAAACCTCTCTAAAATGGTCAAATTTCACTTGTTTTACATCAATCTTGACACAGGGTACTTATATGTTGTACTTTGGATTCCTAAAGCTTTTAGTCTATCTTACCATCATCCAAGGTTAGTTTTCACTATAAGTAAAAAAACAATTTTGGACGGACACTATAATTCACAGTTTTTTACTATGTTCAATCTGAATTTTCTTTAAAATAAAAAACATCTATATTGATTCTGACTCTTCTACATCCAACTCACAGGTTTATCATTACTTTGAGAGAAAAGATTATTAATTTAACCATTTTAGAAGGGAAGATATGGTCATTTGTTCTGGGAATGTCATTTTCGAGCCTGAGACCTGAAAAACAGGGATGGTGCTTAACAGGTTAAACTAATGCAAGTCATACGTTTGCTGCTTCCAATATGATCTTATGAGTCAGGACATTTAAGGGGAGATGTGTGGCGCAGTGGGTTGTGTGTTGGTGTTCAGATCAGGGGGTCACAGGTTCAAACCCCACTGCAGTCAGCATGTCGTTGTGTCCCTGGGCAAGACGCTTCACCCCAAATTGCTCCTGTGGGGATTGCCCACAGTATTGGGTATGTAAGTCGCTTTGGATAAAAGCGTCTAACAAGTAATATGTCATTTAAACCATCTTAATTTTCCAAAACCATGATTAAAAACATAGATTTACACTTTATAACCATCTTGCAGAACTGATCTGGTGTCAATGTGGCTCTAACCAATAGAAGCGCCCGTGTTACATAGTGATGTCATTATGTTACTGAAGTAAACAGAGGAGTCCAATGGAGGTGTTTCAGCCAGGGGCGGGGGGGGGTGTTGATTGGAAAAGAAACAGGGATTTTAGCCTTTGCAGACCATTTACATGCACAAAAACCTAAAGAACACAATACAGGAACTGGAATCCCCCAAGCCTCTATTGATAACAGTGGCGAGCCGTGACTTTTATACCTAGGCCCTCTGACCCCCCCCCTCCCTCGAGAAAAAAAAGAAGAGTTATTACGTCACAGCGTATACTTCAGCGGAATATCAAAACAGCGGCCCGGGGTGCAAAACGCATCAATGACAGCGACCCTCTACCACACAAAACAACACCATTTATATAAACACCTATCATGACAGGGCACCCACAGACAAGTAACAATTACAAATGAATGAAGTCGGCACGGCTGCCCACATTGAACATGACTTAGGCCTACCTTTGATGATCAAATCACTTAAACACAAAGTCCATCCTCCTGTCCTTTTGGATGAAGCACTTGCGGGTCATGCAGCTGATCCTTTGCCACTCCAGTTTATCATTGTAATTCAATCTTGAAAATGACTCGGTTAATAATTTCGCAACGATGTCCTCACTATCACTGAAGTGAGCCATCATGAACGAACTTATGCTAATTATAAATCTATCCATCATAAATCTATCGATATATCGAAAATAATAAAAGTAGGGTAGACATGTGGATATTATCCGGCTGAACAAAACGTGCATTTATCTAACAGGTTCGTTTTCCACAGACCTTATTTCGAGCTATTTTCCAGAAATCCCGTTGCTTTCTGTCGAGGGAATCCGAGCCAAGCTTACTTCCGGGTTTTAGGATGCGTCACTGCACCACTTGCATAGACCTCACAGCGGGCGGACTTGTCATAAAGTCCGCGAAAATAAAGCCCGCCCATTTAGAGGAAAGATATGATTGGTCAATTGTACTGTCATTTGACATTACTCTCTCGTTGAGTTACTATAGCTGGCCCTCTGTGAATGTAGAGAGGGACCAACAAGCCCTCCCGTCTTCACATAACTCGCAGAGACGGCATTTAACCCTTCACATTCCAACAGAAACTGAACAGGCAGATTCGAAGGATTTATTTCTTTGGAAATATTATTTTAATGCCTTAATATTTCAGTGAATAAATAAGAGCTCAATTATCTTGTGCAGTTGTTAGTGAGGGATGTGAACGAGCAGGGACTATCTTTCAAGAGCAACAGATCAATAGTGCACTCTTTGCAAGGCGCCATTGAACACTGCATTGTAGACGGAAGGTGGCCTTGCCTGCTGCCTCTCATCCTGCACTTCAGCAGGTGACTCTTAGCATCCTGCCATGAGTCACTCTGCTTACTCATACTGTTTCCTTTGCTTGTTTAATTGTGTATATATATATGTATATTTAACTGCAGTTCTAACCATGACCCACAGAGCTTCACTATCAAATCAACGATGTGAGCAAAGCAGCAGGGACACGCTTTGTGTCTTGCTTCCTACGCCACGGTTAATGTCATTACAATATTGACAGGACTGATTACTGCCTGTAGTTACAGGAAGCACAGGCCCAGTTAACCACTGAGAATATGTATTTTTCTCCATTGCTGAAATTATTTGTGTCATGAATATTAGCCAGTTCATGATCACATCTTTACTGTCAGAGTTGTTGACACTTTCAGTACTTTCTGGATTTTTCTGATAATCCTGGCTTCCAAGTGCAGGAGTGGTCTTCCCACTTCATTCAGCAGAGCAGAGACAGGATGGTCAACTGAAAAAAAGACAATCCATCCCTTCAGAAAAACTCTTCCCTGCATCTTTGGCTCTTAACTCAGCACTTTTCCTTTCTTTAGACAAGTTATCAACGGTCCTTTTCAGTGTTTTTCATCAACGCACTGGACACTTCCAATCAGGGCTCTCTTGAATTATCAATCCGATGGAAAATTGTGATCATTTATTCTTTTATGCAACATACAATTTTGAATCAGTATTATTTGTTGGTGGTCAACAGTAAACCCTATGGTTAAAATTAGGTAAAGACTTTGGTCATGCTCAAAAAAAGGTAAGGTTCATTTTATTATAGCTATCTAGAAATTGCTGCAGCCCTCGAAAGGCAGATGTCTACCTCCATGTCTGCATGGGTTTGCTTTGGTGCTCGCTACACAAATGTCGTACTACCATATCTGCAAGGGTCCAGGTGGACCCTCTGTGGGCGGCCCAGAGTTCATATTCTTAGCAAGCATGCCAACTGTGCATGCTCCTGTTTAGTTCCACACTCCAGTCCAGTTGGTGGCTCACGCACCTCTAGCTTGTTTGCCGTGAAGAATACAAAAATAAAACAAATCTATTACTAAACAGCTATTGTTCAAGGTTTTCAAGATGGAATTCAGAGGATAGTGTTTTGACATTGCTCTCAAAAAGTGAACCTACCAAAAAAAACACTACCGCTTTCAGCCATAAGATCTGCCAAAAATAAACACCAAATGACAGTTCTTAGAGTACCTTCATTGCACAGACATGAGATTAAGGGTGTTGCTGTATTTTTAAAAATGTTTTATTAAAATGACATCTTTTGTAGATCTGCAAACTTCACAAAAGCTGCATGCTGGGACAAACGAAAGATGACATACTACCACGCATGATTATGAAATGAAACCCTGGATTAGTCCTCTAATCACCGCTGCTACATCAAACAACAGAGGAAACACTGTGATTGCAAATCAGTGGAGCAGTGCTGCTGATCCTCCACAGGAGAGATGTTGCGGGGCTTTGTGTTCTTGTCCTCATGGCATCTCATTTTGTTAGAGCAACAGTCAAGGACAGCAGTAAAGGACAGATTTATGCTTCTGAGTAAGGCAAGGCAAGTTTATTTATATAGCACTTTTCAACACAAGGCAATTCAAAGTGCTTAGAGTAGTAAAACATTTCATTGCCATTTCAGATATGCTGTCCCTCCCTCTGTGTGATATGTTCACTTCTGCTGCTGTAATGGATGGTGCCCGTGTGTCATTTTTTTTGCAACATGCAGCTAAACACAAATCAGACTTAGAACGAACATGTGTTTTGGGATATCAAAACTATTCATATTTCTTATGTTTGTTGTTGATTTTATTTAGTTTTTCAATCGGAATTAATGCAAGTCACAGTACATTCTTACATGATTAGCATGATGTTACATTTTAAATAAAAACAATGGATCTCTTGCTCCTCATTGAAAATCTAGGTGGATTTCAGCAGTCTGAGTTGAGAGGGATGCGGGCGGGCGATCTTTGTGCGAATGACACCCTGAAAGAAACTGTCAGTCAATGTCTAAATGACAGATTGAATGAGTGTGTGACATTACTCCCTGCCTGGACCTCTCAACAGGGTCCTCTTCCGAGACATGATAAACCACAGAGCCATATTTATAGATATGAAAAATAAAAGAGAGTCATGGGGGCTGCAAATCTCATTGCTCACATGATAATCTCCTGGGACTCTTGTATCCATCATTTAGTGCAAATAAGTAATCGATTTACAAGATGCCAATTCAGTAGAGCCATAATTTCTTAGTTTAAAATCAAATGGATTTTTCAACAAGTCCTCCAACTCATACGACCAAATAGGCCAATTGTTCAGGCCCTTATTACGACCAAATATGTTGTTTGTTCAAGCGCTTAATACGTCCTATAATTACGTTTTAAAGTTTTCGCCCTCTAGTGCCCCCGTTGAATGCAAATGTTACACAGATGGTCGTTTATTCACAAATAACCCTCGCTGTAAAATCCTAAATTGTAGGATAGTTTGGCCATTAAAACGCTTTTTGATTAGATTTCTAGCGAGAAGTGTATATTGTAGGCTTACCTTTAGAATCCACGTCCAGTCGATATGTAGGATCTATAGTTTGATAGATATTGCGAAGATGATTTGAGGTATGCGGCAGCCTCCATGTAAAGTTACGGGTTGAAAACAGTATTTCCGGTCTCGAGGTTTTCAAAATAAAACCAATGATCAGATAATTTAACAGTGATATCTGCAGTACTCATCAACTAAAAAACATCAGTTTATCCTTGTTAATTATACGACATTTATTGGTTTAAATTGTGTACAATGCTTTTGTGTTTTTCCCATAGGTTTTTCTCTTTCGATTCTGAGAGACACCTTTCTTTTTTCAGAGATTTTGATAGGCTAAAACATCGATTGTTTTAGCCGCAATTCATGTCGGGATATGGTGTTTATCCGATATGAAATCTGAAAAACATTTTTTTTTAAATAAAATACTTTATTCCGAGTGTTCTTGCTTTTCTCTTTGGAAGTCATCACATATCGGCATTGTAATACACCGTTCGGCTGCATTCAATATTACATATCTGCCGTAGATATTTATTTATAGAGCCCTGATCAGAAGACCTTTTGACAAACTGTAAGAAATGGCGCCAAAACTGAATACGCGACGTGGATCATAAATATATCAGCAATTAAACAACATCTTCCATTTATTTTCACACAATACGTCTCCTTACAGTATCAACACTAATTCGGCTGACTTTTATATTTGATCCAATTGGTAGATAGGCTATATTTACACCATAACGGTGCACAGCTGATAGAAAGGGATTTTTTTTGTAGTTTTTAAAGATATTATTTACTGAACTACCTTTCCAACTCCTCATGCAGTTGACTGTTACAGGTCTATACAGGTTCATGGTACAATGCATAAGCTTCACATCGAGAGACTGAAACTGTATTTTCCTTTACCGTTCTGTTTTAATTTCACAATAAAGTTAATAGTCATATTATGTTTGATATTATGTTTTAACTACACCACTGGTTTTTTAACCCACACCGCCTAGTGGTTAAAGCACGTTATTGAATTTTGTTGTTGAATAAGTTTTCTTTGATGAAAACATTAAGAGTAGCCTACATACAAAACTGAAAATATCAGGGAGATACTGTAGTGATCTCTACAATAAAACAGTTTAGTGCAGGACGTCCAAAGATATTAACAGGAGGATGTGCAAAGCAGACAAACTAATAAGGCTTTATTTAAACATTAAAGAATACTTTAAGTTAAGGTCTTCTTCTGAATAAGAAAAAAACGTTGGCGTTATCCACAGATAAATATGAAGTCTGACAAAGTACTTAACGTCCAATATATTGCATAGTGTATTTTGGCACTTGACAATCACGTTCCCTGAATTTGACTCAGGTGTAACTAAAGTCTGATTTAAGGGTTGTTTATATTTCACATCATTAATCAGAATCTGCAAAGTAACTAAAATAAATGTAGTGGAGTAAAAATACCAGGTTAACCTCTGAATTGTAGTGGAGTAGAACAAAGTAGTATGCTGCTGTAACAAAAACATTTCCCAACTTGGGATCAATAAAGTATCTTATCTTATCTTAAGATGATCGCTGGCTACTGCCATATTTGCAAAATGTGCCTCTGAACCTTGACAAGTGCATGTTTCAGGCTTATCAATGAACAACAGGAGGGGTCACAGACATAAGACCAGCTGTTAAATAAAGCTCTTCTGACCTTAGGTGTCATGGGTATATATTAATGCTGCCCATTATGGGCACAAGCAATTTTCACCCATTTATTAATTATATGTTTTAAATTTGATAACACCACTGTGTTTCGTATCCCCTAAACCTCCAGGGTGTACACAGTTTAATACTGGCAACTTCTAATTGTGGGAAATACGAAAACGTCTTATAAAGAGACGTGCCATAGAACATGTTGCGAAACACACAATAGCCAGCATGTGTAGTTCTGGGGGGGGGGGGAGCTGGGCTGGACCCGTCCAAGTCCAGTTTTGGAAAGTCTGCCGTGGTTCCATTCCATTTCATAAGGCGCATTCACACCGCAGTACTTTTCCCACAAAGGTTCATGAGAACTTAGTTCATGAGAACTCTTTAGTTCTCATGAACAAATCCCTGGGGGTGGATTAGGCAAATGAAGCCGCTGACGTCACTTCTTTTTCTTCTGCTTTGGGTTTACTGGCAGGCCGCAAACCACTTCACGGCGTATACTGCCGCCCAAAGTCCCCGGCCGGAAGTCCCCGGAGTTGGGGACTGGCTTCAGTAGAAGCTGCTGGGACTCCCAGCAGCTTCTACTGAAGCCTTCCGAGTAAATCGCCAGATCGCCGACACCTCCTCATCTCCACCACTCCCATGTTTTATTTTGTGTTGCCATAAGTTAGTCTCTCTGCGTTTCTGCGCTGGGCTAATGCTAATGCTAATAATGCTAATGCGAGGATAATAAAATGGCGGCTTCACAAAACTTTTTGGGAGTTTTACGGGGCGTGGTTTGCAATCCGCCCAGCCAATCAGAAATATAGCTCTTTTCTCACAAGAGAGCCGCTCGAAAGTCCCTGCTCTCTAGCAGGGACTTTCGTGGGGGTAAAAAGGTTCTCATGAACTAATTTTAGTACCGGCTCTTTTTGGTGTGAACGCAACAAAAGAGTTCTCATGAACTAAGTTCTCATGAACCTTTGTGGGAAAAGTACTGCGGTGTGAATGCGCCTATAGAGCTGTTTGCCGCTCAGCGTAACCTTGTCGCACTGCCACTCCAACATCCAATTACAGGGCTTGATGACTAATCACAGGGTTTGTAAAGCAAGGCGGATGTTGTAGTCCCAAACGATAGCTGGGGATTTTGGGTAGTGTAGTGTCTTCGGAAACTGTAGTGTCTAAATTCCGAAAAAACTATTTGTTTCTCTGAATCGAAGGTTAAAAACACAAAAGCATTGTACACTCTCATAGTTCTGGGGAGTTGCAAGCATACAGACACCGGGTTGATGACTCTGGACACCGGAAAAGGACCCACAAATCTCGGAGCCAGTTTCTTAGAGGCGACATGGAGTGTTAAGTCCGTAGTGGAAAGCCAAACCTTTTGGCCTGGTCTGTAGGAGGGAGCGACCCTGCGATGGACGTCTGCAACAGCCTTCATCCGAGCTGAACTTCGGAGAAGAGACTGGCGAGCACCAGCCCAAACTCGGCGACAACGTCTGATCATGGCATGAGCCGATGGTACCGTTACTTCTTCCTCGTTGTTTGGGAAAAGTGGAGGCTGGAAACCATTGACACAATGGAATGGAGAGAGACCTGTGGCCGCCGTAGGAAGAGTATTGTGGGCAAACTCGACCGATGTGAAGTGGTCACTCCAGGTGGTCTGGTTCTGGGAGACGAGACGAGATAACGTAGCGTAGTCTCCAGTTCCTGGTTCAGATGCTCCGACTGTCCATTTGACTCAGGGTGATATCCGGATGATAAACTGACGGTGGCACCTATGAGTCGACAAAACTCCTTCCAAAAAATGGAAATGAATTGTGGACCCCTGTTGGAAACAATGTCATTAGGGAATCCATGGATCCTAAATACATGGTTCATCATGACCTCTGCAGTGACTTTGGCAGAGGGAAGCTTGGTCAATGGGATGAAGTGAGCCATCTTTGAAAATCGATCCACCACTGTTAGGACCTAGTCTTGCCTCTGGATGAGGGAAGTCCTGTCACAAAGTCCATTAGTATGTGTGACCAAGGACGTTGGGGAACCGGCATCGGCTGGAGTAAGCCCATCTTGACCTGAGACGAGGTGTTATTACACGCACACACCGGACAAGCCGCTACATACTCCGCCACATCCTTCCTCATGGCTGGCCACCAGAAACGTTGTTGAATCCTGAACATTGTCCTTGTTACTCCCGGATGGCACAACAGCACAGACGAGTGAGCCCAGTGGATGACCTTGGAGTGGAGAGACTCAGGAACAAACAGCAGATTGTTGGGACACTCGCTAGGTGCTGGATTCATGACATTCGCCTTTTTAACGTCCGACTCCACCTGCCAGAAAAAGGCTCTGACCACACAGTTAAGTGGAAGGATGGTCTTGGGCTCTACGGCAGGTGGTTCTGGATCGTAAAGACGAGACAAAGCATCAGGTTTTTGATTCTGGGATCCGGGACAAGAAGAAAGTGTGAAGTTGAACCTACTAAAAAAACAGTGTCCACCTGGCCTGACGGGAGTTGGGGCGTTTAGCCTTTCTTATGTACTCCAGATTTTTGTGGTCTGTCCAGACTAAAAATGGCTGCTCTGCCCCCTCTAGCCAGTGTCTCCATTCCTCGAGGGCAGCTTTTACAGCTAACAGTTCCTTGTTTCCCACATCATAATTCCTCTCTGCCGTTGTCAACTTCCGCGACAGGTAAGCACATGGATGCATCTTATTGTCTTCTACAGAACGCTGAGACAATACCCCTCCAATTCCCTCATTGGAAGCATCAACCTCGACCACAAACTGGTGCTGGGAATCTGGAATGGTGAGTATGGGAGCTGATGTGAATCTCTCTCTGAGGCGTTGGAAAGCGAAGTCCACCTGGGGAGTCCACTTGAAGGGAACCTTAGGAGAAGTCAGAACATGCAGAGGGGCAGCAACAGAACAGAAATTCCTAATAAACTTCCTATAGAAGTTAGCAAACCCTAGAAACTGCTGAACTTTCTTCCTGGAGTCTGGTGTGGGCCACTGGGAACCTGCACTGATTTTAGCAGGATCCATCTGGATATGATTGGGTGAGATTATGTATCCTAAGAAAGACACCTCTTCTGTGTAGAACTCACATGTCTCTGCCTTGACATATAGCTGATTCTCAAGCCTTTTCTGCAAAACCTGCCGGACATAGTTAACATGAGATTTAGCGTCTGGGGAGAGAATCAAAATATCATCAAGATACACGAATACCGAAATATTCAAATATTCCCGCAAAACCTCATTCACAAGCACTTGAAACACAGCCGGTGCATTGCATAGTCCAAAAGGCATTACTAGGTACTTATAGGGACCACTCTGAGTATTGAATCCTGTCTTCCACTCATCCCCCTTCCTTATTCTAACCAAGTTATATGCATTTCTTAAATCTAACTTGGTGAATATCTTGGCAGTTTGAAGCAGTTCAAAAGCAGATGACATGAGTGGCAGAGGTTAGCGGTTCTTCACCGTAATGTCATTTAGTGGACTGTAGTCTATGCAAGGTCTCAGAGACCCGTCTTTCTTTCCCACGAAGAAAAACCCCGCTCCGGCTGGAGAAGATGAAGGGCGGATATCCCTGACTTGAGTGAAGAAGAGATGTAGTTGTCCATTGCTGCTCTCTCAGGTCTCGAAATCGAATAAAGTCTCCCCTTGGGAATAGGGGCTCCCGGTAGGAGATCAATGGGACAGTCAAAATCTTGGTGAGGAGGTAGCGACAAGGCTTTGGATTTGTTAAACGCTTCCTTTAAATCATGGTAACAGGGAGGTACCTTCTGGAGATCAGGATAGTTAGGGTGATCTATAATGATCCTACTAGAGTCTGTTGGTGCAATAACAGGTTGTGAAAGTGTACACCTGTTAATACAATCCTCTTCACATTCCTTAATCTTGCCTGAGCTTCAGTCAATGTGAGGATTGTGTGTCTTTAGCCATGGAAATCCCCAAATAATCGGGTGCTGAGCAGACTCCAAAATATGAAACTGCATACTCTCTGTATGGTCCTTATTCATAGTGATCTGAATAGGCTCAGTGCAGTGTGTAACTGTGAACAACAGACGGCCGTCTAAGGTACTGGTGTTAATAGGGCGAGATAGCGGAACAGTCTTTATTTTTAGCTGTTTGACTATGCCTCAGTCCATAAGACATTCGTCAGCCCCTGAGTCTATTAACACACCCTGGTCTATGGCCTGATTGTTTATAAAAATGTTTACCTGAGTAACAGGTCGAGGAGGAAAGTCTGTGGGAAACTTGCTTACCAGCGCCCTCCTTTTGACTGGTAAGCTCGATCGTTTCCCGGACATGAAGCGAGTTGGTGATCCAGCTCACCGCAGTAGAAACAGCAGCCCTCCCGTAAACGGCGCTGTCTCTCCTCCCGAGTAAGCCTGGTTCTACCCAACTGCATGGGTTCGCCGGAGTTAACCGGAAGCGCTGTCCTCCGACGGTGCGATACCACGGGCTGGAAATCCTCACCCGGCGGAGCGAACCTCCGAGAATGATCCTGGGAACTGGGAAGAACGTCACGGGTGCGTCAACACTCTCTCTTTCCTGAAGACGGTTGTAGATCCGGATGGCCACAGCGATGAGAGATTCCAGATCCCGGGGCACCTCCAGTGGAGCCAGCTGGTCCTTTATTGGCTCTGAAAGTCCAGTCATGAAAGCGTCACGAAGAGCCGGAACATTCCACCCGTTGTCCGCTGCCGCTGTGTGAAACTCGATGGCATAATCAACCACCTGACGGTTGAGCTGGCGCATCTGGAAAAGTCTTCTGCTGGCCTCTGCAGCAGGTGACAAGTGATAAAAAATGCGACTCATAGTGTCTATGAAATCGGCCAATGAGTAACATAACTCGGTGTCTCTAGACCATTCTGCAGCTCTTCCCAGGGCCGGACTGGGACAATAAGTCAGGCCGGGAATTATACACCCAGCCAGGCCACTACCAGTTTTTTGTGCCATTTTGCTGGATTTATTTGTCAATATTTACAGCGTTGCTGCCCATAGTGATAGCCCTCTAAATCTACTACCAACAAATAAACATATGGAGATGGGTTACTATTTAAACAAATGTGCAAATCTATTTAGGAATCTATTCATGTGAACATATTTTAAAGGAAGGCTCCAGTCATTAGATAGTTAATCAAAACTTCAGTATTTAGTGAAACATTATGTTTAAACCATACCCTGAAGAAATCAGCGATATTCCCCGGTAAATAATGATTTTATAGCTCTTTTTTATCAAAACCTGTATATTCCGTCAGGCAGCTGCCATTATGGCCATTTTCAGTAGTCACATGATCCGAAAAACTAGGTCGTGACGTCATCTATGCGTTCACTTTGTAAACACACGACGAAAACATGGCGGAGTATTTGAGTTCGGACTCGTCAGCCGAGGAAGAAGTTTAGAAAAATAAAGTCCAGGCGGATTTACTTTGAATTATCACTATAGGTATTCATTCCATCCAAATACAACTGTAAACAAAATTTAAAAAATACTCTGTTATCCTCTTAGGCCCCACGGACCCGGTTCCGGGGCCGAAATCGCGTAATTTGCAGGAAACAACATCTAAGGCAGGGTTGCCAACTCTCACGCATCTGCCGTGTGACACACGCTTTCACTCTCAATCTCACGCTCACACGCTGCCCAAACTATTCTCACGCCAAAAACAAGAATACCGAAGACTAGAAACGGTTTTGAAACTTTTGTCACGTAGTGATCGTCTTCTCAATAGAACATCTTTGATAATGTCTTCTGGCCAATCAGAATCAAGATAACGGCGTGGTGTTGTTGCAGGAAGTCCCGACGGAGAATACTTTTGCTGTAGTACATCTCTACATCGATACAACATTACGTGTTGATAGAAATCAACACGTAATGAAATAAGACCCCACGGTTTGATGATTGATAGGTGTGTGGGCTGTCTTTCATTTTGACACACAGAACAATGGGGGCTATCCACCCTTATCCACAATGTAAAGTATTTCACAGCCTCTTCCCTCTTCTCTCTGTTGCGGCTTTCACACCAGCGCTTTTCCCTTTCTAGCTCCGAGCTAGAGCTTTTCTGGTTCAGCTCCGGTTTCCCTTTTCTGCTCCCGCTCTGTTCACACCGCCCAGCACCCGACTGGTGCTGCCGCTGCTGCGTCATGACGTCACCGTTTACATCGCTGATTTGCTCCCCAACGGCATTACGGCGCTCACAACAACAACGGGGAACTGCGTCGGGTCGATGATCGTGTTGCTTTTAATCACACGAAGCCAGATTAAATTGAATAACGACTTCTCCAACCTTATACTTTGCTCCAGAGTGCCGTGGTTCATTGTTTATTAATGTGTTTCTGCAGCATTTACCGACCGCAGCAGTGTTGGCTGCTCTTCCACGGGAGTTTATTCTCCTCCGTTAGCTCCCGGTTAGCTCACACTGCTGCGGCCGCTCTAAAGTATTCACTGTCCGACTCACACAAGCAGCTGATACATATCCACAGTTCCCCTTAGCCTAAATGAATGTGTGTCAGTCTGAATTGACGCTGTTTGGTATCACAACGCTGTTATGAAAGTTTCTCTGGTATAACATGGGTGATGTTAGCATAGCAACCGAAGCTAAACTGACTACTTGCTATTGCTATCCTATTGTGGCATAAACCGTTTTCTACAGGCACATTTTACCGGCGTATTTTTATTATGATTCTACTTGTGATAGTCGGACACGACAACCTGTGCAGCCCATGTATTGATTCCATCCGATAGCTGCTATAATACAAAACGTCTGCCTCTCTCCACAATGATCAATAACAATGAACGGATGGTCAAAGTAAGGTACAAATAAACAGAATCACACGAAGCCTGGTTAGTGTTGCCTGACTTTATAAAGTGTGTTTATAAGCACTACTGCTTGTAGGCAGGCATGACAGTCGACCCATGTTCAGGGGAGGAGGGTTTAGTTTCCTGCACGCCTAGACGTAAGAGAGACGTAAGCGACGCCACCTCTTAGCTCCGAAGCTCTTGCCTCTAGACCGACAATTTTTTGGAGCTGGAAGTGAACCCGATTCCAGAGCTAAGAGCCGGTGCCGCTGCGGTGTGAACAGGAAAAACCGGCGCTTTTCAGGCTCCAGCTCCGAGCCGGAGCTGAAAAAGCGCTGGTGTGAAAGGGGCATCAGAGGAGCAGCAGGTTCAGCTTTCAGAACAAAGTAACAAAAAACTAAAATGGCATTCATTTTTTTTAAATGTCGTGTAGTAATAGATTTATTTATTTTTCTTCTCAAGAGAGTACCAGAATGTGTATTTTATGTTAGTATTTCAAAAAATCTCCTGGGGGAGAATCCCCCCAGACCCCCCTGCAGGGGTTGGGTTTTCAGCATGTCAACTCTTTCACTTGTGGGGAAATTGCAGGATTGGCTCCAGGTCGCCCTTTTTATTTACTACAAGACAAATGTGCCTTTTTATTTCATACAGTTCAATTTGGATTGAGACAGGGAAATAATCTAAACCTCACGCGTGGCGTTTCACTGTCAAGGGGAGCGTGTATGTAATTACATTGCAAATACTGACTTGAGCCCCACCACTGTATGGGCCATTGGGCCCTACCATAGATTACCCAACAAAAATACTCTGGAGCCGCAACTGCCGACCCGTATTGCGCAGATCTAAGATCCAGTAGAAATTATAAAAAAGTAAAAGTCTGCTGCTTATTGTTCTAGGCCAAAATAGGGTCAAAGAGTATATGAGAGTGAGTGTGTTAATTAACATATTTGGCAGTTTGGAGTAAGTCTGTAGATTTGTTTGTGTGTTTCATAGGCCTCTCACGATAATTAATTTTGTTGGATACATTTTCCCGGAAATTATTGTCGGCACCGTTGTATGACCATTTTAGACCACTGACATAATAATATATAATAATAATTCAAGTACATCCTTTCAAACTGCTAGTCACATCCTCATGTAAATAGAAATGTATCGAGTTCATTTTTATTTATCGTACGATAAGTCAATTAATTTCTTATCGCGACAGGCACATAATAAAACATGTGTTTGACTTTCATTAGTGAATGAAACTGTGTCCTTTATAGTCTGTGTCCAATATTGTGTATTTGTATATATTGTATATATATCCTGTATATATGCTAAGGTCCCGCTGCTGACACGATAGCAGTCATTTTGTGCGTATGTGTAATTAAACCCATGATATCAAAATCTCACTCCAGCCAGGTACCCAAAGTTGTTAACCCTGGTCTAAGGAACCTTAATATTTAATAAACTATGAATATTTTATATCCATATAACGGGAAAAAAAACTAATTTAACTGATCTTTTTCATTTTTTTCTTCAAAAAAAACACACAATGCTAACAGTGAGCCTCTGAATTAGCCCCGGCGAAAAATGCTAACCTATTACTGCACCGAAAATCACTCCTAGCTCCCTTATTACTTATCCTAGCTGCACATCCAACACATCGTTTATGATCGTAAAGACACGGAATCTAACGGTGCCCACCTCAACACTGAAAGATACAAACTCGCGACGTTATCAACAAAAACGTACATCAAAACAAGTGGCGCTAGGTACTAACATGCGCTAGGCTAACATGGCTTACCTTGGTCTTTGTCTGGTCTAAACTGGTCTTCAATGGCATTAAAACGATCAAAACGATGATGTAGTTAATCCATAGGTTAATATCCAATGTGACTGTGTCCCCTTTGAAATGTTCTGATAATCTATAAGCAATAAAACTGCAATTCCGTTATCTGCTGTCCGCTCTGTGCTCCGTGCGCTCTGGGTCCTGCAATTCCTGCTTCCTTACGTAGTAAACAATAAGTAAAGTCTGCTGCGTAATGTGCTTATGCTGGCTGGCATTGGCAGTGCACTGCATCCCCATTAAGTAATGGTTGATTAATAAATCCCATTTTATGTTTCATCATACTCTCAGAGTAGTCGTCCGGAAACTTGAAATGTTCGCTGCATACATGCACCTGTGGATCTTTCGGTTCGGGCCGAGCACATTTCGCTAGCCACTGCCTCCGAACGTACTTCCTACGCTTACCTGTTGGCAATAGATGGAACCGAGCATTCCGTGGATTGTTCCTATCCGAATTGTGGCAATGTTTCGCGATACAATGAGGCATATTTCTATAGAATTGAGAGAGTAACTAGAGTAAACGACATGAACAAAGCACATACGTCAATTTGTCCTCGACACCAAACGCATAGTTCACGTCACTTCCGGAAAAATAAGTAATGTGACTCGTCAAAATGTCGCCGCCCACAGGGTTGATGTTATTTCGGTAATTAATCAGCTTAAAATCACTGATAACCTCATCGGATAAAAAAAAAAAGAAGACTGGCAGAGACTGGTCTGTTTTATCGGATGATAATTATTTAAAAATGCGTGTCATGAGCATTCCCTCCCTTTAAGTGGGGGTGGACCTCAAATCCTATAGGGGGGTCCGGGGGCATTCTCCCCCGGTAAGATTTTTTTTTAAATGTTGGACTTAAATGCATCAATCTGGTTCACTTCGAGGGGGAAATAAAGAGAGAGACTACACCCACATGAAACATAACTGTAACATTTAAATAATCATAAAATCATAATAACATGGCCATAACCAATAACATACCATATCCAATATGAAAAAACATTGAAACTTGTTTATTTATTTGTTTTTGGTTCATTTATAGTTGTGAGTGTGTCTGGGCTCCTGAACCAGCCTCACCTGTCTCCCCCCTGCTCCTCTTTGAGGCAGCAGCAAAGACTAGTTTTAGCTCAACAAGTTTTTCAAGTTTATCTTACATTTTTTCACCTAGTTAACGTTTTTTATTATTATTCATGCATATTTTACTAATCACTCCCCCTTCAAATGGAAATATGTGTTTACATGAATGGTGACCAAACCGTGAGACCCACTGAGAACTAAGTTAACTATCTAAACACTCAGCAGAGTCCTTTACCTCACCTGAGCTGTAGTTATCAGTCTCTCAGTCTGACAGGAGAGGACTCTCCCCCACCTTGTTGTTGAAACAGCTCCTTATATCCGTTAGCGCAGATGCTAACAACAAAAATAGCCTACACGTAACCGGTGCACGCGCTTTCTCTCTCTCGCTCGCTCGCGCCACACATACACACACACCCTCCCAAGCTTGAATGACACACAGAGACCAATCGAGGGCATTAGTGTATGATCTGTATGAAAGTGGCCATGTCGGCAGGCCACATCATATAGACAGCCAGTCACCCTCTGTGAGGCAGAGTCAGACCCACATTTGCGCAGCGTTGCGTTCACAATACATACATAAACAAAATTCTCAGGCCAGCAGGCCACTTAGCAGGCTAGGCCATCGGGAAAACTCCCGGTGCTCCCGATGGCCAGTCCGGGCCTGGCTCTTCCCGTTAAGTGAGACACGATAAATGCCACCAAAAGGCTCCTGGGTGGTGTTGGAAATGCAAATCGCACTGTACCTAAAAGGCTCTGCAGTTCATGGAGTCTCCGGAAGAGCCAGTCATAAAGAGGAAGAAACAGCCTGGTTTGGGTTGACTGTGTCAGCAGGATTCTCGACAAGCAAATTCCCAATTGTGGATGACGTCACCGGAGGAGCAGTCTGGAGGTGAGTAAAGAATTGATTAATCTGTGCAGTCAGCTGTTGCATCTGCGTAGAGATGATTTCCTGAAACTCTGCCTGGCGTCCTCCCAGCTCTTTTATTCCCTGGTTGGCTATGCCCAGCTGTTCCTCGTGGTGATAAATCTTCACGCCTTGTGCTGACAGGGCGGCATGAAGCGTTCTTGGGTCGGCTGGGTCCATAATGGTCAGTTTGTTCTGTTACGACCTAAGGAACTCAGGGTATAGGACCCAATTGCACGACCCAGGAGACAGAGGTCAAGTATTTGTAAGATACTTTATTATCGAATAGATGAACAAAAATAACACTTTCTAATCTCTTGATGAGATGACGAAAAGTGAACGAAAGAAAATCGCTCACGCAGTGAGGAACACAAATTATTCCATGACGACACACACATGCAGACCCAATAGGGGAAAACAATACCAGCGTTGCTTTAGCAGCTGGTAATAATGGCTCTGAATTCGCTAAGACTGACAGTTTAAAAAGTATGCAATTACCTAATTCATCATCTCTTATGCGCTAAGCTATTATTTAATGTGCTTCAAAAGGACATGAATATCGCCTTCATCAGTGACCGCTCCACCCCAGGATCTGACCATACGATGGCAACCATCGTGGTCGAGGGAAACAAATGAATGAGCATTCATTCTGCGTTAAATGTGTTCACACTGTTTGAAATAATGACTGTCAGCAGTGTAAACATCTTTGTTACATCTTTTGTAAAATGGATGTGTGTGATCTGCAGATTGGTGGCCATTGAAAGTTTGTTACTGTAGTTTTACAAAAACTTTACAGATTTGACATATTTGGCACTGGTTTTAAATATGCAAAGGCCTCTAACTTCGTTGTGATGGCAGCATGTATTTGCTGTGTCCCCATTCCCCTTGGTAATATGGCTAATGTGTTTATTTATTATTTTTGGGGCAATTTAAATGTGTTTATCTTTTTTTCTCAAGATTGAAATGAAGCTCAGCGCAAGTTCTTTCAGGAAGACTGGGTGTATATACATTGACTCCGCAGCTGCATATAATCAGCTCATCACAGGCGTTCTCTACCTGTTACCTTGCCTTGCCTAGCCTTGTTAAGCCCTAAGCCTGTTTTTCAGGTCTCAGGCTCGAAAATGACATTCCCAGAACAAATGACCATATCTTCACTTCTAAAAGGGTTAAATTAATAATCTTTTTTTCTCAAAGCAAGGTTACATCTGTGAGTTGGATGTAAAAGTGTCAGAAGCAATATAGATGTTTTTATTTTTAAAGTAAATTCAGATTGAACACAGTAAAAACATGTAAATTATTGTGTCCGTCCAAAAAAAAAAGAAATTACTTATAGAGAAAACCACCCTTGAATGATGGGATGGTAGACTAAAAGCATTAGGAATCCAAACTAGAACATATAATAAGTACCCTGTATCAAGATAAGTGTTGGGACTAACGCGTTACACAGTAACGCGCTACTGTAACGCGTCATTTTTGGCAGTAACTAGTACTCTAACGCATTACTTTTTAAATTCAGTTACCGTTACTACATGGTGCGTTACTCCGTTAGTTTTTTTTATATAGTCAACAGCCAGGCGAACAAAGATGAGAACTGTACTTAAGTACAGTATTTGAGTAAATGTACTTAGATACCTTCTGTGTCACATGCGGAGACGGGCTGTGGGCGTGTTTGTGTTGTTTACTAACAAGACTATCATGGCGGCGGCGGAGCTCAAGTCTAGTTTCTCCACCTGGAGATATTCTCACTATTTCACTTTTGTCGAGCAAAGAAAATAAAGTTTCTGTTAAATGTAAGTTGTGTCTTGGCGGGTCAAAGATCCTATCTACTGCCCAAAACAGTAATTAAAATCTCTTAAAACATCTGCAAAAACAACATGCTGGGACGAAGCTAGTAGCTAAGACCACAGAGACTCAGCCGACGCCACCCCACCTCCACCTAAGCAACAGCGGCTGGATTTTAACCGAGGGACTGCTAGCCAGGGAAAAGTCGATAAAGCCATTGCACGGTATGTTGTAGAACACATGCAGGCTATTGCTACAGTGGAGTCACCCGCTTTCAGGGAGCTAGTTAGCATGATACCATGTCCGGGCGGCATATGGGATCATGGAAAACTTTTTCCAACTACCTGGAGAAAGAATATACAAAAATGGAAAGCCAGCTAATATCGATGCAATCCAGATTGCATATAATGCATGTCAAGTTGATCAACAGATTGTATTATTCTCCAATGCAATAACAGTACTGAAATGAAGGCTATAAGGGCATTAATGGGAGCCCTTTTTTAAGTAACTAAAACGTTACTTTTCACAGTAACACTTTACTTTTCGATGTAAGTAATCAGTAAAGTACCTGAGTTACTTTTGAAATGAAGTAACTAGTAATGGTAACTAGTTACTGGTTTTCAGTAACTAGCACAACACTGATCAAGATCGATGCAAAACAAGTTAAATTTGACCTCTTTAGAGGGATTTAGCACAAAAAAAACACTTCTGGGGTCATTTGGGTGGATTTCCCATATTTCTGGCCCTCCTTGGTCGATTTTGATGATTGACATCTCTTTTTAACCCCTAGAGCCAATGGAATCGAGGAGAACTCCCACATACACACACACATTACCAAATAAGGAGTGAGAGTGACGCAAATATGGAAGCAAACAAGAGACAGAAGTATTTTAATTTTATGAGACACCGAATTTATAGCATTGAAATAATTACTTTGAAAATCATGTATCTGAATTTTTTTGCTCCGAATTTACCTATGTGAAATAAAAATGTAAAAATTCAAGTAAAAAAAATTTGAATGTTCAAATTCAGATCCCAAAAATTCAAGGCAAGGCAAGGCAAGTTTATTTATATAGCACTTTTCAACACAAGGCAATTCAAAGTGCTTTACAAAAAATGAAAGAGATTAAGAAAATGGCATTTAAAATCAGTCATTAAAAAGAAAAGCTAATAAAATAAACATTAAAAGAAAAAATACATGGATAAAAGTTACAGTGCAATTAAACATTAAAAGAAAAAAGTACATGGATAAAAGTTACAGTGCAGTCTAAGATATGAATAGTTCAATTAAAAGCAGCGACAAAAAGAAAAGTCTTCAGCCTGGATTTAAAAGTAGTCAGAGTTGTAGCGGACCTGCAGGTTTCTGGGAGTTTGTTCCAGATATTTGGAGCATAATAACTGAACGCTGCTTTACCATGTTTAGTTCTGACTCTGGGGACAGAAAGCTGACCAGTCCCTGAAGACCTGAGAGATCTAGATGGTTCATAATTTAGCAGGAGGTCAGAAATGTATTTTGGGCCTAAACCATTCAGTGCTTTATAAACCAGCAGCAGTATTTTGAAATCTATTCTTTGACACACAGGAAGCCAGTGTAAAGACTTCAGAACTGGAGTGATGTGATCCACTTTCTTAGTGTTAGTGAGGACTCGAGCAGCAGCGTTCTGAATTAGCTGCAGCTTCCTAATAGATTTTGTAGTGAGACCTGTGAAGACACCATTGCAGTAGTCGAGTCTACTGAAGATAAAAGCATGGACAAGTTTTTCCAAATCCTGCTGTGACATTAGTCTTTTAATCCTAGATATATTCTTTAGGTGATAGTAGGCTGATTTAGTAACAGTTTTAATGTGACTGTTGAAACTCAGGTCAGAGTCCATGACTACACCTAGATTTCTGGCTTTATCTGTTGTTTTGAACATTGCACACTGAAGCTCAGCGCTAACTTTTATACGTTCTGCCTTGGCTCCAAAAACCATTACCTCAGTTTTATCTTTGTTTAATTGGAGAAAGTTCTGACACATCCAGTCATTGATTTGTTCAATGCACTTACTCAGTGTTTGAATTGGAGAATAGTCTCCTGGTGAAATTGTTACGTAAATTTGTGTGTCATCTGCATAGCTATGGTAACTTATTTTGTTGTTCTTCATTATCTGAGCCAGTGGTAGCATGTAGATGTTAAAGAGAAGAGGCCCCAAGATGGAGCCTTGAGGAACCCCACATGTCATATTTGTCAACTCAGATGTGTATTTACCTATAGAAACAAAGTTGTTTCTGTCCTTTAAGTAGGATTCAAACCAATTCAGAACTGTTTCCGAAAGTCCCACCCAGTTCTCCAGTCGGTCTAGTAATATGCTGTGGTCAACAGTGTCAAACGCAGCACTGAGATCTAATAATACTAACACTGAAGTTCTGCCACTGTCTGTGTTTAAGTGGATGTCATTAAAGACCTTTACAAGAGCAGTCTCAGTGCTGTGGTTTGGACGAAAGCCTGACTGGAACACATCAAAACAGTTATTTAAATGCAAGAAATTACTCAACTGTTGAAAAACAACTTTTTCAATGATTTTACCTAGAAATGGGAGGTTTGATATGGGCCTGTAATTGTTCATTACTGAAGCATCTAGATTATTCTTTTTTAAGAGCGGTTTAATGACTGCAGTTTTCAGGGCCTGTGGAAAAATACCTGAGTGAAGAGATTTGTTTACTATATGAAGTAGATCTGAGGCCATGCAAGGCAAAACATCTTTGAAAAATCCTGTTGGAATAATATCAAGGCAGCAAGAGGAGGATTTCAGAAGTTGAATAATGTCCTCTAGGTTTTTATCATTAATCTGATGGAATTGTGTCATGATGTCTGAATTGATGTTAAGTGGAGATAGGGACAACACATTTGCTGTTCCTGATGCAGAGGCACTGACTGCTTGTCTGATTTTCTGAATTTTGTCAGTGAAAAAGGAGGCAAAATCATTGCACGCCCTGGTGGATAGAAATTCAGAGGCTACTGACACTGGGGGGTTAGTTAGTCTGTCGACGGTAGCAAACAAGGCACGTGCGTTGTTTTTGTTTTTGGTAATGATGTCAGAGAAGAACGATTGTCGTGCGTTTTTCAATTCCAAATTATAAAGGCCAAGTCTCTCTTTATAGATTTCAAAGTGAACCTGGAGATTTGTTTTTCGCCACCTGCGTTCAGCTTTTCGACATTCTCTTTTTTCTGTTTTCACGGTCATGGCCTTTCTCCATGGAGATATTTTCTTGCCAGACACTTCCTTTACCTTAGTTGGAGCAATGGCATCTATAACATTTTTAATTTTTGAATTAAAATGATCTACTAGCTCATTTACTGAGATGTTGGCAGGGGCAAGTGTGGAAGAGAAATTCTGAGTAAACATTTCCCTAGTATTTTCAGTTAAATATCGCTTTGTGGTTACCTCTTTTTGAACATTTTTGTGAACAGAAATAGAGCTCTCAAAGAAAACACAGGAATGGTCAGAGAGTGCAACATCAGTCACCACAACCTTAGAGATATTCACACCCTTTGAGATAATTAAGTCCAGAGTGTGCCCCTTATTGTGCGTGGGCTCCGTCACATGCTGAGTCAGTCCATAGCTATCAAGAACACAAAACAGTTCTTTAGCCCCTCTGTCCTGGGGGTTGTCAACATGGATGTTAAAATCACCAACAATGACTAGACGGTCAAAGTCAATACACACTATAGACAGCAGTTCAGTAAAGTCATCAAAAAAGCTTGCACAGTATTTGGGTGGTCTATAGATATTTAGGAACAGAGCTCGAGAGGAGCATTTCAGCCTAAGGGCCACATATTCAAAAGAATCAAAGTTTCCATACGATGTCTTCCTGCATTGAAGGGAATCATTGAACAGAATAGCAACTCCACCCCCTTTCTTATGCATTCTTTCCTGACTCATAAAACTAAAGTTGGGAGGGGTTGATTCGATAAGAACAGCTGCACTGTTATTTTGTTCAATCCAAGTTTCTGTTAAAAACATAAAATCGAGATTGTGCTCAGTGATTAAATCATTGATTAAAAATGTTTTTCCTGCCAAAGACCTGACATTTAATAAAGCTAGTTTAAGTTTGTTAAACACACTATCAGTCATGTTTTTTGTAACAAGCTGTGGCTGACATGGAATCACTGCTAAATTAGATACACTCACACAAACGTCACCGCTCTTAATCTATTACCTATCAACACAGATATCGGCAAAGCTACTGGCAGGCAGGGCCCCGACATGTCCTGGAAAGAGTTGAGAGTGCCATACGCCCTTGAGCCTGGACCCATCACATATCAGTAAGAGTTTGTTGTGTTTTGTACACACACATCCTTATCAGGCTTCGGAGACTGCAGAAGCCCCCTCGAAGGGAGGGGAGGTGGTCGACGTAGGCACGGTGATGGAGACGGGCTAGATGGTGCGGGGGTAGAGGACATGCTGCCAGGGGGGGGAGGTGGTTGACGTAGGCGCGGTGATGAGGACGGGGGAGATGGTGCGCGTCTCCGCGGTGATTTTGGTGGGCGTCGTTGAGGAGCGGGGGTAAAGGACATGGTGCCAGCCCTGCGTATCGCCTTCGTTTGGTCTTTGAACTCCAGGAAGGAATCGGTGCCAACCCTCTGTATCTCCTTTGTGTGTTCATCGATCTCCAGGAGGGTGGGCGAGGGTGAAAGGGTGAACGGAGTATCCTCAAAGGCGTTGACAGGGGGGGGAGGCAGTGGAGACTCCTCCATGTGTCTCATATGTCTCCCATAATCAGAACATTCCTCAGGCGGGTGCAGTGATAATTCTTCAGGGTTTTCTGCGTGATGTGTTGTGTCTTTCTCGTGTTTTGATTCCTCTTGCCGCTTGTCCTTGGCAGAGGGAACAGATTGATGACGCAGGCAGTTGAATATGTTAGAGATAAACAATTTCACTCCTGACTTGTTCAGGCAAACTCCATTTGCCTTGAAAAGATGTCTGCGATCCCAGAAAAAGTTAAAATTGTCAATAAAATGAACAGAATGGTCAGTACAGGCCGTTGAAAGCCAGGTGTTCAGTGCAAACAATCTGCTGAATCTCTCCACTCCTCTTCTGACTGGCGGTAGAGGGCCACTGATGAACACCTCTGCATTTAGAGAGCTGGCAGTTTCCAACAAACATTTAAAGTCTTCTTTCAGCACTTCTGACTGTTGTTTCACAACATCATTTGTTCCAATGTGCAGTACCACATTCTTCACAATCGGATGTTCAGCCCCAATATGCAGGATCTTCTCAGCCAAGTCAGAGACCACATCCTTAGGAAAACAGAGTACTTTGGTGTTGTTCTTATTACACAGACCTTTTACATCTCTTACAGCAGAGTCACCCACAATCAGAGTTTCAGGCCCAGTCGTTAGCTTTCCCTCTAGCCTTTTACTTTTAGAGTAGCTATTGGTCCTTACCCTGCTGCGTGAAGAGGACAGGTTATCCAGGTCATCAGATCTCCGGTTCTCGGTCAGCGGAGCGTATCTGTTCTGGATTGGCACACTTGGTGGTTTAGGAGGATTGTTTGTAATTCTCCCTTTAGCAGCTGTCCACTGCTGTTTCCTAGTATGAATAGGGGTTGAAGAGGCGCTCTTCCTGGGTGATAACAATGCAGGCCAGCCGGTCGCATCACAGATTTCGGAGCTCTGGGCTCTGCCTGTTATCCGTCCTCCCAAATCCCATGGAAGTGATTTACTCTTAGGCTTTGCACCCAGAGAGTTCCAGGGAGGACTATCACTTGTAGATTTATTACCCGGTACACAGCCCTCCTGTTCCTTGGAATCCTTGTAGCTGCTAACTAGCTGTGAGTTAGCATACCCTTCTCCATTACTTTGCAACACTGGTAAAGTCGTGTCATTCCCACGACATAGTCCATTCACTTCCACGTTAACTTCCAACCGTTGCATTTTCATTTCCAACACAGCCATCTTCTGTATAAGTTTCTGGAAGTCATCTGTAGAGAACGGAGGCATTTTGCTACCAACTAGCTTAAGCTAAATAGCAGTAGCCTACCAGGCTTTAGCTGTTGCTAGGCCACGCTATTGTAAGACTGACGTCGTCGTAAAAATGTTGAAATATGGCTGAAACCCTCCGTCTATTTACGAAGATGAACTGTCCCAGTGATAAGTTAATGTCCAGGAGCCGCTGCTCGAAGTTTTCAGAGAATAAGAATAGGAAAATCAGCATAAAAAGTAAGCAGAGGCAAGAGCAAGCAGAAATGCGTCTGCACTGTAAGAAAGATAAGGCACAAAAATTCAAGTGAAAAAAATTCGACATTTTCGGTGTATAAAATTCGACGTCCAAAATTGCGATGCAGCATCATCCCGGCTACTCAGACAGGATAAGCAATCAAGCCCAAATGCAATTAAACCGACTACTGGCCTATCAGAGCATGGCTTTGTCAGTCATATGATCACAACAACCCGGGAGAAAAATTACGGAGAACAGTGGGGCTTGGGTAAGTAGTCAGTTTGTGCTATTTATTTTACAAGCAGTGAGGGCTCGACAGCATTTGCATCTTACATTAGCTAGCTAAATGAGTGAAGTAGCCTTGTGCCTTGCTGTTAGCAAGCTCCGTAGTTATCATTAATTGAAGTTTATCACAACGGTGGTGTGTGTGTGTGTGTGTGTGTGTGTGTGTGTGTGTGTGTGTGTGTGTGTGTGTGTGTGTGTGTGTGTGTGTGTGTGTGTGTGTGTGTGTGTGTGTGTGTGTGTGTGTGTGTGTGTGTGTGTGTGTGTGTGTGTGTGTGTGTGTGTGTGGTAACGTTCACTTCGGTTAAATAAGTCAAGTAGACCATGCTACAGTACACTATACAAATACTCTCTTGCAAAAGCCCTGCATTTAAACATGTTAATGTTACTTTAGTAAAAGTATGCTAGTATAATTATTAAAGTATTTAAAGTAGACACAAGTTATACTATTATATTATATCATTTATTGTTATTACCGATGCAAGAGTTGACTTAACTGTTGTAGTTGGAGCTCATTTTGAACAATGAGCTAACTAATGATTACTTTCATAATGGTTTAATGTGCTGACTATTTTCTACATTAATAGATGAAGGTCTGGTTTGTTCAAACTCTAAAAATAGTAGGACATGCTGTCATAATTACCCAGAGTCCGAAGTGACACCTTTACAATGTTAAAGCTGTTAGATAAATGTAGTGATGTAAAAACTAAAATGTTCTAGATAGTGTAGTGGAAAAGAGATAATGTTTTAAAAACATGTTACTAACACAAAATCTCTTGTTTTGGACTGACAGTAATGATTCAAGAAATAGTAGATACATCAATCTGTGTGCATTTGTTGTGGATGGAACACAACAAATGGTGCTCTTACCTGTGATGCCTCCTCCAAACATTATAACCAGACTGTATCATTCAAACTATAAGTACCAGTTCTAGCTACTTGACTTTAGACAAACAATTCAAAAGACAAAATCAACACAATTTATTGAAAGACCAATCTTTATTTTACGGTGCCTCTCCTTTTGTTTGTATTATTAAACCCTGTCAATCTAAAAAACTGAGCAACTCAACAGTTAACTTTATATTTCTTATTGTCCAAAGCATCTATTACACTATTTGTTCCCCTCTCATATTCACAGGATGGATGATTAGAGACTTTGGGGGAGACCTCAGCTTTATGAACGTCCTGTTGGTTTGGCCAGAGAGGGCTGAGAGTCTTTCCCTGTGAGGAGGACCAGGCCTGAGGGAGGAGGACCAGGCCTGAGGGAGGAGGACCTACACCAGCTGCACCTACAGAACTTAGCCCATGCTGGGCATAGCTGTTACCACCTGCACAGGCCTGTCAATTAACAGATTAACATTTAGTGTAACTTATGTATATTATTTAGTTTTTATTTAAAAAAAAATTGTGATGGTTCATGCTTGATAACTTTTAGTTCACATTTCAATAAATTGTATTTGCACTCCTTTTGTCCGTTATTCTTACTGAAAATGTTACATTACACATTCACATCTGACTGAAGATTAGCACCATGTATTTGTGACGTTGCAAACTCTGCGGTACAAGGCACAAGTGATGTGAAGCTCATAAAGTGAGGCAAATGCATTTGATCAGCTGACTTTTGTTGTGTGCCAAACTTTATAGGCCTGACAATAATCACACTGTCTCTGACGTGCAACGTAAAACACAAAACAACAAAAAAATGAAGTTCCTGTTAGACTACAAAACTAGTCAGTGTGCAGGTCTTTGTGTTACAATATAATTGTCTCTTAGTGAATGTCCTGTACTGCTCTTAAATCTCATCACATCAGCTTTTCCTTTCCCTCTTGGATGTTCTTCTGGACCCTCAGAGAAAGAGAAAATGTTGAAGCAGTCCTGTCTCTCAGGCCTGTCCTTTCCTAACAGAAATATCAAAAAACATATTATTGCAGAGCAAGTGTGTTATTTAAGAAAGAGGTGTGTTTGTTTGTTCAGGGGCTATAAATATAATGATTTTTATTTTTAATTTGAATGTGTTTTTTTAAATCCAACAGTGTGCTACAAAGATAATCAGGTTATGAATAAACGGTTCTAAATTCATCAACATTGAAATAAATGTATTATTAAAATAATATTTAACTGTTATCGAAACTTAGTGCAACTGTAGAAGCTTGCTCTGTTCGGTTGTCTCACTGAAATAATCACTTTTAACATGTTGTTTTACAGTCAGTATGCAGAGACAAATGGTCGCAGTTCTCACTATGTTCAATAATATTTTCCTTTAATACATTGAAATGTGAAAGTTGAACAAAAAAGTGATGCTGCTTGGTAAAATGTAAATGTAACCTTTTGCTAAGAAAGTACACTCAACATCACTGATGTGTACGTGATCTAGTATTTAGTCATGTTTAATGGCATGTATATCAGTGTATTAGTCATTACTTTATGCATTCTTTGTAAAGTATGAAAAAGTACCTTGGAATCCGTGCTGAAGTTCTCTGCTGTTAGGAGTCCAGATCTGTCTCTCCTCCTCTGGTCCAGCCTGTCTGGATCACCTTAAGGACACTTTGAACAAACAGATATAAAGTTACATGTGTGGGTTACAGACTTCTTTACATGCAAATAACTTTTTATCTTCTTTTAAAAACAGGTCATAATTGTATTGTTATACTTGAGAAATTGCTGGATATCACAGTCCTCATACTGTATCAATTTGATTGAGTATTATTGTGTAGGTCTTTTTTATTTTACTGTTACTTTGGATGAGTTTTTCATGAGTCAGTCAAATTAATTTGTTTTCATATGCCATATTCATATGTATCACACACGTAAGGGTAAGACACAAATTATGACAAATACAATGCAATGGATAAGCTTAATTTTCACTGAAGTCACAGATAACGTCATATCTACTATTTAAACAAATAATTTCCTTGTCACTAAAGCATTGACTACGCTATTCTTTCACATACACAGACGGGTATTGGGCCGAGGGCGACACCGTACTTCCGGTGTCTGCCATTTTACGCGAGGTGCAAGCAGGCCAAGGGTTTAGCCCATGGAAGTATAATAAGAACTGGATACAGCGTGGGAGGCGGGGCCTCATTCATTCCTATGAGAGTTGCTCATTAGCGCATGATGATAAAATGGCCCAACTTTTGAGAGAGTGAAACGTCACAGATTACCCGGCATGCCTGAGAAGTACCCGTATGTGCGCTCATAGCGCATGCGCAATTTTAACCAAAATGCTCGTTCACATCAAGCACGTCAATTTGCGTACACGTAACAGCACCGCACGTTCATGACAGCATGGTAATGATTTGTTATTATGATGGATTTGATATTAACGAGGCGACAGTTAGCAGCTAGCGGCTAGCTAGTAATTATGCTAATGTACACATCAATCGTTATGTACTTATATTACGCTGTAACAGGATCTAGTGATATCCAAGCAACAGAGCTTCATTTAGCATGAAAGAATGATTGCACTGTATATATATACTTATAATAATAAGTAATATTAACTTTATTTAATACAACATTTACGGTACAAGATTTAATCATACAGCCCATGTATATGATAATGAATTATAGCAAACATGTGCACTATATCCATTATTACAGCTCCGTGGGATGGCAGTAAAACGATATGGGTCCGTTCTTATTGTGCATCCATGGGTAAAGATAAACGCAACTCACATTGGTTTCTCAAATGGCATCTCTGTAAACTACGTGTATTGTATTCACTGAATGTCACTCTCTGCCTTTAACGGCTCGTTGTAGCTCCAATAGCTCCAGCCCCCACCCTTCCTGTGAGCACAGTGTGCTCTGATTGGTTGGGACACGTAACATGAACGTGCCGGGCGGCGCGGTCCCGTGGGTTAGATGCACGTTCATAATGCAGAGGGAAATAACTCTCAGAATAACGTTATTAGCACATTATTACAACTTGAGGAACTAATGCTTTTAATAAGGGCTATACAAGTGTTCATACTGGGTAGTTTATTTAGTTTAAAAAAAATTATCCAACGATTTACAGACCACTCTTTCCCCATGTAAGTCAATGGGAAAAAGTGTTTCCGGGCCTGGCAACCAAACGGAAGTGTAGTACCGCCATTTGGCCAGCACGAATATTTTCATCTGAGTCCGGCATACTTCCTGGGGGCTTGGTTTAGCCGTACACCTTCTAGGTGTTGCTAAGCTTCCTGTACTGAATATCATAGTCTATTGCCTTAATCAATATCTAGTCAACTCTAAAATACCACATATATGCAATGGCATGATAATATTATTGTGACAAGTGGGGTATTCACTTGGTGTTTCCAGAAATTAGACGTAGATGCAGCCAAAATCGACGAAGGCCACTTTCGAGGGTCGTTTTTCCATACATCTGCAGGCAGTCTGTAAGGGCAATCCGACAACCCACACAGCTCTAGTTTATGCTGGTAACGACCTAGAGCACACCCCTCAAGTCCAGAGATGTAATCCGAAGACATGCAGCGATTTCTTCGGTCGTTAATTCAGAAAAAAAAACTAGTGCGCTCTGCCTGGCTACGTTAGCTAGCTGTTTATATTTGCACCTCCAGGATATTTGCACCTCCAGGAAAATGGCATATATATATATTAGGGCCGGGACTTTAACGCGTTAATTAAGATTAATTAATTACACAAAAATTAACGCATTAAAAAAATTAACGCATTTTAATCGCACTTATTTTTGCACCGCGGAACGTTTCTCACTGGATGAGTTTCAGGCGTACCGATTATACTGGAGCACCAACTAACGTTCATGACTTCAGACAACAACAAACCACAGTGAACAACAGTGGGAAATGTTGTTTTAAAAACGGACGGATGGAAGCGTCGATAAGAGCACGGTTGTGTGCAAATTATGCAAAAAGGAATTTGCATATCACCGCAGCACATCAAGCCTCAAGTATCACCTCAATGCAAAACATATAGCAGCTAGCGTGGAAGTTAGCCTCTTTTATCGCGTTCACACCAAAAAGAGCCGGTACTAAAATTAGTTCATGAGAACCTTTTTACCCCCACGAAAGTCCCTGCTAGAGAGCAGAGAGCTGCTAGAGAGCAGGGACTTTCGTACGGCTCTCTTGTGAGAAAAGAGCTATATTTCTGATTGGCTGGGCGGATTGCAAACCACGCCCCGTAAAACTCCCAAAAAGTGTTGTGAAGCCGCCATTTTATTATCCTCGCATTAGCATTATTAGCATTAGCCCAGCGCAGAAACGCAGAGAGACTAATTTATGGCAACACAAAATAAAACATGGGAGCGGTGGAGATGAGGAGGTGTCGGCGTTCTGGCGATTTACTCGGAAGGCTGCTGGGACTCCCAGCAGCTTCTACTGAAGCCAGTCCCCAACTCCGGGGACTTCCGGCAGGGGACTTTGGGCGGCAGTATACGCCGTGAAGTGGTTTGCGGCCTGCCAGTAAACCCAAAGCAGAAGAAGAAGAAGTGACGGCAGCGGCTTCATTTGCCTAATCCTCCCCCAGGTTCAAAGAGTTCTCATGAACTAAATTCTCATGAACCTTTGTGGGAAAAGTACTGCGGTGTGAATTCGCCTAATGGTATACTAAAATCCATGTGAAAAAAATTGCTTCTCACTGTTCTTAGGTCAAATATTTATATGCGATTAATTTCGATTAATTAATTACAAAGCCTCTAATTAATTAGATTATTTTTTTTTAATCGAGTCCCGGCCCTAATATATATATATATATATATATATATATAGATATAGATATATTATATATATAGAATATCTATTATATATATATATTATATATATATATATAGGATATATAATAAGGAGATATATATTAAATATAGACATAATATGAATAAATAATATAGAATAAAATATATAAAGTCTCCTTATAGAATATATATAATTGATATTACATATATATATATATTATATATATATATACCTCTATAAATTACTATCTATCTCTTTCTCTATATATTATATTATATATATTATCTTTCTTCTATCTATATCTATTATTCTATTTCTCTCTATCTCTCCTTCTATTATCCAGGCTAGAAACATGTTCATTTTCTGATTTTAAGTTAGACATTTTAACATAACATTCCCGTTTAACATAACGGGAATTGCTCCCATCTGCATCCATCCCTACAGTTTGCAGCATTGGGCTTCACCGCACTCCCGGAGTTCACCGCTTGGCTCTGATAGCCCAGAATTCGGTTTGATTGCATTCGGGCTCGATTGCTTATCCTGTCTGAGTAGCCCGAATGATGTTACATCGCAATTTTGGACATCGACTTTTAAACACCGACATTTTTTACGTCGAATTTTTAAACACCGAAATTGTACATTGGAATTTTTTTCACTCGAAAGTTTTTCACTGGAATTCTTGGGATCTGAATTTGACTATTCGAATTTTTTTAACTTGAATTGTTACATTTTTATTTCACATAGGTAAATTCGGAGCATAACAATTCAGATACATGATTTTCAAAGTAATAACCCTACCGATTTGGGCGGTAGTCTACCGCTTTTTACATGTTTCTACCGCCTACCGACTTAGCTGGTTTTCCCTACCGATTTTCAATCTTCCCAAACTATAGCAAATAAAAATGACACTACATAGACACTGGACTCGACTTTTGGCGGACACCGTTTGCAGCTTGTCTGTGATCCCATCATACAAACAGTCCTCCGGGGCTGATGGGTAATCAGTTTAAGGGAACAGAGACGAGGCATTTGAGTCCTGCAGGGTTTCCCCCAGAGGTGGGAGTAAGTCCTACATGTGCAAGTCATGAGCAAGTCTCAAGTCTTGACCTACAAGTATCAAGCAAGTCCCAAGTCACTATGGTGAGAGTCAAGCAAGTCAAGTCAAGTCATTGCTCAGGTCAAGCAAGTCAAGTCAATTCATACAAAATTCTGATGAATAAGCCCAGTTTCCCCATTTCAATCAGTTAAAAGACAGTGGTTATGAAAATGGATTTAACCCACACTATGATCTTCATTACATACACCGTTAATCATTGAAATCTAATTTAGACAAATGACAATAATATTAGATTCATATTAACCCTAGAACTGCAGACAATATAGCTAGGACTCAAAAGGTCTGTTCAAAAAGGCAGAATTCCAGGTAAGAAAATCATATATGGCATTTGCCATGACACATATTTAATTTAAATGTATGTTAACACTAGAACCGCCAACAGCGTCAGCACCTACATAGATATAATTTTCAAATCATTTAATTTGTTCCTCTATTATTTCCTTATAAACTAAGTAGGACGATTTAAAACTCACTTAATTGGGTTAATTTTGAAATGGCTTCAGTTTATCATCATAACAGATCAAAAAGTGCAGATTCATTTTACAATAAATCAAGGAATGATGCACTTCTACAAACAAAAACAACATAATTAAAACATTTAAACAAACTACTAAAAGTAGATGAACTACATTATTCAAAAGTTTACAGTAACTTCTGATAATAACACAGGGGAAATAAACGAGGCATCTCTTTTCCTCTCTCTCTCTCCCTCTCCTGACAGCCCGTCAGTATCAGGGTACAAATGAATCTCTTGGCGGTTCTAGTGTTCATTTACCGTTTTGTCTTCTCTTTGCTTAATCGATTTGAAACCAAGTCTAACGTAGCTTAAACTTAGCGTTAGCTTTCTAGCTAACACAACACATTCATGTAGCCTACCTTTCTCCGTGGTTTTCTTTGTAGTGACGAATGAAGTTGGATGTTGTGGTGGTCGTGTCACTGATCTTTATGCTGCAGACCCTGCATACCGCTGTTCTCTTCTTATTAGCATATAACATAATCCTTGAATCCAAACTTCACTATTTTTGGAGTAAAGCTAGCCGCTGCCATGTTAACTGAAACTCCTGCCTTCAAGTGGGTTGCCAGGTTTGCGCACATGTCGCTATAATCACCCAATCACGTTTAGAAAAACTAAACATATCTCAATACAAAAACAAACGCAAATATTTAATTTAAAAAAGTCAAGTCCTTTCAAGTCATCTGTCTCAAGCTTAAGTCAAGTCTCAAGTCATGATTACCAAGTCAAAGTCAAGTCAAGTCTTTTATCAATGTTAGTCAAGCAAGTCTCAAGTCCAAAAATATGCGACTCGAGTCTGACTCGAGTCAAGTCATGTGACTCGAGTCCCCACCTCTGGTTTCCCCATTAGTATCAGTGTCTCGAAAACACATGTTGGCGACTGAAAGACATCCAGTGTTTGGTCTTTTCCTGAAGCATCCTTCACCTACAGTGTTACGATTATTGTGTTATGTCACGTTTTCTATGTCTTGTTTTGGGTGTTTTGCTGTTCTCCCTGTCATGTTTTCCTCTGGGTATATTGTCTGGTCCTTTTCCCTGTGTTTTTCCTCCCGTCGTTAGTTTCCCTGGTGTGTCTAGTTGTCTGATTGTTTTCACCTGTGGCCCTTGTGTTTCTCCTCCCCTGCCCGGCTGTTTCTCGTCTTGTGATTACCCCTCCCTGTATTTAGTCTTGTCTCTTCCTGTGTTCAGTGTCGGTTCGTCTTGTGTCATGACTAGTTCGTCGGTGAGTGTTCTGTTTTGTCTTTGTTTATCACCTAGCCTTGAAATAAAGGAATTTTCACTTTAATCTGCATTTGGGTCCTGCCTGCTTCACACACCGTAACATTACGAACCGACCCACAAATGGACCCAGCAGATGATCCATGGGAGGTAGAATTACAGCATTTTACCTTCTATCTGGCTTGCTGCTTCGATTGGTGGAAGGGAGCGTCCAGTGTTCGGCAGAAGAGGGCCGCTCTGGTAGAGGCGCACCGGTTGGCAGCAGAGAAACTATGTTTTGTGGAGTTCTTACCTGACTGGATTTTGGACTTCCTTGAAACATGTGATTCCCGGCCTGCTAGCCCCAGGCATGCTAACTCCATGTCTCCCAATTCCCAACCCTGGCACCATACGCCTTGGTGGATTCCGCCTGAAGTCAACCCGTGCTTCTTCCCCAGTTCCTGCTCCTGTCCAGGAGTTGTATTCCGGAACTCGGCTGGCTTATGGAGGTCCACGGAGTATTCAGGCGGCTGCTAAGAGGAGTCGTCGCAAGGCCAGGCTAGCAGCCCGAGCAGCCATGGTTCCGGCTACAGAACCGGCCCACACAGCCATGGTTCCAGACCCAGTTCTGGCCCCAGCAGCCATGGATTCGGCTCCAGAACCGGACCTTACAGCCATGTTTCCGGCTCCAGAACCGGACCTTACAGCCATGTTTCCGGCTTCAGAACCGGACCTTACAGCCATGATTCTGGCTTCAATTCCGGCTCCAGAGCCGGCCCATTCAGCCATGTTTCCGGCTCCAGAACCGGACCTTACAGCCATGTTTCCGGTTCCAGAACCGGACCTTACAGCCATGTTTCCGGCTCCAGAACCGGACCTTACAGCCATGATTCTGGCTTCAATTCCGGCCCCCGCAGCCATAGTTCCAGACCCAGCTCTTGCCCCAGCTGCCATAGTCCCATCTCTGGTCCCCTCTCTAGTCTCTTCTCGAGTTCCCCCTCTAGTCCCTTCCCAAGTCCCTTCTCTAGTCACTTCTCTAGTCCCATCTCCAGTTCCCTCTCGATTCCCCTCTCCAGTTCCCTCTCAAGTCCCCTCTCGAGTCCCCTGTCGAGTCCCATCTCAAGTTCCTTCTCAAGTCCCCTCTCGAGTCTCCTCTCAAGTCACCCCTCCAGTCCCCTCTCGAGTCCCCTCTCGAGTCACCTCTCAAGTCCCTTCTCGAGTCACCTCTCGAGTTCCATCTCTAGTCAATTCCCTAGTCCCATCTCTAGTCCCTCCTCTAGTCCCTCCTTTAGTCCCTGCTCTAGTCCCTCCTTTAGTCCCTCCTCTAGTCCCCTCTCTAGTCCCTCCTCGAGTCCCCTCTCTAGTTCCTCCTCTAGTTCCTCCTTTAGTCCCTCTAGTCTCTCCTCTAGTCCCCTCTGGAGTTCCCTCTCTAGTTCCCCTCTCGAGTCACCCCTCCAGTCCCCTCTCGAGTCCCCTCTCCAGTTCCCTCTCGAGTTCCCTCCTCCAGTCCCTCCTCTAGTCCCTCCTCTAGTCCCTCCTTTAGTCCCTGCTCTAGTCCCTCCTTTAGTCCCTCCTCTAGTCCCCTCTCTAGTCCCTCCTCGAGTCCCCTCTCTAGTTCCTCCTTTAGTCCCTCCTCTAGTCTCTCCTCTAGTCCCCTCTGGAGTTCCCTCTCTAGTTCCCCTCTCGAGTCTCCTCTTGAGTCCCCTCTCGAGTTCCCCCTTGGTTCCCCTCTCGAGTCTCCTCTCGAGTCCCCTCTCGAGTCACGTCTCAAGTCCCTACCCAATGTCCAGGTCCGTTGGAGGTTCCGCTGGGGGTCCTGCCAACTCCATGTCCTGTCCCGTTGGAGGCCCCGTCGACTACTCCTCTGCCGGGGGTCCTACCAATCGTATGTCTGTCCCGTTGGAGGTCCCGCCGTCTACTCTCCTGCCGGGGGTCCTGCCAGCTCCTTGTCCTGTCTCGTTGGAGGTCCCGCCGACTACTCTCCTGCCGGGGGTCCTGCCAACCCTTTGTCCTGTCTCGTTGGAGGTCCTGCCGTCTACTCTCCTGCCGGGGGTCCTGCCAGCTCCTTGTCCTGTCTCGTTGGAGGTCCCGCCGACTACTCTCCTTGCCCCCGGGCCGTCCGCCCGAGATCCCTTCCGGGTCCTCCGCGGTGCTCCTGGGTTGTCAGCTCACGTGTCCTTTTATGCTGTCCATTGAAATGCAGGTATGTGAGTTTTGTACATCAGTTTATTTATGTTTAATGTTTCACATTGCTCCACATGATGCCTTGACTACAAAGTCTTCCATGTTTCTACGCTTCTTCCTCTGTGTCACAGTTTCGGGAATATCAATATCATTGCACAGGGCCTTGGTCTTGTCATAGACCTCATGTGCTTTCTCGTTACTTCGGTAACTTTTCAGTGTGTTCTCAACTGCTGTTTTGTAATCTACTGCCTGCACCAAGTCAATTGTTTCTTTCTGCAGGTATTTGTGCAGGCCCTGAGTGGTTGAGAGCAGTGTCTGGAACATGACAGCATGCAGATGGTACTGAATTGTCAAAGCTTGCTTTCCAGTCCCTTTACTAGAGGGGCTGAAAGGCTCCCTAAAGTCTTGATCAAAGCAGGGAAGTTTTTGACATGCCCAGCGAACAAGTTGTTTGTCCCCTATCTCTAGCTGTTTCTGAAATGTTTGCAATCTGATGGTGGACAAGAGATGTGGAGAAGAAAGAGTAGAGACACTCCAGGAGATCAACGCAGGTATGTGAGTTTTGTACACCAGTTTGTATAAGTTTAATGTTTCACATTGCTTGTGAAAAATATACTACCACTATATGATCACTGATGTTTTGTTGTTGACTGGACACTTATTTTGTAAAAGAGATAGCATGAGAGGATCTCTTAAGCAATGCAGCTCACGTGTCCTTTTTATATGCTGTCCATTGAAATGCAGGAAAGTAATCACCAGCTCTGAGTGATCTGTTGACGAGGGGACACTACACCGGAGTTACCTAAGCAGAGATAAAGTGCTATTTTGGGGGGAACTAACCTCCTCTGGGGTCCCCCAGGAAGACTTTTTTTAAATACTGAAGTTAAAAGCATCAATCTTGTGCACTTTGAGAGCAACATTAAGAGATATGGATACATCTCTCAACACCCATATGTCAAAAAGAAATCAAAGAATCAGAAACGGGTTTATTATTTAAAAACACTTCATTTTCCAATTAAATCATAAAACTATGTCAAATTATTAGAAGTTGTTAGTAATCAGATTAAACAGAAAAAAGGGATGGAAGGAGGAAATGATAATCCCTCATCTCTTGCTGTTTGCGGTTGAAATTATCTCTTTTGCTGGCCAAATGGAAAGCAGTGATGTCTCACTTGCCTTGGCCCTGTATCTGCAGTCCCTAAATCAGTCATGTTACCCATTGACTCTTGTCTGTTCTGGTGTTCCTGTTCATTGTTGTCTCCATTGTCGTTCTTGTCTGTTGTTTCTCCTTCTTGTGTGTCCCTTTCTCCTGTTCTCCTTTCTTCATCCTCTACTCTGTTTGGCTCATCTGTGATGACTGTGTAGGTAAACACAAACAAGTATGTAAGTCAATCCGTTTCCAGCTCTGTCAAATAAATGAATTTCAAGATACACACATTTGTCTTCATTAAAATGAGTGTCACCACACTTTCACAAAATGTAATACTAACCAATTGAAAATAGTTAGATTTACATTGGAAACCTCTTGTAGATATCACTGTTAAGAGTAGTTATCTGCTAATAGGACAGAATCATTCCTATACAAATGCAGTTTGAGTAATTCACTTAATACATTTACTTAAAACTTTAATATAGTCATTTTCACTTAATACTCTAATATAGTCATCTTTCTGCATTCAACACTAAGGAAAGCTGTACAATTTGACATGATAATGAGGAAAAAAGGCCTCCGACAATGCAGATCATTTTTTGATCATATACATTTTAAGATGCGGGTCAAGGCTTAATATTTGGGAGCATAGTGTCCCTTGCTCCCTTTCAGGAGCCCCACTGGATTAGCTTTGATCTGAAATATTTGTATAAAAAGCTTGTTAGCTGGCTGTCCATCTCATAATGTTCACATAGAAACTAGCTGTCAATAGGAATATCAATCAGAAGAATTATATTTTCATGCAAAATCTGTCACAAAAAGAGGTTGCACATTTAAATTCAGGTGTTGTTATGGCAACGTCAGTGGCCAGACAGCCACATTTACTGCTGCAAATACGTTCAAACATGCTGTCGACACGTAAAGCAGTGGCAACTATGCCACCATTTCAGCTGACTTTTGCTCAGAAATACTGTCACATAACATCCATATATATTTCAGTGCTAGGTTGATGCTTAGCTAAGCTAACTATGAAACACTTTAACTGACAGGACTCAGGAATCAGGATCAACTGTGTACTACTGTAAGGTAGCTTCTAGCTTCATGTCGAACACAGACAGTAAGTCAACATTTCCCAGAGAGCTTTCTTTGAAATCACCAAGAAACGCTAAAAAACACAACATTTAGATTGTATGACAAAGTGTTTATTTAATATATCTGGCTAGCTATAGCTACTTGCTAACGGTTTAGCTTACCCGCGCGATTCAAAGTAACGTCAACGTAGCTATAATTTATGCTTTGCTTACATGTTCGCATAACTTGTAAGTTTACTGACAGGTACATACCTTGTTCACCTGGCTCAGGTGGTGGCTCTGGGGTTGTTGTGTGAGCCACCACTTGAGAATTGCCGTCTTTTTTATTAAAGAAATGTCTAATGTCCATCTTCAGAATCTCCGCGTCCGGGGCTGACAGTTTAAAGTGTAAACATTGTCACAGAGGAGAGGTACGTACCTGTCAGCCAATAAAACACGTTTATGTCCATGCAACTCTCTGATTGGTCTGGTGGCGTCGTCTTGCCTCTGTGTTGCATTCACTGAACATGGGAAATGACATTCCTGCCGTCTGTCCTATAGGTAAAGTAGGTTAATGTATTATATTATTGAGGGAGAAGTTGTCCGGGGCTAAAGAAAAAACATCCCTACCCCAGGCGACGCCCATGGTTGGCATGTATGCTTGTATAGTCCGGTTGAATCGAACCCTGGTGCGTTTAGCCGCTTGGTGCGGTTCATTTGGGTCGGTGTGAACACAATCCGAGACCTCTGATGTGAACTAAACAACCGGACTCTGGTCCGCTAAAATAGGTGGTCTCAGAAAGCTTGCTTGCTCTGGAGCGGTTCATTGCTGGTGTGAACGCAGTCCGAACCAAAACATAGGAAGCGTAGTATTTGCGCGTCATTTCCTGTTGTGGAGGAGAGGATTGCAAATGGTGGAAAAATGAGCGGCCGTGGAGCTATGAGGAACACAGATGCCTTCTGAATATCTGGGCAGAGGAGAACATTTCTCAACTGTTGGAGAAGGTTCATAAAAACGCGGAGGTGTTCAAAATCTTTAGCGACAGACTGAAGCAACTTGGATTTAACCGGAGTGTTGAACAGTGTCGTATAAAAGTGAAAACACGACGACAACAATACATAAAAGTGCGCGACGCGCTGCAGAAGAGCGGCAGCTCCCCAAGTATCAAAGAAGCATTTATTTGGTATGAGGATCTCGACAGTATCTTGAACACAAGACCCATAGTGAGCCCCGTAGATATGGTCGAGTCCTATGCGGAGGAAGAGGTGGATAAGTCACCTGACGAGGGGAGCCTAAGCTCCACTGCCGATGCCGGGACTGCTAAGGCGGATACTAGCCGCAGTTACTCCGCGGATGCCGAGGACTCTGATAACAATGGTACGTTTACTGTAAACTGTTATTTATGCTGCCGGTGTACAGGCCTTTTTATCTGTCCTTTTGACTTGGGGGATGAGCTGACTGGTAAGCCCACTATAAAAAAAATACATATTAATAAGCAAGCCATTGTGAAGGCTATAAAGCTGCTTATGAAATAATTACTAGAAAAGTGTGTGAAGTGTAATTATGAAATCTTATGAACATTACCTACATCAGCCATATGCCTAACTCCTCAACTAACGAATCCTCTGAACATAATGATCCTAATATCTCACTGTTAACAGTTGGAGCTGGAGACAACCCCAATGACAGTGGACAGCCCTCTGAGCAGAGCACAGACCAGGATCAGAGTCAGCAGCCAGGAACAAGATGGGTTATTCCTGGTGCTAATTCCAGGGGGGAAAAAGCAAAGACTGGACAGGCCAGTACAGTTCTCAGTGTAATAGCTGAGCAAATGAGAGAGGTGAATGCACTGATGGAAGCTGAGCAGACTCACCAGAGGCAGGAGTCAGCACATTTTGAGACGTTTTTACGGGCACAACAGGAAGCTGAAGAACGGAGATTCAAGGCCTTGCAGAAGCAAAGTCAGAAGAACAACAGAATGTTCATGCAGCTTATTGGCAATGTCATAAGTACCATGTCATGTCAAACATCACAAACACATATGCCCAACTGGATGTCAATGCAAGGTCACACAGCATATATAGGCTACTCCATGCCCCTGATGCCCACACAACATGGCCCCGATGCCCACACAACATGCTATGGCCCCGATGCCCACACAACATGCTATGCCCCCAAATTCGATGCCCCACAACTCATCCATGCTCACTCCTCCTTTCATACATAACCCACTCTTCAGGCCCTCTCCACCATCCATACCTGCTCCATCAGCAATGCCTACTGCCACTTCTACCCACTCATCTCCACCTGTCAACCAAGAGCCTGACTGCCAACACATCATACCTCTGACTATAACCGTTAAAGAAGGAAATGATGTTCCAAAAATGTCCTTTAACTGAGTAGAAACGCAACTCGTCCTAGTTTGCAACTATTGTGAGGTGGCTAAATGTTGTGCCAAGTTGAAAAGCTGCTGCTTAAAAAAAATGTGTTATTGAAATATTCTGCCTTTTGAACTGTTACCTCTAAGCACTGAAACTGTGACTGTGCACCTTTTTACTTTTTTGAATTGAGAAGTATTTATTATTTAATGATTATGCATTGTTCTACCTCAATATGGGGTGCCTATTTTTGTATAAATATATATTTGATATATTTGATATCTTGTGTCAAAGATTGGCTACATATCTTACTACCTGTTTGTAGTATTGTTTGCAGTATAGCAGTTGTTTTTATACTGTAGCAAAGTCTGACATTTTTGCACTTGGCCCCAAATATTTCTTGCATTTGGAGCAAAATGTTTGTGCACTTCCAAATACAAATTGTATTTTAGATACAGTACATTTGTGTGGAGTTTACAGTATGTTAAAAAAAAGTATGGCCAATAACTCAAAGTACTTTCTTTTATTGTAATGAGTGTCACATTAATGAGGTCAATGGAGATTCATTACAGAACATGCAGTATCTTTCACATTGTACATTATGCTTATGCAGTATATTATGTGACAATATCTATACATCATTTAAAACAAGTAACAAACATCGAACAATAACAAAGTTATACTGTAAGTGCAATCTTGAACAAAATAAACCAAATCCCTTCACTCCTGCTTTCCTGACCTGTCCTCCTCCGACCTCACCTCCTCACTTCCCTCCCCCTCCTTACTTTCTTTCTCCTCTCATCTCGACACCTCTTTTTATCTAACCTCCTCTTGTTTCTAAATTCTGGCAAAATAGGCACACATAGAATTTCTAATGTCTCGGCCAGCATGGGCCTTATTCTGCTGTGCTGCTGCAGCATCCTCAGCTCCATCCTGACCAGCCTTCCCAACCCTTCCAAAAACTGCCTCTTGCTCATCAATGTATGGATCCATCCATTATTGTTCTGCTGACAAAAGTGACGTGTGTGTCATTTATTTTGAGCAGGCACCTCCACCTACCCTTGTGTTTCCCAAATGCTCTCTCAACTATCATCCTCGCCTGACTAAGCCGGTGGTTGAACTGGACTTGTTCAACAGTAACGCCTCTTCCCGTAGGATAGGGCTTCATGAGCCATGGGAGAAGAGGGTAAGCGGAATCCCCCAGGATAACAAGAGGCACATCCACCCCTTCGAATGTTTCAGTCCACTCAGGCAACAGGGTTCCAGCTTGAGCACGGCGGTTTGATTGATTGATTGAAACGTTTATTAACAGCTTGTATATTGGGTACAGTACAGTACAGCTCAAAACATACAATTGTTAAGGGGATGCAGACCAGAGAAAGACTTTCGTCTTGTTTACATCAGGGTCCCCCATTTCCAATTCATCATGTGTCACGGTAGAGTGAGGAGTTATAACCTTTGCAGTTATAATAGTCGGCAGGGGTGTCACTCTGAGCCAGGATCCCAATATGAGTACCATCAATAGCTCCAACAACTTGTGGGAAGTGCCATTTGTCCCGGAAGGCTTGCATGACGGCTCTCAGCTGTGCTGCAGTTGGAACTTTAATTAACATCTTACCCATGGTGTTATTAATGGCCGTTGTTACCTCTTGGGTGATCAAACAGGCTGTTTATATTCCTATCCCAAAAAGGTGGGAGAGGGACCTGAACTCCAGGTTAGTGGCCAGCCTCTACAAACAAATGGCAACCCGCAGCTCCACAGGGATCGGTTGGCGGTAGCGGGTGTTGTTCCTTATTAGACTTGGCCGCAGGAGGTCACATAAGTGCAAGAAAGTGGTCCTTTTCATGCGGAAGTTCTTCTGCCATTGCCTGTCAGTCCAGGTCTCAACTGCATCATGCCACCAGTGAGAGCTTCGGGACTGAACTCACAGGCACCTGGATAGAAAGGGGGGGTAAGGGGAGAAAGACACAACTTTTATTAATTATTTGTATAGCACCTTTCTTACAATAAAAGCAGAAAAAGGTTATAAAATGACATGCAATTATCACAGTTCAACTTTCAAGTGATTGTTCAATGAAGTGCTTTAAATATATACAGTTACATGTGTAAACATAACTATTCCATCTAGCTATTTTATTAGCATCTTTTTATATATAGATATGGTGTGTGCATACAGAAGCCTATAGGGTTATGCTTCCATTCTTTCTCAAATGATGTATTAATTGACGGATATATGAAAAACTATAAACATAACCTATTCTATATTTGCTTTTGTGACTGCTTACCTCACTGGTAAGCATGTGTGCAGCAAAAACGCCATGGTACAGTGTCATCAGTGATACCTGTCGTCGGTGAAACATCCTCCTGACTGCTGAACGTCTCTCATTATAGGCATGGGTTATAACGTTTTTTAACGCACGTTGTCTAATTATATATTGATATGCGTCGCCCGCTACATTCTGTTGATATGCTCTCCATATGAACAGCAGCATGAAAACAATCTGTGGATGCTCCATGGTGGCGGCTACGGTAGAAATTGCCGCGATTTCCGTGTTTACATGTGGTTTTTTCCCGCTTCATGTCTGACCAATAGTTGAACAGCATTTCCGTGCACATGACCTGTGTTTAAAGTTTATAGTCCCTTTGAGTTGTTGCCCGTGTGAAAGCAAACCCAGAGCCCTAGAGATACTAAGAGTTACGACACTCCAATAGACCTCCGTTGTAAAAAATGGCGGCGCCTACTTCCGGGTTATGGACATCGAAATAGTTCTGAATATTGTCATTTGGGCGTTGGACCTCATTCACTTACATTTCGGCGCGTCGATTAGTTCCAGAGGTAAGTTGCTGAAATATCGAACTCTTTTGAATTGTCAACTGTCTATATTGTATCAGAGGCCCTTTATGATGCTTATACTGGTCTTCATTTGTATATGCACAGCGTAATTATCTATATTTTATCTTGGTTGTTACAACACATTTTGCTAGCATTGCCTGCTAGTTAGCTAGCGCGACTTCGTCAGCTTTGAAGGTAAGATTTCAGTAATGAATCGCTAGCAGCTTATATATCAATGATGCTGGGTAACTAACAAGCAGGATTTAGATTGATTATGTGTTTTTATTGTTATTTTGGTTTTTATCTGCTGAACCTGACCGTGTCAGCCATCCTTAGTAGGCTTTTTCTGTATGATATGACTTAACTGCTAGCACTAGTAGATATGAGGTGGCGTTTGTGATAAATATTTCATTTAATATTTCATTGAATTTTGGGATATACACTAACATTTCATTATGTGACATGTTGACTGTACTTAGTTTTTTGTTGTAGGCCTGCTAGTTGGGTCATCTCCAGCAATTCCGTGACCGTGGAGAGCGGAGGTTCGTTTCTCAGTGGATTTGTCACCTATGAAGGGTTTAAAAAAAAAATGAGACCCCATGCCCCTCGCAAAAATGCGGGCAATATTTTTTGAGGCCTAAATCCAAAATGGCTGCCATCCATCACCGTAGGTTGAAAATGAGCTTTTCAATTATTTGGCCTACAATGTTGTTCAATACATGGTTTCTGGTACTTTTTGGGTCAAGGAATTCATATTTGATGTTGTTTTGATGATTTGACCTATTTTTGACCTTCAAATCCAAGATGGCCGCCAATTTTTCTCCAAATGTCGATTTTTCAACGTTGTCGTAGAGCCTTCATATTAGGCTCTAATGAAAGTTATGCTCATGTTGAGTTGAGTTATAAACAGTAAAACAACAAGTAAGTACACAGAGGTAATCTCAGAGGTCAATAAGGTCAACATTTGTGGCTGATGAGAAATAAACCGTAGCTCTCTATGCTCACAAATGTGACCTGCTCCATCGAAATCAGTCGCATTGACCCGAAGACACATTTTGAGTTGTATACACTGTTTGAAAGAGGAGATTCCTAGCTTTCCAATGATATCAGGATTGTTGTTGTACTCCAAATATTAAGCGAAATATGTCAAATTATATAATGACTGTCACCGAGTCATCATTTTGAGAATAAGGCCTTCAAAGTTTCCTCTTCTCTGGAATCCATCGATCTGATTGATTATTAGCGGAGCAAATGATCAAAGTAGTACGGAGGGAAAATATTTTCGTTTGGATTACTGGTCTGGGGGAAGCTCGCGAGTGTATCTATGTGTGTGTGTGTGTGTGTGTGTTTGTGTGTATTGTATTATTTCCCGGGGAAAACACTCACGAGAAACACCGGCTGTTGTTATGCCTGCTGTGAGTTACTCCGTTCTCCGCTTGTAATTATCAGTTTAGGTGAGGAGATGTAAAAGGGCTCAGCGTCAAAATCCTTCATGCATGCCTGCAGGTCCTGAACTGCCTGCTCATCCTTCCTCATCCTCGCTGACTGGTATTCAACATGCTTCATATGGCGGCGCTGGCACTTGAGGTTCCGCTTCAAAGCAGCCTTTACCCTTGCAACATTGTTTGCATTCCTTGTTGTTGAGAACAGTTGCTTCTCATGCTGTAGAAGCTGAAGCCATCCTTGCTTTAGCTTTGAGTTCAGATTCATAGTCGTTTCTACCCAAAGGTCCATCAGCTGACAGGAGTAGGGTAGCCCTGTCAATGACTGGGTGAAATGATCGTTGAAGAAGGCCATTTTCTCATCTGTCAGCGAATAGAGCATTGCCCAATAATCTGGCAACCACCTCCCATAGTCATGGTTGTCGTGGGCCATCAGTCCAGGCAACATGTTGTATGTTGATGACAGGTACTCTGAGCCATTTCTTGCATGACATGCATCAATATTTTGTACAAGAGGGTCAGACATCTCCATGAATGAGATCCAGAAGTCTCCCATGTCTGTGCCAGGTTTCTCATAAACTCCGGTGATCAGCTCCTTCATGCCATCATCCTCCTCAAGATTACTGTGAGCTGCCTGTAGAGCCTCCCGAGTGTCAGTGAGTGCATTGTGCAGAGTGTTGAGGTTCTCCTTTATGTTCTCTGATAATTCCTCATGCTCCAGAATATTTGTCAGTCGTTGCTGGATCAGAACCTCTCTCCAGAGCAGGATGCATTGCACGCCCCGCCTGTAGTGCTTCCCTCGTAGTGCTTGTTCAACAGACCCCTCCATTATTACCCTTGCTGTGACCAGAGTGTCTGCCATGCCAGATCCCTTGAATCTCTTGTAGATAGCATAGATGTAGGACATCTGCTGATGGAAAGCGCCAAGAATTGGGATGAGGTCCTTGTACATTTCCGAATTCTCCGCCTTCAGCTGAACGATTGTCTTGTAGGTGGGCAAGTCACCAACGAGAAAAGAGAATGGAATATTCTTCTTGCGCATGGCTTCCACTAGTTTCACCATGATGTCATACACCACTGACTTGCTTGGAGGTTCATTGTAGGTTGTGTGGTAGTAAGGCTTGCTCTTGTTGGGTGGTATGACAGCAGGACTGGGCATCACTGTATGCCGGAACTTGCGGCTCATGAGGTGGTGGTCTTGTACCATTATTATTTACGCGAGACAGTGCATGTATCACACAGCGAGCACGCTGCAGAACTGTGCCGTTCACTGGTGGATCTACCCTGGTACGAGCTGGTGGCTCACTCTTGCTGCCAGGGGGGCATCTGTACTGATGAACATTTGTCAGCTCCATACACTTTTGCTTCAGCTGTGCAGAGATGTATTTCTTCTTGATGAGCCTTACAGCAGGCTCTTCATCTGGCTTCTTTTCATAGCTCTCTGGCTGCACGAACATAACATTTGTTCGATGGGCTCCAGTTGAGTTGCCTGTTAAGGTATCAATCTTGAAGTCATCGTTGTCGACGATCACAATGGCTGGCTTGATGTCTGCAATCTCCTGTGGGCAGGTTGCTGATGCCTCAAGATCCATCAGAGCCCAGTGGTCATAGAGGAGAAGTGTGTCTGCATAGCTGATGCTGACACCACTCTTGTGCAGAGTTTCTACCAGATCTTTACTCCTCGTCATGCCATGGACATTGACGCCCATGTTAATAGCAGTGGTAGTGCGCTGTCCTGTAATGTGGTAGGTGATCATGGAGGCCAGACTGAGTGTAGCAGGGCTAATGTCAGCAGTTTTCTCTCAGGCTGTTTTAGCCAGGGCAAAAGCTTCAACAGCAACTCACATAGCTCTTCGCCTTCCTCGAGATGATCAATGCGAGGTGGCCAGGGGACAGTAGTTGTGTCTTTGATCTTCTTAGATAACCGCTGTGCCAGGTTCTGGAGCAGCTGCTCATCACTGATGCCAAGGGATGAGATGGCAGCCTCAATGTAGTCACCTCCCCCAACATCATAGACCCACTGGCTCATGTTCATTTGATTTCGCTCTTTGAAGCCAATTGTCTCTTGATACTCATTAATGAGCAGGCCCTTGACATACGACGATTTGACATCACCCACTTCATAGCCATGGTCACAGACAATGCATTTGTATTCTGCTAAAAGAGACTGCAGTGAACGGATCTCTCGCTCAGTGAAGATGATGGAATCCACGTGTCTAAAGAACAAATTCCTTGCCTCTGAGAGAGACACATTCTGAAGATGCATTGCATCATCTGTCTTGAAGTGTGTGTGGTTGACGTACTTCCTCCAACAAGCATGGCGGTACATTATATCATTTGCGAAAGGATCAGACGTTGACTCGATGAGCCGTGTGAGGCGATCCCTCAGGTCCACATCTTCTATTAGGACTGGGTGGCGCTTGAAAGAGCGCCATGCTGAGTGGGTGTTGAGTCTGAAAAGTGTACCCCGCACTCTATTCGGGTGCTTCATGTCCACACCATACACATCTAGTTCTGTCATGGAGAGTCCCACCCACTGATGAACGCAGGCGCTTAGGTGGCAATGGTCCCTCTGTCTTATCATCACACATAGATTGATGCGCTTGCATTTCAGAACTTGATGTTTGACTCGAACACTGAGCACTTTCTTTGTTTTTGCGCTGTCTGGCTTTTTCAAGCTTGTCTGAAGATGACATTGAGATATAACATAACTGATGCATGTAATGACCTCACTGCCCATCTTGCCATGAAGTGGTGGTATAAACATTACCAAATTTGTCAAGTCCGGACCAGTTTTTGGCTTTTGATTGTAAACTCTCCCATTTCCCTTGGTTGATACTATCAAAGGACTTGCAAGGCTTTCCACATTGTAATACACATTCATAAGACATGCTTTGTCTTGTTGATGCTGTAGAACTATGGAGCAGTGCACACGTAGACCTGGAAAAAAAATGCGAAACTCAGTTAAAATATGTGGATAATAATAATAAACTTTATTTATAAAGCACCTGTCATACAAAAAATGCAGGGAGGAAAATGCTGTTTGCCGTAGCTCTGTCAGTGATCCTGATTTAGCCAACTAACTTTCTACACATAAACAGAACTTTTATAACTATATCAAAATATGTTTTACATCTTTTTGATGTACTGTACTTTAAGAGTGTAACAATCAAATTAACATCATGAAACATAAAAAAAATATGATGTTTATGCCCACCCTACTATATACATGTGCTATATAAAAAGGAAATTAAGCTTAAAGGGTGGACATTGCTGAACCTTAGCTCTATGGGTAAGCTAGCTAACCCTCTGCACGTAAACAGAACTTGTCTAACTATATCAAATATGTGTTTTAAATATTTTTGATCGGACCAACTTTAAGAGTGTGACAAAATGATTAAAAACATGAAAAAATACATGAGTGAAAGTTTATGCTCACCCAACTTTACTCCTTTGAATCCTTTCAATGGAATTGTAGTCTTGTTCTTGGAAGGTGAGAAACTGTTGAGCTAAGTTAGCCTTAGCATTGAGAGTGATCCAGATTTAGCTAGCTAACCTTCTACACATTAACATTTTCATTTGTAGGGTGTAACGGTAAGCTGTGACATTTATAGAGTTGTTGCGGAATGTTCGCTCTAAGCGGCAGTTGGTAATTCGAATTTCAAACCGATTTTCTAACTTGCGATGTGAAAACAGTTTTTAAGGTACATAGATATAGCTGGGCATGCTTCTCTCAAGCCAGTATTGCCTTACCGGTCATGTGATGCATAGGCAAGTCCTGATTGATTTAAATCTCATGCTACGAACAGACGTACGGACACACGGACACACACACGTGTCACTTATAGAAGCGGCTGCATCGCTTAAAAATGCAAACATTTGTATAAATAGAATAAATAACTCTAGTGTTACTATTTATAACTCAACTCAGCATGAACATAGCTTTCATTAGAGCCTAATATGAAGGCTCATACGACAACGTTGAAAAATCGACATTTGGGGAAAAATTGGCGGCCATCTTGGATTTGAAGGTCAACAATAGGTCAAATCATCAAAACAACATCAAATATGAATTCCTTGACCCAAAAAGTACCAGAAACCATGTATTGAACAACATTGTAGACCAAACAATTGAAAAGCTCATTTTCAACCTACGGTGATAACCATTTTGAATTTAGGGCTCTAAAAAATGTTGCTCGCATTTTTGCGAGGGGCATGGGGGCTCATTTTTTTTAAAACCCTTCATAGATGACAAATCCACTGAGAAACGAACTTCTGCTCTCCACGGTCACGGAATTGCTGAAGATGACCCAACTATACTGTTCCGTGTTAACTCATCTGTACTGTACAACTAGCCTAGCGCTACTTTTGAATGCTTGATGCATGCTAGGATAGATGCCTTTGTATTGTAAGATACACACTAGTTTAATGATTGTTCTTCAAAGGTATTATTCAGTCTTAAAAAAATAATAGCCTACTGCACAGGCTACTCTACAGCAGTGAATGAAGGATGAGCCTAAAACATGGTCATGCATCCAAAATGTTTATTTTTAATAAAATAAACACTTTTTTAAAAAAAATAAGCACTTTTTTTTATTCAGCCTCATATGTCAGCCATGGCTGTTGCTGCTGCTGCTGGCGGAGGCTGCTGCTGCTGAAGGAGGGTGCAGCTGCTGGAGGAGGGTGCTGCGGCTGGAGGAGGGCGCTGCTGCTGGAGGAGGGTGCTGCTGCTGGAGGAGGGCGCTGCTGCTGGAGGAGGGCGCTGCTGCTGGAGGAGGGCGCTGCTGCTGGAGGAGGGCGCTGCTGCTGGAGGAGGGCGCTGCTGCTGGAGGGTTCTGCTGCTGGAGGAGGGTGCTGCTGCTGAAGGAGGCTGGTGCTGGCAACGGCTGCAGGACGTGATGCCTCTTGATTGCAGGCCTCTTCATAGCTGACCCCTGACTGACTGGCTCCTGGCACACTGATCTCTGGTAAGGTGGCCTCTTGATTGTCGGCCCCTGACATACTGGCCCCTGGCAGTCTGCTGACATCTGTCTCACTCTCTCTGTCTGTTATGTCCCTTTCATTCCCTTGGAACTCCACCTCAATATCTCCCTGAATCTCTGTAACAATAACAAGGCAATCTTGCTGTTATATGTGTATGCTGCCTTTACATGTGCACCTATTGTCATGTAAGGGTACACTACACTCCTATAGTGACATTCATCTAAGTTTGTCTATTGGCAATGTTAAAGTATGAAGAAATCTGTAGATTATCTACATGTGGTATATGAGTCTTCAGAGAATCCCTGAACCCTGGTAGTTTTGAAGCTGTATAATCTGAAGGTTGCATTAGGAGTGTAGTCTATCCTTGAATTATATAACATGGGAAACATTGTTAGCTTCATATATCATACCAATGTTTGATGTGCCATAAGAGGTGTGGTCATCATTCCTGACATTAACAGCTGGAGGCATACTCCTTGACTGTTGTTGTCTGTTGACCATTGCCATCCATCTCTTCCTTCGCTCTACGTCCTTAGGGAAGCCATACATCCGGAACCCCTTCTCGGATCGATTAGAGCCATACGGAAAGTGCCATAATATTTGTTGTACAAACATTTTAACATGAATATTGCTATGTCCTCTGTTCAGTCTGCTCCCAACTCTATTCTCTCCCCTTATTCACCACTGTTCCTATTCTTGCTCTGCTTTTTAGGGCCCAGGAAACAGATGAAGAGGATGTCCCTTAGTATTGCTTTTTTGTAAATAGTTGCTTACCCTAACCCTTTTTTGTAAATAGTTGTTTGTAAATATTTGGTAAAATGCCCCCACCCCCCCCACAATTGTTGTTCGCACAATTATGCTTCTGTTTTTCACTTTTTGGTGTCCATTGTTCAGCCACTGTATTGGTAAGCAACAATTTGTTTTGGCCAAAATGTGTTATTCACACTCCTGACTCCAGTTTGATGTGCTGCACTCTCCTCTGAGTGGCCCTGATTTCAGGCAGAGGTCATGGCTTGGAAGGTTTTATATCCTGTAGTGCCTCAACAGAACCAAATATGAATTGCTTTTTTCAGTTTCTCTTTTTTTTATTGTCTCGTCGCTGGATCACCTCCCCCTGGCAAAGTGGCCTCGTCATTTTTATTGTTGACAAACCTGTTTTTGTTGCTCTGTTGAAAGGAGCTTCTGTAAATAGTTTTGTAAATACTTTGAATATTTATCATAGTAATCATTTTCAGTCTCCCACTCTCTCAATTTAATTTATCGTTTCTTTGCCCCACCATATGTTTTGTTGTCCAAGGGCACTAATTTGGTCTGTGTTGAAGATTGTTTTACACTTTAGATTAATCAAAATTGTGTTTTTTGGCTGAATTAATCTTTTTCTGTTGAACCCTAACCCTCTTTGTTCTCCTTCTCATTCATTTTACTTTATTTTGTTCTAACACACATCACTTTTTCCATACACTGTTCTTAATACTTGTTGACACATTTGTTCGTCCCTTTTACTTTGTTCTTCCTGTTGTTCTTGTTCAAACACATATATCAATTGTTCATCCACTGTTGTGGTAAAATGATATTCATAGTCTTAACATGATCATGCTATCCATGCTAACATGAACACAAGCGTTTCCCTCCAAAAATGTAAAACGTATCTAAGTAATAGGCTACCAAGCTTTCCGTTGTCACCCTGCCTCTCTAAATGCAAAACTGTCAATAAAAAGTATGCAATAATGCAATTACAGCTGAAAAAGTACTTGGGTGTGTGTGTTTTTTTAAATATATATTTACCATTCAATAATGCAATCGCTGCCGTCTGTCTGTCCCATAGAAGAACATGACAGCACAGCGCAACTATACTACGGACGTGACATCAACATAGCCTGCTTGTGCTACCACACTTTCCCCTCAAAATATCGTTCAATAACGAAACTTGTAAATAGTGCCAATCCATACAAAGTGTAACCACATCATGTAAATATGAAAGAAATCTTTAAAAAATAACAGCGTTGGTTTAATCTATGACTATTTTGACCATGTTTGTGCTGTTTTTGCCATAGTGAAGCATTGCCACGGAAGTGCGTTTGGAACTATCCCGGCATACATAAACCACGTGACCGGCTGGCGGCGACATCAAAGAGTGTCGTAACTCTTATCTCTCTAGGGCTCTGAGCAAACCGAAGCTTCTGAAAAATGTAACAAACTGTGGTCTGGTGCGCACCAGAGAGCGGACTATTAGGTGTGAATGCACCCTTAGATGCTTCTTATGAGACTTGTGTTTTGTTTTGGTAAAAATGGTTTGTATCGTCAGTTAGCTGAGATTCTTCCCGTTAATCTGGTATAACACATTAATATGTTTTTAAATATTAAGATGCCCTGAAACACAGTGTCGTAAAAAAAAAAAAAAAGACCCGCCGAGGGGGTCTTTGGGGCTTAACAGGTTTAACCTATTACATTTCACCTCATTCTCCAGCAGCCAATCACCGTGCTGCAGCCAAACTTTAAAATGGCTCTCCTCTCTCCTGCAGTCAGCTGTGATTTCAGGTTTTCAGGCCTCCTCCCCATCCACCTCCTTTCATCATATCCAGTGCCAGGAGAGCTAATCCAAAGACCTCATCACATCCCCTCTTCATCCCATCTCCTCATCAAATCCAGATCTTCAGCATCATCACCAGTGTCTAGACCCTGGGGGGGTTCCCTATATGCTCACGGCTGCATTTCCCCCTTTAGATATACGATTTCAGGATCTGGGTCTAACCGCCAAAGACTTAACCTTTATCGGTAACACTTTACAATAAGACTACCTTTATAAAGGGTTTGCGAATAGTTTGTAATTCACTTATTAATTAGGTTGTGAACACTTTATAAATCATTAATAAGCTTTTATAAGACATGAGATAAACAGGGCAACTGTGACCGGTTGCTTGCCAAATAGTGAGCCCACATTTATCTGTACTGCTAAGCCTTATATTGGCTACTTAGCTTACATCATCTTCTTCATCAGCCAGCCTCCTTGGTATCTGTTGTTCACCGAGTTAATTCCTCCCCCCTTCCATCTTGATGTTTCTTGGCATCTCTTATAACTCATTTATTAATGAGTTACTAACATGTATAACTGACAAAAGGGAGCCTTATTGTAAAGTGTGAAACAAATCACCATTTATTAATGAGTTACTACCATTTATAATTGGTAAAAGGGAGTCTTATTGTAAAGTGTGAAACAAATGAACATTTATTAATGAGTTACTACCATTTATATCTACTGAAAGGGTGCGTTGTTTTTAAGTGTAATACACATGTCCATTTATGAATGAGTTACTAACATTCACGCTGACCTAATACACATTTTTCACATGAAATGTAAAGTAAGATTCAACAAAACCAAGCAAAACATTGTATTCACACATTTTATTCAGACTGGAAAGGCTTTGTGAATATCTTTGAACAAGCGTCCAAGCAGTCCATCAGGGTGAGCAGAGCCAAGCCAAGAGGACCATTCCAGAACCTTGAGGTGTTCCTCCAACTAACTCGTACGGTTTCCTCTCTGTTGACGGACATGTCCTTTGACGGTCGATCAAGCTCTTTCAATGTGTTGGGTATGACTGCCAGTCTGGGGGTTCACAAACCACCTGCTGTGGTTTACGGGGTAGTGGTTGTACCCCATGTTACTCAGCACTCTCCTGTATGCCCTCCACTTATCACTCATGATGCTACTTCCTGACTTGACATGCCGTCTAATCAGAGGGACAAGGTGGCATCTTGAACGTTTCTCCACTAATTTGAAGACTAGTCTGCGCCTTTTGTCTTTGACTCCCACCATCCCGAAGACCCATTTCTTCCTTCTCCAGTCATGTCCGAAGCGTCCATGTGCATACTAACAAAAAATAAATTAGAATTAGAGTTATAATTGTTGCACATCATGTTTAAAAATTCCAATGCTTAACATAATTTAAGGATAATTATTCAGCAATGGTCCATATTGATTTTTTATTATTTTTGTAATTCTCTTGTACAAGAAAGTCCGGTCTATAACTGCCGAACATAGGAAATGGGTACAGTACCTTCTCCCAGACCCAAATACTCAAATAAAATAGTTTACTTATATCATATTGAAGAGGGTGACAAATACACATACATTGTGCGCTTGTTTGTGTGTGCATGTCCATGTGCAGATTTGGGGGATAAATGTGCATCTGACAGATAGCTGGTTATTGGGTTAGCACAAAATAGTGGTTGTCTTTAAGTTGCTCACATATAAAACAAACTGGAAAGATAAGGTGTACAAGCCTTTTGCTGATGACGGAAGCAGCTCTCATCTATCACAACAAATTATTTGCGAAGACACTGTCTGCCCTTTCTTCTTTGCCTGACCATTGCGCAAATACAGACCTCTCGAATGCGCCTTGCCATATTACTCAGTGTTCTGGAGCTCCAGCAATACCATCATCGATCATATCAATCTGCATGAGCCCTTGTGAGAATCTGTAGTAGGGAGGAATAATATTTAACACATTGATAAGACCATATGCCATATGTGTACTGTATAAAGTATGTGTTTAAAAAAAACATCTCATAATGTTATTGTTGATACAAAAGCACTGCATAGCACCTGTAAATGAATTTCATCCAACTGAAAAGAGAAGATTTGGATTTCTCAAAGAGGGAGCCAGCTCTAATTGTATTTGAGACTTTCCCATGATTTGCTCTTTTACAGTTCCTGAGAACATATTGAAAAAATTGTAAGAACATATATATTCACATGCCTTATATAATCTTTACAGTAGTAGTAATAATAATAATAATAATAATAATGAGAAGAAAGAAGAATCATGATGTTATTGACAATAAGTGTGATTTAATGATGTGGTGTTTGTCAGGCCATTTCACATACCACATGTATTGGTCTTTCTTTGTCACAGATACCATTTTCATCTTGTGGTGGCAATGACTGCATCTGAGGTTCTTCTTCAGAAGGTGTTTCTTCTGCAACCACTGAATTAACTTCAGTGTCTTGCGTTTAGTTTATTTTCCCTCAATCCGGGCCCGCAACTTCTTTCCCAGAGACATCTTGCTGAGCTAGACATTACAAGATAGTTCAACAGAATCCAGAGAAACCATACATAACAACTAAAACCATTCAATGTGTACACAGTGAAATTAATTAATGAGTCTTAATACTAAAAGGAAAATGGTTTTAATAACAAGCAGAACTCGAGTGAAGCTGGCCCTGCATTGTGCATGCCAGAGAAGCACAGCACTTTAAAGTCTGAAAAGTAGCCTAATGAAGTGTGCACATTGATTAACTGATCTAAAGGGGTCTAGTCTGCAATCTAAATGTAAGGAACCTCTATATATACCTACATCCTGAATTTAACAGTACATTAAAGACTATCTTAATAATAACTGTCTATACATCCTGAACATTGAACAGTACATTTATTTAGCTCCCTGCATCTGCTGTGCTATTAAAAAGGGGATCAAACAGACATACCAATGAGAAAGAAAAATTGATATCTTAAAAAAATGCTTTCCTGGTTTTGGCTATCTTCTGGTGGATTTACATTCGGCAAAGAAAAAACCAAGCCATTGGCGCCAGAGCTAGGGGAAGTAAAAGATCCAACCAGAGACGATCATATAGAAACATCCAATCACAGAACGCGTTGAAGATGTGTGCTGCAGTCCCATCCAAGCCACGTGGCTACCACACCTGTTGGAACACGTTTTTTCACTTGCATCATGGATACCCTAGGAGAGAAAGAGTCCCCTTCCGCTGGAACGTCTGCGGCCAGTACGGCCAGTAGCCTACCCGTCCAAAAAGGTACCCGAAACAGAAACTGGGCAGTTTGGATAAACGTAAGCCAAATAAAACAGATGAGCAAGATGGTAAATTGTTCACGTCTAACCAGCTAATTAAGCTACTCGGTAGCTAGCTACCGTTACCTTGTTAGCTAGCTGCGTACATTTATCAGCTTGCTACATACCTAATCAATTATTAGGTTGTAAACTGGCTAAATCGAGGAAATAATAGGGGGTGTCCTGTATATGATTTATTTCGGTGGCTACCCTACTGTAAGTGAGATTACATATCATGGAGGTAATTAACCTTTCGAGCCTGAATACCCCCGGTACAGGGGCTTGGGGCTTGTTAACATTTAACAACGTATTAATATGGCATAGGCCACCCACTTAACGGGAAGAAACTCAGCTAACAGATGATAATAACCATTTTTACCTAAACGAAACACAATTCCAACTCCAAGCTTCTAAATCAGCACTTAACGAAAACATGCTAACGCTACATTAGCACAAAACTGGCGATAGCGATCTTTTCTACTTCATGTACAAACAACATATGCTGAGATTCCACAGATTCCATTGCTATAAGTCTCATCACTGTACGACCAACACTCACTGAACTAGCAGCCAGGAAAGAGCGACACACAACTTCACTTTTACAGGTGTGGTTTTCACAATAAATAATGTGGTTTTTTTAGGCGGAGTACACAATTTAAATTGTTTTACTGTGTTCAATCTGTGTTACTCTGACACAGCAACATCTATATTAATTCTGACACTTCTACAGCCAACTCACATGTGTATCATTGATTTGATAGATTATTATAGCCTACTCCTTTTTAGTTTTGAAGATATACTCCTGAACAATTATGGAATGCCATTTAAGCCAAAATTAAATAAATAAATAAAATACATAAATACATAAATATGCCTATGAAATAAATTCTGTAATAAATAAATGAGGCAATAAATATGTATACATGTACATTTAAATACACATTTATTTATTTCATGGGACTTTTATTTCATAATGACACATTTATTTATTTCAAGAGACTTTTATTTCATAATGACACATTTATTTATTTCAAGAGACTTGTATTTCATAATGACACACTTATTTATTTCAAGAGACTTTTATTTCATAATGACACATTTATTTATTTTAGGGGACTTGTATTTCATAATGACACATTTATTTATTTCAGGGGTCTTGTATTTCATAATGACACATTTCCATTTCTTATATGCAAATGAACGGGGCGCAGAGTCCTGCACAGGTCTGATTTTCAAGACCCGCTCCCACCCCGCACCCGCGACGTGCAATACCGAACCCGCCCCGCTACCCGCATATTACCAATTAGTTCCGCAACCCGACCCGTCGGCACAAGATCCGCAACCCGACCCGAACCCGCATATATATGAGTAGTGAAAACGTGCAATTATTAACACACGCAGTTGCATATTTGTCTCAAAAACCGTGGGATGTTGGTTATTTTCTCCATCTAGGATGACACCAAAAGCCTCCCAGACGTTGGATTTCGCTCTTGAGGAAGTGTTATTGAAAATGCTGTATTCTCCGCTAGAGAGCTTCACCTCAGCCATTTTGAATGTGGCGCGCTCAGCAGCAGATTGATGCGCTGCAGAGGTTATGATTATGCGCGGTCCCGCGGGGGAGAGGTCTGAGGATTTAAACATTCAACTAAATTATTATTATTTTAATATATTTATTATGCAACACCCGCGACCCGACCCGCATCATCTTTGTTTTACCCAGAACCGAACCCGGAAAAAAGCGTTTTAAAAAATACCACCCGCGAATCACTTTTTTTGCAGGTCACCCATCGGGTAGACTCTGACGGGGCGTGGTTAGCTCACAAATCCAAACCAAAGCAACAGCACCACAACACTGACTCAATGGCTTTTCCACCAAACCGGTTCCAGAGCCAGTTCCGGGCTTACAAGTCATTTCCATAACTTCTTCCTAGTTTGACCGCAGCTCTCTCTCTCTCTATGCTCCGTATCAGCTGATCGCTGATGGTGCAGCTCTCTCTCTCTCTCTCTGCCCGATTTTAACAGCCTCATCTTTGTCAACCTTTCTTGTTCTTTCTTTAACACGTAATGAAAGTTATTAAAGTTTTAGCTCCTGTGTTGTTAATATTGACCGCCATTTCCTTTATGAAGTAAAGCAGCCTCCCTGTCTGTGTTCTCGCGCTGTCCTCACATCCCCGGAACCCCAGACTCGGAGGAGCAAAGGGATGTCAGTATTGTTTGTGAAGCAGGGTAAAGAAAGTAAATTATTCAAATGAAAATACTATTTATTTACTTTTACAAACAGTGAGTAGCTGGGCATTGCAGGACATGTGTTGGACAGACAGAGTGTGTGGCAGTGGCGGATTTAGGATTGTAGGAGATCCGGGGCTTAGCCCAGGAGTTGTTGGGGGTGGGGGTGCAGGGGTAAAGTGCAATTTTTTACAAGTGGGGGTGGACCGAACATCCTTTAGGGGGGTTGTCGCCTCCTCTAGGGGTAATAATACCTTAATAATACCTTAAAGCGGACAAAAGAGTGTGGAATGAGCATATACAACGTTAGCTTAGCCTGGTCGACCCAATCTCCATTCAGAAAACAAGCATTTTAAAAGGTTTTTCGCCTGCCGTCTTGTCTCCAGACTTGTCAAGCATTAATTCATGGTTTTTACTCACTGTTATCAGTATGTTGTTACTTCGGCATTATTTAGAAACGTGTATTACAATTTAATCACGGTAAAATATATTCATTTTGTTGTAGTTGTAGCTCCCGAGCCAGCGCGTCTTGTTTGAATGATGCGAGTAAACACAGCTGGCAGCCGCGGTGAAACTCGAGCGATTAGAGCGAAGCGAATATTCGCATCGCGTCCGGTGTGAACGCAGCATAAGAGTCACGTTTCTGAATCGGACACTCTGAGTGGATGCAGTCACAGCCAATCGGAGTCTGATTCAGAGGGTTGCCTGTCAGTTCCGTTGCCTGTCAGTTCCGTTGCTATGGTTCCGTTGTTATGTGTACTGAAACGAGAAAAATTCCACGCGCGAAAACAAAATACATTTGGAATACGTTATTTTAGTGTCTTAAAAATAGACTGAGGTATGAAGGGTTAACGTTACTTCTTAGGATAATTTTTAGTCATGTTCTGTATACATACTAACATATAACTAGAGTATCCCAGCATGCATTGTGTGCAACGCAGAAAGCATGCCGGACTGTGTGTAAAGTGAAATATGAGCATTTGATTGGCTTATATCATCTTAAAAAACATTAGCAAAGTATTAGCAGACCATTTTTAGAGTCATTAGCTATAACAACCTTTATATGGGTAAAGACAGTGCCCTTACATTTTACATTTAAAAAAGGATTAGAGTTTGATTCTCGGTCTCTGTACATACATTTAGTAAGCTTTCAGTGTATTTTTCCACTGGGTCCTGGCTGTATTCCTAGCATGCCGCTGCTCCGGCCTACCTGTGTGTGATTATTGGATCAGCTGGTGTGTGTTGAGAGGTTGAACAGCAGCAGCAGTTGGCCCTGTCCTCAGTGAGCTGCTGTTGTCTGACAGTTACCACTTAGCTGCTCAACACACATTATTGAGCTTCTCCTTCACTGTGGTTCAGATACAACATCAGGTTGGTTTAGTAGCTCAGTTTAGTTTAATTGGTTTTGTTGGGTTGGGTTTACTTTAGTTCAATCAGGAGAGACGTGATGTATGAAATACATGTTTATTACCGGGACACATGGTATAAGAAATGATGATTGACAGATTACAACAATGAATTAACTGATGTTTGGAGATTAGGCCCCGGTTTGTAGGATGATCATTCGGGAGGGGAAAACCGCTCCGATGAACCCCCCCGGGGTCTAGACACTGGTGGTGGTGATAAGTGGTTCGGTCTGGTCTGAAGGAAGAATGATTAGCTTGGCCCTGAATTAGGAGACAGGAGGCGAAGGGGTGGAGGAGGGTTGTGCGTTGACACCTGAAATGACAACTGACAGAGAGGGAAGAGCAGATTTAAAGGGGTTAGCAGGTGTGATGATTGGCTAGCTGGGGAGTAACGCCCCTGATTACCTAATGGTAGAGGAGATTGAAGTGACGTGTAACACCAGGGGGTATTGGTCTTCCTCATTGAACTTGCGCTAAGCTTCATTTTAGCTTAGGTTGGGTTAGGTTTGGTTCAGTTTAGTTTAGCTTAGGTTGGGTTTGGTTTGGTTCAGTTTAGTTTAGCTTAGGTTGTGTTAGGTTTGGTACGGTTCTGTTCTGTTCTGTTTAGTTCAGTTCAGTTTAGTTTAATGTAGTTGAGTTAAATTTGATTGAGTATTGTTTAATTTGATTTTAGCTTATTTTAGTTTATTTTAGTTTAGTTCAGTTTGGTTTGGTTTGGGGGTTTGATATTGGGTTGGGTTAGGTATGGTTTGGTTTGGTTTGGTTAATTTCAGATCGGTTCAGTTTAGTTTAGCTTGGGTTTGGTTTGGTTCAGTTTGGTTCAGTTGAGTTCAATTTGGTTTAGTTTAGTTCAGTGTAGTTTATTTGAATTGAGTATAATTGTACTTAATTTGGTCATTCTCAACTTAAACAACTCAAATCCACATAGAGAAAAAATAATCAGCATGCTGTTTGCTTTGGAAAGGTGGGATATGAACTTCACATTCAAGATAACTACTCAACAAATTTTTTAGCTGAATATCTTGCAGAGTAAACAGCTAAATCCTAATATTCTTGTAACAAGTTAGCATGATAAATAAGGTAATGGTGACTAAAAAAAAAAGGAGAGTGGGTTCACCAGAAAATCAAGGCCCTTGCAGATAGTTGCAAAAATGTTTATGTTCCTTTTCCCCTTGAACACCAATAGGAATAATCTGGCCAAGGTTGTGTCTTTCACTTACACAAAAAGGTCTATGGTGAATACACAATGCAGGAATGGCTGTAATAAGTGCTCATCACTGATGTTTTGACAGCAGGTACAAAGCCCTGCTAGCAGCCTCTAGAGGTCTAGAGTATTTATTACACCCCATAATATGAGATATGGACACAGTGATGAATTACAATAGATACTGACACTCCTGTAAGAGCGTAACCAGCACTGAAGCTAGCTTTGTTCTGAGGTCCTGTAAGAAGAAGAGTCACACAGTCATCAAGCTGCGTGACTTCACCACACATAAATCTCTGTACAATGACTTCTAGTTTGTTGTAGGGATGATTTTCACATCTTATTGGTTACTTTTAAAATAATTCCTGCCTGACATTTTAATGCTATATTATGTATTTCTTAGGACCAATCAAGCTTGTAAATAGGTGTTGATCCTCTAACATGGATTTTTCTCCTAAGGCCTCCTTGTGCTTTCCCTGTGTTAAAAAGCCATATTCCTACTGGTGCTCCCATCACCCCCTGTTTCCAATATATGCAATTTCACCAGGAGGTAAAAAAAAACTACTTTAAATTGTTAAATAATAACACTAAATAATAATGGATTTACTATAAACAAAAACAGCAAGAAAATAAACATTGAACTTTTATATAATATAAGGCAATGGATAGCTCCAACAAATAGATATGCTTATTTTCATTTATTAAAAGATCATTAGCCTAATGGTGTTGCGCGAGAAATAAAGAATTCAGGAAATGACGGTGTAAAAACGTCAAAACTGAAAAACCATACATACACAACAATACTCTGATACATACATTATTACTGTGATTTAATGTTTTGTTGATACACAGAAAAAGGCAATGTTCTCTTATGTACTATTTGCCTGTTTTTTTGTTCCAGACTGACCTTTGATCTCTGAGGGAGCATTGTCTCCCTGGCAGTGGTTCCAGGGAGAGGCCAGCCGGGGTCCTGGGATGGACATGGAAAACTACCCACGGGAAAGCGCCTCGGGACCCAACCTCACAAACTGCACCGACCCGCCTGCCAGCAGTCTGCAGGCGGTGCAGCTCACAGATGAAATGGCGGTGGTGGTGGTTGTTCTCAGTCTCCTCACATTCCTCACTGCACTCATCAACGCTGTTGTCATCATCGCTATCTGCACCACCAAGAAGCTCCACCTACCAGCCAACTACCTCATCTGCTCTCTAGCCGTCACAGACTTCCTGGTGGCGCTCCTGGTGATGCCCATCAGCATCCTCTACATGACCATGGAGGTGTGGCCCATGGGTCAGGTGGTGTGTGAGTTGTGGTTGAGCGTGGACATGACCTGCTGCACCTGCTCCATCCTGCACCTGTGCGCCATCGCCCTGGACCGGTACTGGGCCATCACCAAAGCCATCGAGTATGCTCGCAAGAGGTCGGCCTGCCACGCCGCCTTCATGGTGGGGATGGTCTGGGTCATATCAGTTTTCATATCCATGCCACCCTTATTCTGGAGGCAGAGGCCTAGCAGTGGCATTTTCCAGCAGTGCATCATAGAGCATGACCACTTGGGATACACTATATACTCCACTTTTGGGGCATTTTACATTCCCATGATCATCATTCTCATCTTATACTACAGGATTTACAATGCCGCAAAAACTCTCTACCAGAAGCGTGGCTCTTCTCGGCACCTCAGCAGCCGAAGCATGGGCAGTCAGAATTATGTAGACCATTACCGAGTCTCCCACACATTCTGTGTGTCAGACTTGTCCAACTCAGATCTTACTCTGGCTACTGACAAACTAAACGCAACTATAAGCATCCCATCCTTTGAGAAGGACATAGATGGGCAGGATGAGAAGAACCAGATATGTACCTCACGGGAGAGGAAAGCAGCTCGGATCCTTGGCCTCATCCTCGGGGCCTTCATTATCTGCTGGCTCCCTTTCTTTATAAAGGAGCTCCTGGTGGGTCTGCAAATGATAGAACCTTCTCCACTTATCTGTGACTTCCTGACATGGCTGGGGTATATCAACTCTCTTATCAACCCCCTGCTGTACACCAGCTTCAATGATGATTTCAAGCTGGCTTTTAAAAAGCTTTTCAAGAGAAAAGAGCATGCATAAGTCTGAGGGTAAACAGTTTTACATTACCATTGTCTTTCTGCAATTAATCAAAAAGCCGACCTGTTTTTTATTTCCTTCATTATTTTACTATTTACTTACCTTGAAACCAGGGATGAAATCCTAGTTAAAGCATTTGTTCTCTGAAACAAAATAAACATTGTGGTAAAATTATATGAAAAGTAAGGATGAGGAGGCAGGTCCCCTACCTCCCAAAGGCAATAGAGTGTTACAGGAATGAGTCCTCAAACCTAAATGAGTCAGCATTTTACCACTTTCGGTTCCCTTTTCTGGAAGTCAATGGTTTATGGAAACGTTTTTTTGGTTAGATGCCTGAAAAAATATCTGTTGTTAACACAAGCGTAAGAGACTCAAGCGTTTTGTTTGTATGAAATAAAATATATCAGTAAATACCCCACCGGTAATGTGTGAAGCTTCTTTGTGTCATAAAAACAGCTGTTTCTAACAAGTGACTTAATACTAGGCCTGCTAAACGCCATCACGCCAAACATTAGCCGCCTTTAGCTTAGCCGTGTTCAGCCATGCGATTGTGATGTAGTTCCTTTAGCCGTTAGCTTTAGAACGTTATAACATTAGCTTTATACATCTGGCAATTGCATTTATACTTAAACAATAAAAAAGACTGTGTTAATATGTGGAAATTATCCTACTGAACAAAACATGACCGTATCATAAACATGTGTATGCCACAGATCTTATTTCTGCAAGATTCCAAAATCCAATGGAAAAATCCCATTACTTTTTGTAGAGCGATGTTAGCCAAAATGTGATTGACCACGCCCAATGAACAAGAGCAGGGTTGAAGGTGCATCAATAGTAAGAAAGGATTCGAAATATCATTATGGTTGGGAAATATAAATCGAAGTGTAATCGCCATTCTTAAGGGAACTTAGGTACATGGTTACTGCCTATCAGCTGATGTCATTCACATACACTGCAACATGAAATACAATTGAACACATCTTGAATGTTCATGTTGACAAATGTGAAATGGTCTGTAGTCTGCTCTTATAAGACATTCATTCTGTTTTTTATAAATCCCTCTGTTTCCCATGACCTTTAAAGGTGTATCTATATCACAAAAATATCCCTTATTATAAAACATAAACCAACTGTTTGATGGTTGCAACTCGATACATTTAAATAGCCTAAACGTCATCTGTCAGTAAAGTATACCATTTATTGGATTTTTTTAAATGGGGATTACCAGCAGGTTTATCTTACAATACATATTAAAATAAAGCACGATAAATTATAAAGTGCTTATAAAAACGTACAAATACAAAATGTTTGCTTTTGAACTGTTTATATGGTCATGTGTGTCAGGGTTTGAGTTTTGTTGTGGGGTTATTTTGCTTTTCTGTTCTCCCTGTCATGTTTTCCTCCTTGTTTCTTGTCTGGTCCTTCTCCCTGTGTTTTTCCTCCCTGTCGTTAGTTTCCCTGGTGTGTCTAATTGTCTGATTGTGTTCACCTGTTGCCCTTGTGTTTGCCCGGCTGTTTCTCGTCTCGTGAGTACCCCTCCCTGTATTTAGTCTTGTCTCTTCCTGTGTTCGGTGTCGGTTCATTGTTTGTTTTTCCCGTCACTCTCCATGTCAGTCATCGTCAGCTTTTTGTATTATATCTTCCTTGTGCTTCCTTTGTGTTTTTGCCATCAGCTTTTACAATAAAGCTCGTTTTTGTTTTCTAGTCCGACTTACCTTTTTTTGTAGTCTGCTTTTGGGTCCTACCTTTCCCAAACCGTAACAATGTGTTTCTTTACTTGTCTGGATAATACTGCCTGGATATGTTTAATGAATGGCAGGTTTTACTTGAAAGACAACACTGAGCAGAGGAAAATGTTTGAAACTTAAGAGATATTTATTTTCACTTGTTTATTTGCATTGCATTTGATCCATGAGTAATAGTGAGTTGCTGTTAATAGCCACCGACTGTAAAAGCCAAATGCAGAGTCATACTTGACGTATTAAAATACATACATGCATACAAACTCTGGGGCAGAGCCGGGAGGCCAATAAGGAAGTGCCACAAACTGCAGTTCATCTATTGGCTGATAGGGGATGATGGCCAGAAAGGAGCAATCTCCATAGACCCCCATGTTAAAATGCCCATGGATTGGTGAGTGAATTGTTTTAGGACGCAACCCTTTTAGTTATATTAGGTCTTAACGTTTTTGCATAAATTAGGGTGTGGTCACTCAAGGTGACATACCAACCCAGTCTCACGGCATTTCGTGTTATAGTCACGACATTTAATCTATTGATTCGTGTTCACCAGCACGATTTCCCCCTTTTTTTCGTGTCACACAGAACAATTTTAAAAGCCATGTATTTCTATTGGTAGTATGTTTCGTGCCTGCAACACGTCTTTTTGTCCGGTCGGGTCTTGGAAGACCGGAAGCTGTGGGGTTCATAAAAACATCTCCTTACTCAATATCAAGCCACAATTATTGTTTTTATTTTGAATTCGTATAATGTCGGACTTTTTTTGTCGTCTGTGAGGAAGAGAAATGGGGCTCAGAGCCTCAAAATACTGAAATCTGTATTTTTTAAAATCTTTTTTTCATTCTAATTTGTTATTCTTTTCTAAATAACACACTGTTATTTACTCAACAATAACACACAATTATCCTTGTTTTTATTTATTTGTTTAATTCCATAATCTCTGGCTTCTTTGGCGTCCGCCAGGAACTGAATTTCAAAATAAAAATAACCGGAAACAGACGTAGGCCTATAAGGGACATTTCGAGCATCATTGCGATACACAAGAGGCTACTCAATACTCAAATTTCCCCTCCTCAACTCCCCTCCTCGGTTCCCCTCCTCAAGACTTAGACCCGCCCACAGGAGATGCGAGCGGAGGACCGAGGAGGGGAACCGAGGAGAGAGGAGGGGAAGCAGCAGACGTTTAAAGAAATGAGAACTCCTCTCCTCTGAGCGGTCATTTTAAAGAGACGTCCGTTCATTATTACGTGGCAACAGTTGCATCAGCTGTCGAGTGTTTTGTCATAGCACTGTATCTCTGTTAGATCAGCTGAACATTGTTCCCCCACATATTTACTTTGAATTCATTGAGAGTGCGGTATAATGAGACAATAACAGGCTACAGATGCGGACACACACACACAAATATATTTATATAAATATATACAATTTAAAGTATGAGAGCACTCTCATAATAACGTAACACAATCAGAGACTGATATATCCCCCCCTCTCTCTGGTCGCTGAAATGGGGAATTGAAATTACGGGCCAAAAGTTGTATTTACAAGTAGGCCTATTAAAAGTAAGCAGAGGACACCAAACCAACTGAGACCCGTCTGTCCGCCGCATTTACGCACTGTACCACACACACCTACACACTGTACCACACACACCTAAAGCATAAGCCGTTGTGTATTTTATTATGTGAAGCAATGGTCTTAGAAAAATATCGACTCTTTGTTTGTAGATATCTACTAAACTAAAGCAAATAAAGAGAGTAGGCCTGTTATACTGAGTGATATATATTATACACACTGCTCTGCTTTCTGCACGGACCTTACAGCTGTTCTCTCTGGAAACATTGTGACGCGATGAAAGTAGTTTCTAAAATAATATCCAGGGGATGCATGCATAGCTATCATTGGCTGAGATAAGTCCGGCTGTGCGTCACGCCTCCACCGTTCCCGGTGCAATGCATCCGTGGAGGAGCCGTGGAGGAACCATCAGTGTATCCTCGGTTATAGCTCCTCCAGAGAGCCTCCTCGACGCTCGATCCTCGGTCCTCGGTGTGCATTTAGAGAAATGAGATGTCCTTCAAAATGGCGCGCTGAAATTAATTTCCGGGTCACTACCGGAGGACCGAGGACCGAGGAGTCGAGGAGGGGAAATTTGAGTATTGAGAAGCCTCTACAGCCACTGAACTGATTACCCAAGATCCTCAGCTATGGTTTAAGCTCGTTGATTGGATGTTTTAGCCGCAATGCACGTTGGGATATGGTGTTTATGCGATGTGAAATCCGTAAAAAAATATTTTTTAAAGAAACTAATACTTTATTCCGAGTGTTCTTGCTTTTCTCTTTGAAAGTCATCACATAACGGCATTGTAATACACGGTTCGGCTGCATTACATATTACAGATCTGCCGTAGTTCTTTATTTATAGAGCCCTGATGAGAAGACCTTTGGACAAACTGGAAGAAATGCCGCCGAAACTGAATACTTGACGTGGATCATAAATATATCAGCAATTAAACAACATCTTCAATTTCTCTTCACACAATACGTCTCCTTGCAGTATCAACACTAATTCGGCTAACTTTTACATTTGATCTAATTCGTAGATAGGTTATATTTACACCATAACGGTGCACAGCTGATATAAAAGGACTTATAGTATTTAAAGATATTACTGATTTTCTTTGAATATAAGAATGTAAATACTGAGTCTGAAATAATATAGCAATATGCTGTAAAATTATGTGAAAACATGAATAAAACTACAAATCTTCAGATATTATACATATATCAGTGTCCTACACTAATAATAAAAAGTTATTATGGCTGTGTGTACCTTGTGTGCACCGCCTAGTGGTTGAAGCACGTTATTGAATTATTGTTTTTACGTGTTATATTTAATGAAAAAAATATTAAGAGTACATACTTTCATAGGGGGGAAATAGAAGGTCAATGATAGAAATATAGAATATAAAAAATCAAGAAGATACTATAAGTGATCTCTACAATAAAACAGTTTAGTGCAGGATGTACAAATATATTAATAGGAGGAGATGCAAAACAATACTTTAGATTAAGCTCTTCTTTTAAATGAGAAAAAAGCTTTGGGGGTATCTACAGATAAATATTAAGCCTGACAAAGTAATTAACGTCTAATATATTGCTTTCCTGCAATGTTAACTATGTTGAAGCACTTATTTTAACTGATATTATACATATGAATTATACTCTTATGTAGATAGTATAAGACATGTGCAGAATATGACAGTTTAATGGTGGAGGTATACACACACATAGATGTCTTGTTACATTACATTGCATTTAGCTGACGCTTTTATCCAAAGCGACTCACAATAAGTACATTCGACCAGGAAGACACAAACTTGAAGAAAACAGAATCATATAAGTACATCAGGTTTCATAGAGCCAAACATTTCAAGAGCTACTCAACTGGCTTTAGATAAGCCAGTCCTTTATTAGTGTATAAGTGCTCTGCTAGCAGTGCTTTGTTAGTAATTATATCACTCAAAGTGGAGTCGAAAGAGATGAGTTTTCAGTCTGCGCCGGAAGATGTGTAGGCTTTCTGCTGTCCTGATTTCAATGGGGAGCTCATTCCACCATTTTGGAGCCAGGATAGCAAACCCACGTGTTTTTGCTGATGGGAACTTGGGTCCCCCTCGCAGCGAGGGTGCAGCGAGTCGTTTGGCTGATGCAGAGCGAAGTGCACGCGATGGGGTGTATAGTTTAACCATGTCCTGGATGTAGGAAGGGCCAGATCCATTCGCAGCATGGTATGCAAGTACCATTGTTTTGAAGTGGATTCTAGCAGTTACCGGAAGTCAGTGAAGGGAGCGGAGTGGTGTGGGAGAATTTAGGAAGGTTGAAGACCAGATGAGCCACTGCATTCTGGATGAGCTGCAGAGGTCGGATGGCACATGCAGGTAGACCAGCCAGGAGGGAGTTGCAGTAGTCTAGGCGTGAGATGACAAGAGCCTGGACCAGAACCTGCATTGTTTTCTGGGTCAGCTGGGGATGCATCCTCCTGATGTTGTAAAGCGTGTATCTGCAGCAGCGGGTTGTAGCAGCGATGTTTGCAGTGAAGGACAGTTTGTTATCTAGGATCACACCCAGATTCCTTGCAATCTGAGTTGGGGAAACAACAGAGGTGCCGATGTTGATTGTTAGGTCAAGAGTGGGACAGAAGGAAAGCAGTTCAGTCTTGTCAAGGTTGAGCTTGAGGTGATGAGCAGACATCCACTGAGAGATGTCAGCTAGACAAGCAGAGATGCGTGCGACGACCTGGGTCTCTGAGCGGGGAAAGGACAGAATTAATTGGGTGTCGTCAGCGTAGCAGTGGTAAGAAAAACCATGCGGGCTAATGACTGATCCGAGCGAGTTTGTGTACAAGGAGAAGAGAAGGGGACCAAGAACAGAGCTCTGAGGGGGGGGGGAGGGGCTTTGGGGGGTCCAAGAGGGTGGAAAAGATTGAAAATAGTTTTTTGGGATTGGAATAGGAAGATTGGATCTTATCTTGAAAGAAAGTGCTTTTTGCCTGAGAGATCGAAGCAGAGAAAGAGGAGAGGAGAGCCTGATAGGTTAGGAGGTCGTCATGGTGTTTGGATTTCCACCGTTTCCGCTCTGCTGCCCGAAGGATGGTTCTATTAGCACGCAGTGCGTCATTTAGCCAGGGAGCAGGAGGGGACTGACAAGCCTGCCGAGATGTGAGAGGACAGAGAGAGTCCAGAGAGGATGAGAGAGTAGAGAGGAGAGTTTCCGCAGCAGAGTTTGGAGGTAGGAGTTGGAACGAGTCAGAGGAAGGGAGGGCTGAGAGCACCGATGAGGCAAAGGTAGAGGGGGAGAGGGAACGAAGGTTGCGGCGGACAGGTGCAGGATGAGAAGAGATTAGTTTGTTATGTTTGGAAAGAGATAGAGAGAATGAAATGAAGAAGTGATCGGATGTGTGGAGCGGGTTTACAGAGAGCTTAGAAGTAGTGCAGTTCCTTGAGAATATGAGATCAAGGACATTGCCAGCTTTATGAGTTGGTGGGGATGGAGACAGTGAGAAAGCAAAGGTGGTTAACAGAGATGTTAGTTCGTTTATCTTCCCTGTCTGGAGGTTGAAGTCTCCGAGAAGTACAGCGGGAGGACCAGTTTCAGGGATGTGTGAGAGGAGATGATCTAATTCCTCCAAGAAGTTCCCCAAGGCGCCTGGTGGACGGTAGAGAACAACCATGGTTAATTGTATAGGATGGGTTACTGTGACGGCATGGAATTCAAAGGTGGAAGGAGTGAAGTTAGGTAGCTTGAAGAGGGAAAAGCTCCATTTGGGAGAGAGCAGGAGACCAGTGCCACCTCCTCTGCCAGTGGGTCTGGGTGTATGGGAGAAGGAATATGCTGTGGAGAGAGCTGCTGGGGTGGATGTGTTGGATGGAGTAATCCAGGTCTCAGTGAGAGCAAGGGAATCCAGAGACTGCAGGGAAGCGTAGCCAGAGATGAAGTCAGCCTTAGGAACAGCTGACTGGCAGTTCCACAGGCCGCCTGAAACTAGATGTTGGATCTCAGTGGAGCATGTGGGATAGACGAGAGCATGCCGGTTATATCGATTAGGAGATACACGGGGCCAGTGATAATTGCGAGAAGACACATGAACAGGAATGGAGAAAATACACATGATTATAGAATGAGGGGCTAAAAAATAAAATAAAATAAAATACTAGAGATAGTTAGCTCAATCAAAGTATTTGCCTCCTCTTTGCCTCCCTCGTGACTCCAATGTCTTTGTCAGTCTTACTCCAGCAGGACTCCAATGTCTTTGTCAGTCTTACTCCCGCAGGACTCCAATGTCTTCGTCTGTGTGACGCTCCAGGAAAGAGCTACCTAAAATGGACACCTAATTGCTGAGTTCTCACAGCTGTGGGGCCACTCCCCTCTAATTAGTTAACTCTCTACAGCTGATGGGCGACAGCAGAGTGTTCCTGCCTATTGTAATCAGGGGCGTAGCTGGGGGGGGGAGGTTAGGATGATTCCAAGGGCCCAGCACTGGGGGGGGGGGCCAGAGAACACTATTATTATCTTTTCATTAATATGGTTTTATTATTATCCTAAAGTAAGTTAATGTATATGACTCAAAAGTATAATTGCCTGTATTAAAAAAAAAAAAATCCCTAGTCAAAAAATGCTATAGGAATCTCTACGTTTTTGGAACCCTATAGGAATCCTTTAGGATCCCATAGGATTTTGAGACAGTTCTGTGCTCTATATTGCAGGAAATTGCACGTACAGGTGTTCATTAAATTAAAAAAATTCTGCCATGGAGGTGGTCGTACCTGACCCACTCCAAACCACCCCTTGCCTGCCAGTTACTAATCTTGCACCCCCACTTTCAACTATAACTAGGCGGCACAGCAGCGCACCAGCAGCTTGAACAGACTGACAGGAAAATGTCCTCTACAGCTCATGAATCAGGAGCTCAGAAACGAAAGAAAAAACGTCAGCAAGAGGAAAATAATAAAAGAGGTCGACAGCTAGTCACCAAGTATTTTCACAAGAAATGTATTTATTCACAGAACTTGTTTTGAAGCCCATAACAGCTTGGCCAACATTTTGTGGCTGACGTTAGCTACCTGTTGCTATCAAAAATTAGATGAGTGTAGATGAGCCCAGTGAATTTGTATCCAGCAGCTATGCCCTTTTGCTATGGCTAGCTAACCTAACCTGTATAATGTTACATGCTAATCACATCTGCTCTAATGCACAGATGCGGCTTCAGGATCAGTACCCCTTCCCTCAGGCCAGCTCCCAGTTGAAGGAGAGGGAGGTAAAGCAGCAGGGCTTGGGGTTAACAAACAGATTTTAAATATGCTTACCATGCATTGAATACAACTTTAGGTAATATTCACATTTAGTTACTCTAGTTCTTCCAGTAATTGCAATACCATTGACCACTGGCACATTAAATTGAGGTTGTTACAGAAGCTATAGCTAGATTTGAGCAATTGGAAAATATCTATGCAAATGATTATTATTATTATTATTATTATAACAATTAAGAGATAGCTCGAGCTGTACTGTGTTATTACTATTATAGGGCATTTTATAAATGATGTACACTATGGATACTCTAGAGCCAGGGCCCTCGAGCAAGGCAGCCAACAAGGAGAGCAGAGGTGAAGAGGCAGAAGTACCAGTACAAGAAGAGGTCGAGGACCATGAAAGCAGCACAGATGAGGAGGAAGCAGCTATGGACAGTCAATGTCAGGGACAAAGTGAGGCTCCGACACAGGATGCCACAGATACTGAGCCACCTGTAGTGGTGTCTGAGGTAGAAGATCTGCTATCACTTGACCCAGGGTTGTTCCCAGCTAGGATGAGTGACAAGGACAGGGCAACTATTGTAAAGAAATTAGCAATGCGAGAAACAGATCAAGAATTTCCACATGATTCAAAGGGAAAGAGATTTCCAGATTACTTGAAATACACCAAAGCAGATAAGGGTAGGGGAAAAGTGAAAAGGGACTGGTTGATTCACAGTGAAAGTGCAAATGCACTGTTCTGCATACCATGTGTTCTTTTCTCCAAGGAGCAAAAAATACCCTCTCTAAAGTGCTTTGAGTAGTGACGTCGAGTGGCGTCGCATGTATGATAAATTCCCAAGCCATGAAACAAGTAGGAATCACAGGGACTGTTATTTGCGATGGAAACACCTACAGTGTTCGGTTATGACTGCATGTGGCGTTGATCATCAGTTGCAGAGAGAGCTACAGTCTGAAATTGAGAAAAACAAAGCTATCTTGCAGAGACTCCTTGATGTCACTCTGCACTTGGCAACGAGGAATTTAGCTTTCCGAGGTAAAACGCATGCTTTGGGCGATGTCCACAATGGAAATGTTGTAGGTACGCTAGAACTTTTGTCACGATATGATCCACTCTTGAAAGACCACTTAGACAAAATCAGGACATCCAAAAAAGGAAGCCAGCTAACTCATTATCTGAGCCCAGACATCCAGAACGAGTTTATTGAATTGTGTGGGAGAAAGGTTTTAAAAACCATTCTGACGGAAAGGGAGGATGCCATATACTATGGAATCATTTGTGATGCAACGCCTGACATTTCCCACACCGAGCAAAATGTTGTGCTCATAAGATATGTACATTATAATGAAGACACAGGCGAATGGGAGATCACTGAAAGATTTATTGAATTCAAAGATTTCAACGGAAAAACAGGATGTGAAATAGCAGGCATGATGCAGAGTGTGCTTCTGGATCTAGGGATAGACATTAGTGATTGCAGGGGGCAAGGGTATGATAATGGGGCGAATATGTCAGGGAAAATCAAGGGAGTCCAAGCCCAAATACTGAAAAAGAATAATCTTGCTACTTTCTCACCTTGTGCCTCCCACACGTTGAATCTGGTAGGCGTGCATGCTGCAGAATCGAGCCCTGAAGTGTCCAACTTTTTTGGTTACATTAACCGCCTCTACACATTTGTAAGTGCCAGTCCATCTCGTTGGTCTATATACAAAAAGAAAACAGGTTGCTCTGTACATAGGCTATCTGACACTCGCTGGAGTGCGAGAATTGATGCTGTGAAACCTGTAGCAAAGCACCTACCTGGTGTCATTGAAGCCCTTGCTACCATACTGAGCTCATGCAGTCTCACAGGTGAGGCCAGATCTGAAGCTGTTGGTCTGAGGAACTACCTCATGTCATTTGATGCCATTGTCCTTCTCACCATTTGGGTGAAAGTATTGCAATCTATTGATGACAGAAATGTGATACTCCAGTCAGGGAAAATCTCAATAGAGGTGGAGGCAGGTAATGTTGCTGCACTAAGAGATGAGATGCAGACTCTCAGAAATGGATGGGATGCTATTCTGTCTGAGGCATCAATGGTAGCTAAGGAAATGGAGGTTCCACCTCATTTCAAAAAATAACTTTGCCGTGAGAGGAGGAGGAAGAGGTTTCATGATGAAACTGCTGAAGGAACAGTTCAGGAGGATAGGCCAGAAACAACATTCCGTAACACTGTGTTTTTCACTGCCATGGACCAGATCATAAGTGACTTGGACACTCGGTTCCAAACAACAGCAAATATTGTTGAAGAATTTGCTGCCATACTTAAAATTGGGAAGTTGAGTGACAGTGTCATGGCTTCTGTGTGTCAGCCACTGAGGGAGAAATACTCACAGGATCTCACAGATCAGTTTGAGAGTGAGATAAGGCATCTCAATAAAATATTTTCTGCCACTTTCCCCCCTGATTGTAGCTCTCTTGATCTACTGAATGCAATATACAAGATGGAACTCCAGAGCATTTTTGGAGACGTTTGCATTGCCCTCAGAATTTTCTTGACGCTCCCAGTTACCGTAGCTGGTGGTGAAAGATCATTTAGTAAGTTGAAACTTATCAAGAGCTATTTAAGATCTACCATGTCGCAAGAGAGGTTGAACAGCCTTGCAATGTTATCGATTGAAAGCAAGCTGGCTCTGTCACTTGATTTCAAAGAGCTCGTAAAAGATTTTGCCACCAAGAAGGTCCGGCGATTGGCGTTCGGGATTTAGGGATAAAAATCCAGTCTATGACAGGATTGTGGGATGTTTCCCTATAGTAAGCTGACAGGCTACAGCCCACATTGTGAACAATTACTATCTGATGCATAGTCCTCTAGCACTACATTTTTCATTGTTTGCTGTAACATGTTCATGTCCTGAGAGTTTATTGTTTTATAATTGTGCTCAAATCTTCAGTTAATTTATACTTTTGTCCTTGTGTTGTTCAAATCTTAATTTAATAAGTCAAAGAATGTTGAGATTTCTTGTTTGTTCATTCCTGTATTGGGTGTAATTTTCAATTAAATAGACAGAAGATAAAGTTGATAGTCAGTGCATGTTGATTTCTTGCAGTCCATTACAGTTCATTAACTTCAACAGGGTTTTCGAGGTTGGGTTTCATCGTGTCGTTTAGGGGGTGGACGCAAGGTCATGACCCCACCAGTATCCAAGAATCCTGAATTGTCCCCACCAATAGCTCAACACTTGTCACTCGCGCCTCCTCGAATTACTTGCGCATGTAACAGGTAGGGCTTTAGCACTCTGCTGAGAAAGGCAGCAACCCGGCCGCTACAGCAAAAAAGCTAGTGCAATGCAATAAATAAATGGCCACATTTTTTTTAGCGTGCGCACTAAGGCGCACTCGCATGGATTGAGGGCCCACAAATAGATTCTTTCATGGGGCCCAGAATTTCCAGCTATGCCCCTGATTGTAATGCAGGGTTGAGACGCTTGACCCACTGAGACCTGTGTAACAGGTTCAGTTGAGCAGATCTGAGATTTAAAGTCTCTCAAAAGCAGTTTCAGCTACAATAACTACAGAACAATTATACAGAGTAGAATAAATGAAACAGAGAAGTCTATTTAAACAAGAAAATAACTTACAGTGATTGCTGAGTCAATAGGTAGTGTTGTCACCCGGTCAAGATGCACACTTGTAATGCACTGTTGAGGAACCTGCGATCCAAGTTCTATTTCGTCCCTACTGACCGCCAGAGGCGGTGCTTTAGCACTGGATATGTCCATCGCACACATCCACAGTTCGAGTACCTAATAACAACAAAGTCACCTGTGACCCACGTGACGACGGCTACATAGGCCGGCGTCATTAGCGGATCGGCTCCTTTTCATCTTCTCGCTGCGCGAGGGTACCGTGGCTACATTCTTGTAGCCTACAGCGTTCAGGTTTGAATGTTTGATCTGAGGGATTTCTCTGCAAGCAGCTGGCCGCGTGCAGCTTCGCGACTGACAGGCGGAGCTACGGATTGTTAACGCGTCCTCCAGGAGCTGTGGCCAGCTGTGCGCTGGGCAGAGCCTCGACGGACAGGTTTGTGTCAACTTGTTGCTGGTGATGGCTGTGTCCCCGCACCCTCTCCCAGCTAAGTTGTCCTGATTGCTGTCTTGTTTATTGTTTGGCTTAGACTTTCTGGTGACGACAGTGTTCCTGCTTCCTCTCCCATAAAGTTGCCCTTATTATGCTCTTTTGAAAGTTCTGCTTGTGGCGTTTTGCCCGAGCTATCATTAGCATTTGAGTTCCCAGCTTTAGCTGCGTCTCTCATTCAATTTATTATGGGAAGCCCAGGGTGCCATATTTTGCCCGTTTTTTGTTTAGATGCAGAGAGTAAGATAAGTACTGGCCATAGTTACTACTGTAACTATGGTCCTAGGCCATGTAAGCACTGGCCATGGTTACCACTGTGACGATGGCCTGCGGTTTAATGCGGGCTGTTCTATTCCATAGAAGCTAATTATCTGATCTTAACATTTGTGTTTTGACTTGGTTGCTTGATTGTTAGCAGCAGCCGCTTGGCTAACACCTTGCATGTACTGTTAAGCTTCATTATTTAGCTCTCGCTCCTGGTAACGTATGGTTTTGATTGCAGTAGCGCTATATCGTTGTATTTACTCAGGGTTGCCAACTCTCACGCATCTGGCGTGTGACACACGCTTTCACTCTCAATCTCACGCTCTCACGCTGCCCAAACTATTCTCACGCCAAAACAAGAATACCGAAGACTAGAAACGGTTTTGAAAACGTTTGTCACGTAGTGGTCGTCTTCTCAATAGAACATCTTTGATAATGTCTTCTGACCAATCAGAATCAAGATAACGGCGTTGTGTTGTTGCAGGAAGTCCCGACGGAGAATACTTTTGCTGTAGTACATCTCTATAGGCCTACATCGATACAACATTACGTGTTGATAGAAATCAACACCTAATGAAATAAGACCCCACGGTTTGATGATTGATAGGTGTGTGGGCTGTCTTTCATTTTGACACACAGAACAATGGGGGCTATCCACCCTTATCCACAATGTAAAGTAATTCACACAGCCTCTTCCCTATTCTCTCTGTGAGGAGCAGCAGGTTCAGCTTTCAGAACAAAGTAACAAAAAACTAAAATGACATTCATTTTTTTAAATATGTCATGTAGTAATAGATTTATTTATTTTTCTTCTCAAGAGAGTACCAGAATGTGTATTTTATGTTAGTATTTCAAAAAATCTCCTGGGGGAGAATCTCCCCAGACCTACAGGGCAGGGCCGTATCCAGGATTTCCTAAATACCGAGGTCCAACCATGCTAGGGGGGTTCGGGGGATACCCCCCGAGATTTTTGGGATTTTCATGATCTAGTTCTTGGTGATTTTAAAGTCCTGTGGGGGGTCACACATTGGATAATATATTGATTTCAAACCATGTCAGTGGGCTGACAATGTCAGCATCAATTATTTTTGGAAGTGTAATGCATAAGAATCAGTTGATTGTTACTATTAATGATCTGGACATGCAGAAGAGGCTAAAATGATCATAAAACATTGTCAACATTCATTTTCCATGTCTCTCTCCTTTCCATAACCTGCAGCCTCTCTTCCATATTATTGAGTCTCTCTGTCTTCTTCCTGTTCATTACTCTCTCTGTCCTCTACTCTTTCTCTTTGTTCAATCTCTCCCTCGTTGTTCACTTTTTGCTCCTCCTCACTTGTCGCTCCTGCCAGTGAATTAAAAGCAATTCAGCAATTTAGTTCATTTCACTTGTTTGTTTGCATTCTTTTTTTATTTAAATCTGTTATATTTGATTCACAAAGATGTAAGCAAATTGTGTTTTATACAATTGTATGTTATTATCATAACCTGCAATATATGTATGTTTTAAAAATGATGCCTATTGTAAATGAAGACCAAAGCTGAGCTTTGACTGATGTAGTCTTTTCATTATATCTGAGTCAATGTAAAAAGAAAACAATACAATGTTATATCTTCAATGTTTTACTCAAATTGAAATGAAAGAAAAGCATTACAACGTTTGTTAAAAGATCATCCTTCTGACATTGGATGAATGTAATTAACTGTAGCTCTCTAGCTAGTTTATTCACGCAATTTAAACCAAAGTATAGCCTATAGCTGCAATATAAGTTAGTGTGCATGTTGTCGGACGTCCACTGACTAACGTAGAGCGTTCACACAGGATCTGCTGGTCATATGATGTCCTGATGAACAGAAACACAAGCAGCCCGCTGGACTCAGATCTCTAAATACCTCATCACTCCTCCGCTGCTCCGGTACAAGTTCGAGCTGCGGTGGTTTGTTGATACATGTCGTCTTCTTCTGTTTGCTTTAATCGAGGCTACGTAGTTATGCAGCGCCCCCATGGTCAGTAAATGGAAGTACTACTACAAAGAACCCCATTTAGTGCAATTATTTCACAAGTTTTGTTATATACACAGCTCGGAAAAAATTACCGAAGTCCGAATATGGGCATAGATATGTCTCATAATTATTTGTGTGAACATACAAATAATTTGTGTGTAAATATGTGATTTGTAAATGTAAAACAACATCCACAAATGCATTTAAAAGATTTGCAAACTCACAAATACATTTGCAAGTGTAAAACGGATCTGCAAATACGCTAAATATGTTCACAAATAAAAAAAAGATCTGTGAATATCTCTTTAACATTTACACCTTTCGATCAGGCATTTGTGAATCCAATTTGTATTTGTGGACCAAAAATGCGCTTGCGCATCTCAAATCTCTGTTCACGGATCTCAAATCTCTGTTCGCGGATCGTCTTTTTACACACACGGAATTTTGAGACATATTTTCCGCCGGTCTCGGCTAAAATCTACTCGTGTCACTCGGTTATTTTCGGAAACCACGTGATGGCCTGCTGATGGCGACATTTCCGCATGATTTCAAAGTAAGAGCATGATGGTTTGTTTAATGCTGTTTTTGTATTATAATGAACAGCGGAACGTTAGATGCATTCTTCATCACCATCACCATCATCATCATGTCATAGTGATACAGTTAGTTTGTGTTATTGATTCAATATAGCATATATACATATCGTTGATGTTGAAGTGCAGGCTATACGCCACTTTCGGGTCCCGGAGGAGCTGCTCACCCGGAGCTGCTCCCCCGGGACCCGAAAGTGGCGTATAGCCTGCACTTCAACATCAACGAAAGTGCTCGATAGAATGCATCTAACGTTCCGCTGTTCATTATAATACAAAAACAGAGCATTAAACAAACCATCATGCTCTTACTTTGAAATCATGCGGAAATGTCGCCATCAGCAGGCCATCACGTGGTTTCCGAAAATAACCGAGTGACACGAGTAGATTTTAGCCGAGACCGGCGGAAAATATGTCTCAAAATTCCGTGTGTGTAAAAAGACGATCCGCGAACAGAGATTTGAGATCCGTGAACAGAGATTTGAGATCCGCAAGCGCATTTTTGGTCCACAAATACAAATTGGATTCACAAATGCCTGATCGAAAGGTGTAAATGTTAAAGAGATATTCACAGATCTTTTTTTATTTGTGAACATATTTAGCGTATTTGCAGATCCGTTTTACACTTGCAAATGTATTTGTGAGTTTGCAAATCTTTTAAATGCATTTGTGGATGTTGTTTTACATTTACAAATCACATATTTACACACAAATTATTTTTATGTTCACACAAATAATTATGAGACATATCTATGCCCATATCCGGACCTCGGTGACCTCAATGGTAGATACGGCCATGCTACAGGGGTTGGATTTTCAGCATGTCAACTCTCTCACTTGTGGGGAAATTGGCTCCAGGTCGCCCTTTTTATTTACTCCATGACAAATGTGCCTTTTTATTTCATACAGTTCAATTTGGATTGAGGAAATAATCTAAACCTCCCGCGTGGCGTTTCACTGTCAAGGGGAGCGTGTATGTAATTACATTGCAAATACTGACTTGAGCCCCACCACTGTATGGGTTAGCCCTACCATAGATTACCCAACACAAACACTCCGTGGCCGCCACTGCCGACCCGTATTGCGCATGCGCAGATATAAGATCCAGTAGAAATGATAACAAGTAAAAGTTTGCTGCTTATTGTTCTACTATAGGCCAAAATAGAGTCAAAGAGTATATGAGAGTGAGAGTGTGTTAATTAATATATTTGGCAGTTTGGAGTAAGTCTGTACATTTGTGTGTGTGTTTCATGTATAGGCATCTCACGATAATTAATTTTGTTGGATACCTTTTCCCGGAAATTATTGCAATAAACGATAATATTGTCGGCACCGTTGTATGACCATTTTAAACCACTGACATAATGATAATATATAATAATAATTCAAGTACATCCTTTCAAACTGCTAGTCACATCCTCATGTAAATGGCAATTTATCGAGTTCATTTTTATTTATCGTACGATAAGTCAACTAATTGCTTATCGCGACAGGCCTATGCATGCACACAATAAAACAGTGGAAACAAACATGTGTTTGACTTTCATTAGTGAATGAAACTTTGTGCCCTTTATAGTCTGTGTCCAATATTGTGTATTTGTATATATTGTATATATATCCATGCTAAGGTCCCGCTACTGACACGATAGCAGTCATTTCGTGCGCATATGTGTAATCAAACCCATGATACCAAAATTTCACTCCAGCCAGGTACCCAAAGTTGGCAACCCTGATTTACTGCTCCTAGTACTAGACTCCTAGCACTAGGATGATATGCAGAGAACAATCTTTACTGTGTGTGCTGTGTGCTCTGCATGTGTGGCCATTAAAGAGGATTTCATCCTCCCAATATTATATTATCTAGGGTTGGCTGACACTTCTAGGCACCGGCCACAGTTACTACTGTAACTACGGTTCTAAGCAGTGTAAGTACTGGCCATAGTTACTACTGTAACTACGGTTCTAAGCCGTGTAAGTACTGGCCATAGTTACTACTGTAACTACGGTTCTTTGCTTGTATAAAACTGACCTTTGTACGATTAATACTTCATAAAATACTGCAGATCCTTTATCTTACCTCTTTCTAATCTACACACATACAAGTATGTAACTGAAGTTACACAACAGTGTGGTTGATACAGAGTTGGAGTTTATAATATTCACACTTCACTACAGTGGGTAATTTTTCAAGAAACATTGGACAGTGCTGCCACATATGACACAGGGAAAAAAGAAAAGACTCTGAACCCTTTCTTCGCCATTATATAAAAATAGTGTTGCTACAAAAGTATAAATTAGGCTTACTAATGGCGCATTTCCACTGCATTTTTATACACAGCATTTTTGTAAACGGAGGAGCTACAAAAATGGCGACGTAGAAGAAAAGCACACCATGGTCGACCGAGGAGGTGACGACGTTCCTACATCTCATTGGGGATGATAAAATCCAGCGGGAGCTCGACGGAACAACTCGAAATGTGAAAGTTTTCCAGGATGTCTCTGCACAGATGTCTGAACGCGGATTTTCGAGGACTTTCCTGCAGTGTAGGGAAAAACTCAAAAAGATGAAGAGTGAATATCGCCAAGTAAACAACACGAGTGGTGCGGGTAGGAAACACTGGAAGTGGTTCGACTTGTCGGACCAGATTTACGGCCATAGACCGGCCAATGTTGGGAGGGAGGGAGGCCTGGACTCAACGGCTTTACTGAAGTCCCTGCAAGGTACGCTCACTTCTAACAAAGAAGTCTATTTTGTCCTTACATTAATGTTCGACAACCCATGCTTTTATGGAGCTCCGAAGAGCTACATAGCTCTTCTAAGGCAGATAGCCTTAGCTAGAGCTATTGTTTGCTAACACCATATGTGCCATTGTTTACGTTCAGTTTTTCTTTTCTATAGTTGTTGTTGCTATTTAGTATTGTGCTGCAGTAGTTTGTGGAATTAACAAGTCATTTTGCTGTTCTAGATGATTACATTGGGACTAGTGAGGAGGAACATTCCCGAACAACGGGTGATGGCAGTGTTCCGTCCACAACATCGTCATCGAATCCAGAACGGACCCCAACTCGACCACAGACACCAGCCGAAGAACCGACACCAACTCAACCACCGCCGAGTGCCATCACGACACCGCAGCGTGTGGTTCTAGGTAAGAAATAGAAATGGCAAAACGACTGGAATTGTGTTTTTATTTTTTAAACTGTTGTATCTTGTGATCAATAATTGTATGTCCACAACGTAAGAGTAGATTTAACTGGTTTACTTTGGTAACATGCTTCCGGGACTTCCTCATGGGAACGTATACAACAGGCTCTTTTAATACCAAGAGTGAGTTTGCCCCCTGCTGGACAAATGCAATAACATGTAATAATAACACAAGGTAAGATACCACATTTCCCCCCCTTTAAGCTAACAATACTTCCCGAAGGTGGGGGTATAACATACTCCCGTTACACAACATTTCGAGGTACTGACATAAATCATTTCACTTTCAAAGATTAACATTCTAAACATTTCCTTAAAGTGAGAACAGAGAATTATGCTGCTCTATTAATTGAACATCTCTTGATTTATTTAACTAAGTCTTTCAGGTATACAGGTGGCTGTCTCTCGCGCTCTGATCGTCTCACCACGGGTGTAGCAGGCAAGTCCGGCGGGACCGGAGTACACAGAATCACTGGCTCACTTGCAGGAGGTCCTTCTTGCTCGATTGTCACTGGAACCACAGTGTCTCTGTTGGAGTCCAGCAGTGGCTCTAAGGACACGGTGTCTGTCAATCTGGCTCTTACTTGATCCACATGCCGCTTCACGACTTTACCACTTCCAATTATCACTGTATATGACACTGGACCTGATGAGCTGTCGATGACCGCAGGGATCCATTTAGGTCCATAAGAGTAGTTTCTGATGAAAACTTTATCCCCAGGTGTGAAACTTCTCAGTTTCCTGTTTGTGTCATGGGACTGTTTCTGTTTTAGTTGTTTTTGCTGCACTCTTGTTTTCACATCTGGCAGGAGCAGGTCAAGTGCAGATCTGAGTCTCCTTGACATCATCAACTCTGCAGGCGACAGGCCTGTGGTCACGTGCGGTGTGATGCGGTAACTGAACAGAAACCTTGACAGTCTAGTTTGCAATGTTTCACCTTTCATCTTTTTCATCCCCCCTTTGAAGGTTTGGACCGCCCTCTCTGCCAGCCCATTAGAAGACGGGTGAAACGGTGCTGACCTCACATGGCGGATGCCATTTTGTTTCATGAAAGTCTCAAATTCAGTACTTGTAAAACAGGTTCCGTTGTCTGACACCAACATTTTTGGCAGTCCAAAAACATTGAAAGTCTGACGCAGCTTTTCAATGGTCACCTGAGATGTAGCTGACTTCACTGGATAAATATCCATCCATTTTGAGTGAGCATCCACTATCAGTAGAAACATCTCTCCCAGGAAAGGACCTGCATAGTCCACATGAATTCTCGTCCAGGGAGACTCCGGCCACTCCCAGGGATGTAATGGTGCTGATGGTGGTAACTTGTGGTGCTTTTGGCACTCCTCACAAGACTGCACTTCCTTTTCTACATCCTGGTCCATCCCCGGCCACCATACATAAGATCTAGCCAGACCTTTCATCTTTGACATGCTGGAATGTGTTTGGTGCAGTACTTTCAATATCTTTTCCCTGCCTTTGTTTGGTACGATGACTCTGGCTCCCCAGAGCACGCAGCCATCCCTCACACTCAGTTCCTCTCTCCTCTGATGATACGGCTTGAGAGGAGCCTCAGTCACTGAAGGCCATCCCGACAGGACATAACCATGAACTTGAGACAATATTACATCCTTAGCTGTCCAGTGTTTTATTTTGGCTGTGTCCACGAGTGTGTCATCCAGAAGATCAATCATGAGCACTTGTTCTGCGGTCTCACTCTCTCGCACATCTTCCGACAGCGGCAGTCTGCTTAATGCATCCGCATTAGCGTTGTTCTTTCCTGGTTTGTACACAATGTGATACTCATAGGCACTCAGGTGCACCGCCCATCTCTGAACTCTAGGGGAACCCATCTGTGGAATGGGTTTATTTTCGTTGAAGATAGAGATCAGTGGCTTGTGATCTGTATAGATGGTGAAAGTTCGACCATACAAGTACTTGTGGAATTTCTTGATTCCAAATATAACTGCTAAGCCTTCTTTGTCTAGCTGTGAGTAATTCTTTTCAGCAGGCGCTAGGGTACGCAACATGAACCCCAAAGGACGTTCAGTTCCATCGTCCATTACGTGTGATAAAACAGCGCCCATCCCGTAAGGTGACGTATCACATGACATAATTAACTCTCGGTCAGCAGAGTAATGCACCAACACTTCTGCTGAGTTTAACAGGGCCTTTGATTTTTTAAAAGCATCTTCCTGTTTCTTTTGCCATGTCCATCGCACATCTTGTCGCAGGAGCTCATGCAGTGGTGCCAATAGTGTAGCTAAGTTTGGCAGAAATTTGTTATAGTAATTTAGCAAACCTAAGTACGACTTGAGTTCAGTAACATTTGTGGGGTTAGGAGCCTCCATGATGGCTTTGACTTTCCTTTCCACAGGGTGAAGTCCCTGTGCGTCCACTCGATGTCCCAGATATTCCACTTCCTCTTCCAGGAAAGTGCACTTGCTCCTTCTCAGACGCAATCCTGCCTCCTCCAGCTTTGCCAACACTGTCTCGAGGTTCTGCAGATGGTCTTCCACTGCCACGAAAGGAATGCCTCGCAGGAGACCTTCCATTGTCCTCTGAAATATAGCTGGGGCTGATGCTACTCCAAAAGGCAGTCTGTTGTATGTGAATAAGCCTCTGTGCGTATTCACTGTTAAGTATTTCTTTGATTCATCATCCATGAGTATTTGCTGGTATGCATGACTCATGTCCAACTTTGTGAACTGTTTTCCTCCTGTCAGTGCTGAAAACAGATCTTCCATTCGGGGTATGGGGTATTGTTCAAGTGAGGAAACTGTATTTACAGTGAGCTTGTAGTCTCCACATAGCCTTACTGTCCCAACAGGCTTCAGTATTGGAACCACTGGTGCTGCCCATTCTGCATGTTTAACAGGTGAGATTACTCCTTCTTTCAACAATCTGTCTATTTCTTCATCTACTTTGGTGCGCATGGCATACGGGACAGACCTTGGACGGAAGAAACGAGGGACTGAATCAGCCTTTACATGGATGGTAGCTTTCATACCTTTCAGTGTGCCAAGCTCCTCTTTGAAGACATTTTCATGTTTGCTCAGTACTTGCTGCAGCGATTTGTCCTCTGTCTTCAGGTGTTTCAGGACTCTGGATTTGTGTCTGAGCTTGATTTCTTTCCAACTCAGATGTATTTCCTCCAGCCAGCCTCTTCCCAGCAGGCTGGGGCCTTCCCCTTTAACCACAATGAGGGGCAGGTACCGCCTTTGATGTTTGTATTTCACTCTAACAATGGCAGCTCCGACCACATTAACAGGGTCACCTGTATAAGACTCGATGTGGATTTTGGTTGGTCTCAAACATGGACTTGTTGTGTCTTTCCATAGTCTTTGGAATGTCTGTTCATTCATTATTGTGAGACTACAGCCAGTGTCTATTTCAAAGTTAACAAACTTACTATCCAGCTTCACTTCAACCATGTATGGGTCTACTCGTCTCAGGTGCACTTCACTCATGCGTCCCAATCTGAACCTCATCTTATTCAGAAAGAATGTATCTTCTTCTGAGCTATCACTTTGGCTCTGTTGCTCTTGTACTTTATGAGAACGGTGATATGTGGTTTGCCTCCTTTCTCTCTTTGGGTCTGCATTTTTGTTGCTGTTTCCATTCTGTGTAGATCTACTACGACAAGCTCTGGCAATGTGTCCTATTTTACCACATGCATGACATTTCTCTTGTTTAAACTTACAGTCTGCTGCTTCATGCTTGGTTCCCTTGCATCTGTAACACTCTTTGGTAGGTTCTCTGTGTGCATAAGCCTCCTGTGGCTTTTTATCCATTTTGAAGCATTTAGCTGTGGCCCCTTGGTTTTGTATCTCCTGTGCATTTTTATTTGCAGTCTCTGACGCCACAGCAATTGACAATGCTTTTTCAAATGTTAAATCCGCTTCTGATAAGAGTCGTCTCTGAATCCGATCTTCATTTATTCCACAGACGATCCTGTCTCTCAACCTCTGCTGCAAAGTGTTACCATAGTTGCAATCCTGCGCTAACCGACGCAGCTCAGCCACGTATTCCATTACTGACTCATTGGGCTCACGGTTGCGGGAGTCAAACTTGTACCTTTGCACAATTTCACTCGGCTTTGGGTCAAAGTGATTTTTTTAGCAGCTCCACAAGTTGTGTGTAAGTATTATCCTTGGGCTTATCCGGACTGAGGAGGTTTTTCATAAAGCTGTATGTTGATGATCCCACAACACTTATTAATATATTGTTGTTCTCTACCGTCCACCAGGCGCCTTGGGGGACTTCTTGGAGGAATTAGATCATCTCCTCTCACACATCCCTGAAACTGGCCCTCCCGCTGTACTTCTCGGAGACTTCAACCTCCAGATGGGGAAGATAGACGAACTAACATCTCTGTTAACCGCCTTTGCTTTCTCACTCTCTCCGTCCCCACCGACTCATAAAGCTGGCAATGTCCTTGATCTCATATTCTCAAGGAACTGCGCTACTTCTAACCTCTCTGTAAACCCGCTCCACACATCCGATCACTTCTTCATTTCATTCTCTCTATCCCTTTCCAAACATAACAAACTAATCTCTTCCCATCCTACACTTGTCCGCCGTAACCTTCGCTCCCTCTCTCCCTCTACCTTTGCCTCGTCGGTGCTCTCAGCCCTCCCTTCCTCTGACTCGTTCCAACTCCTGCCTCCAAACTCTGCTGCAGAAACTCTCCTCTCTACTCTCTCATCCACTCTGGACTCGCTCTGTCCTCTGACATCTCGGCAGGCTCGTCAGTCCCCTCCGGCTCCCTGGCTAAATGATGCACTGCGTGCTAATAGAACCGTCCTTAGGGCAGCAGAGCGGAAATGGTGGAAATCCAAACACCGTGACGACCTCCTAACCTATCAAGCTCTCCTCTCCTCTTTCTCTGCTTCGATCTCTCAGGCAAAAATCACTTTCTTTCAAGATAAGATCCAATCTTCCTATTCCAATCCTAAAAAACTATTTTCCATCTTCTCCACCCTCTTGGACCCTCCAAAAGCTCCTCCCCCCTCCTCACTTCTGTCAAGCGACTTTGTTACCCACTTTGAAAAAAAGGTTAATGATATTCGCTCTTCTTTTTCTGACTCACCTTTACTCACCGCTGGGTCACCAGACCTTCCTTCCACCAACACACTAACCTCCTTTTCCCCTCTCTCTCCAAGTGAGGTTCTTACCCTCATTACCTCTGCCCGCCCTACCACCTGTCCTCTGGACCCTATCCCTTCAAACCTCCTTCAGACTATCGCTCCTGATATTCTACCGTTTCTCACCCATTTCATCAACACTTCTCTAACTTCTGGTCACTTTCCAAACAGTCTCAAGGAGGCAAGAGTAAACCCTCTCCTAAAGAAACCCACTCTCAACCCGTCTGATGTTATAAACTACAGGCCTGTCTCTCTCCTCCCGTTCCTGTCTAAATCACTTGAACGCGCTGTCTTTAAACAACTCTCCTGTTATCTCAATCAGAACAACCTTCTGGATCCGCACCAGTCTGGTTTCAAGGCAGGTCACTCCACAGAAACTGCTCTCATTGCTGTCACGGAGGAACTGCACACTGCCAAAACTGCATCCCTCTCCTCTGTCATCATCCTGTTGGACCTGTCTGCTGCATTCGACACGGTGAATCATCAGATCCTCCTTCGCACTCTCCAAAAACTTGGAGTTTCTGGCTCTGCACTTTCCCTCCTCACCTCATACCTGAAAGACCGTACCTACAGGGTGATTTGGAGAGGGTCTGAGTCCGACCCTTGTCAATTAACTACGGGGGTCCCTCAGGGCTCTGTTCTTGGTCCCCTCCTCTTCTCCTTGTACACAAACTCGCTCGGATCAGTCATTAGCCCGCATGGTTTTTCTTACCACTGCTACGCTGACGACACCCAATTAATTCTGTCCTTTCCCCGCTCAGAGACCCAGGTCGTCGCACGCATCTCTGCTTGTCTAGCTGACATCTCTCAGTGGATGTCTGCTCACCACCTCAAACTCAACCTTGACAAGACTGAGCTGCTCTTCCTCCCGGGAAAAGATTGTCCAACTCTTGACCTGACAATCAACATCGGCACCTCAGTTGTTTCCCCGACTCAGACTGCAAGGAATCTGGGTGTGACCCTAGATAACAACCTGTCCTTCACTGCAAACATCGCTGCTACAACCCGCTGCTGCAGATACACGCTTTACAACATCAGGAAGATACGTCCCCAGCTGACTCAGAAAGCGACTCAGGTTCTGGTCCAGGCTCTCGTCATCTCACGCCTAGACTACTGCAACTCCCTCCTGGCTGGTCTACCTGCATGTGCCATCCGACCTCTGCAGCTCATCCAGAATGCAGCGGCTCGTCTGGTTTTCAACCTTCCTAAATTCTCCCACACCACTCCGCTCCTCCGCTCCCTTCACTGGCTTCCGGTAACTGCTAGAATCCACTTCAAGACACTGGTACTTGCTTACCGTGCTGCGAATGGATCTGGCCCTTCCTACATCCAGGACATGGTTAAACCGTACACCCCAGCGCGTGCACTACGCTCTGCATCAGCCAAACGACTCGTTGCGCCCTCGCTGCGAGGGGGACCCAAGTTCCCATCGGCGAAAACACGTGGGTTTGCTATCCTGGCTCCAAGATGGTGGAATGAGCTCCCCATTGACATCAGGACGGCAGATAGCTTGCACATCTTCCGGCGCAAACTGAAAACTCATCTCTTTCGACTCCACTTCGAGCGTTAGAACGATTAACGAAGCACTTTTATACCAATAAAGGACTGGATTACCTAAAGCCAGTTGAGTAGCACTTGAAATGTTTGGCTCTATGAAACCTGATATACTTATATGATTCTGTTTTCTTCAAGGTTGTGTCTTCCTGGTCGAATGTACTTATTGTAAGTCGCTTTGGACAAAAGCGTCAGCTAAATGCAATGTAATGTAATGTAATGTAATGTAATATGGCTCTTTGTCTGTCTCCATTATCAATTTCATTAGCCTCAAAAAACTGTTCCAATACCTCACAGTATTCTTCCCACTTCTGATGTTTTGCATCAAAAGGTGCCAGCGTGCCAATCATTGCCATTGTGTGTCAATGAATCCTCTCCTCCACCCGCAGACGTTGCTAATAATTTGAGCTAGCTGCCACTAACGACCCAAACCTGCATGTAAGGTGCTAACCAGTCCGTTCGGCATGTCCTCTTTGATCCCGTCTTGATCCTTGTCTTAATCCTCTTCTTAATCTTCGTCGCCAATAATATGTTGTATCTTGTGATCAATAATTGTATGTCCACAACGTAAGAGTAGATTTAACTGGTTTACTTTGGTAACATGCTTCCGGGACTTCCTCATGGGAACATATACAACAGGCTCTTTTAATACCAAGAGTGAGTTTGCCCCCTGCTGGACAAATGCAATAACATGTAATAATAACACAAGGTACACATAAACCACATAAACCTTGGATCATCCATCGTCAGTTATTAAAATAAGCTATACCACTGTGTGGAAATGCTCTGTTACAAGTAAAGTATTGGCTAGTAAGCAGCTAGTACAGTTGTGTGTGTGTGTGACATCCTATCATATACATATATGTATATTCATTATCAACAGGCTGGACATAATGTAATTCACTTTCACAATCATTGTAAACATCTAGGGCCAGAACTTTCTTTAGTTCACCTTACTGTTGTTCTGTTTATACATGTTATTCTTATATCCTTGTGACCTGTACCTGTGGTTTTTCCTTATTGCTAATTATTATCTTATTGTCACCCAGGCAAGAGGAAACGAGGAGGAGAGGATCGGGCCCAGCTGGAACGGCACCATGAACAGCACATGGCCCAGCAGGAACGGCACTTGGACTGGGCCAAAGCGTCTGCTGAGCGGAGATGGGAGTTGGATGCGGCCTTGAGAAGGGAGGAGGCCGTCTTGAGAAGGGAGGAGGCCGTCTTGAGAAGGGAGGAGGCCGTCTTGAGAAGGGAGGAGGCCGCTCAAGCAGAGACCTTCAACCTAGCCTTCCTGCGCACTCTTGGCGAGGTGCTAGGGGGACTGGGCAGCCGACGTGGCCCGTCTCCTCCGTGATACTTCAAATAACCTTAATAGTTATTGTACATATTATATATATTTTATCTAGTTAATATTTAAATGCAACATTTGTACTTTCTTGTTTATTTATTTTCTTTAAAATGTTCATTTTATTTTTATTTTTACAATACCATGTATATTTATGCTGGCTGCAATACAGTTTTACATTTTTTATTTGTATTGTTTAATGGCATGCCTTTTTGATACACATTTTTTTTATTATTGTATACTGCCATCAATAAAGTACTTCTTTGACTTATCATATCTCTTGTTGATAATGAATTGCACCCAACAGAAAAAAATCAGATTCACATAATCTTGATTTAGAGAAGATATAAACATAAATGAATTTATAAAGCAATAACAAACACCATCAGTTAGGAAAAAGGCCATAAGATAAAAGTTAGTTTTAAGAGATTTAAAGCAATAAATTGAGTTTGCTAGCTTGAGGTTCTCCTCTAAAACATTATTACATGTTTATTTTGTAATGGTATTAAGAATACATGATAAATACATAATACATGTAGTAGAAATTGCTCAATTGTAATACCCTCGTTCTACTAGACTCAAACAACACATTCCTTATATATTTCAAAGACGAGAGAACAAAAGAAGAAACCTATAACCCATTCAAGCAAGCTTTTAACATGTCTAGAAGAAAGATTGAAGTTATATTTTAATATTATTTTATGTTGTGGATACTTTAGCCTCCATCCATGTTTACAATTGTCCACACTATTTTACACTTCCATTTATGAATATAGTTTTGCTGTGTTTTACACTTTAGTATTTATGTTTATAGTTAGCTTTGATATTCGCTTAATTGATTAGAAAGATTTTCTTTTCATGATCTGATATTTCCTCAAATGTTCTTATTATGGGGCAGTATACTTACTGGTGCTTGAAATTCAAATATTTACTAAATATTCAATTCAGATAACAACATTTTTGTTTAAAACATTTGACAAACACATGTAGGCCTATATGGAAAAAAAAGATGTATTTATGTGCAATACAATGAATATAATACAATGCATATTTAGGTATTCAGGTAGCGCATCAAACCCTCTCTGATGTCAGTGCCCTCCTCCTCTGCACTAGTGTTAATTTCGTTGACTAAATCTATGACGAAATATGTTCGTCAACGACCTTTTTTTCCATGACGAAAACGAGACGATGACGAGACGGCACCGACGGCAGTAAACAATAACTGTAACGAAATCATCATGCAATATCGTTGACGAAAAGTGACGAGACGAAAATGTAGTTTACTAAATAAAAACTATGCCAAAATCTCTCTTTACTTTCGTTGACGAAAAATGAGGAGACGAAATATTATCAAAGATAACGTTACATCTCTGATAGTCAGTTTTTCTCCCAGCAGTTCCATTTCCGTCGCTGCGGCAGGGCAGCAGCTGTGGCCGTGGGCCCTTCACACTTCTCTTATTTTTCATTTCCTCGCTCCTCGGTCTCGGTCTCACCGGAAGTTGATTTGTCTGCGCCATCTTGAGTAGCGTCCCAACGGCCTTATTTTTGCCGGAGGACCGAGGAGCGAGGAGCGATTCGCAATAATAGAGGAGCTATAATCGAGGAACCACCAGACCATCCTCCGATGAAATCCTCAGATACTCGCCCCGCCCCCTTACTGTGTATCGCTCAGACGCTCACTGATTGGACGATGCAGTGCATGCACTGATCTGATCTGATGCTTCTTGACATGAGAGCTGTTTCCCAGCAGAGTGAAGAAAATACATGAACCTCACGGGAGTCACTCCTCAGTCTTCTATACTGTGTTTTGTTTCAATTAATGTTTAATTTAGTTACAAATATGTGATATATCTGAACAACAAAGTGGTCAAAAATCGTTTTATTCATTTTTTGAAAACATTTTCATGTCAGTCATTAAGTGCCATTTAAAATGTTAATTTGCTACATATCCAAAAAAACAAAGTGTGCAATCCAATGAATGTTAATCTAACTGGGTTTTGATAGATAACATATCTCTTTTTCTTCTCTGAATTATTTTTATTTCTATTGTGCACTCTAATCAATATTAATCCAACTAATGTTCGTTTATACATTTTAAGAATGGCGTCATATGGAAGCAAACAAGAGACAGAAGTATTTGAATTTTATTAGACACCGAATGTATAGCATTGAAAATAATTACATTGAAAATCATGTATCTAAATGTTTTTGCTCCGAATTTACCTATGTGAAATAAAAATGTAAAAATTCAAGTGAAAACAAATTCGAATGTTCAAATTCAGATCCCAAAAATTCAAGTGAAAAAAATTCGACGTCAAAAAATTCGGTGTATAAAATTGCGATATAGCATCATCCGGGCTACTCAGACAGGATAAGCAATCGAGTCCTAATGCAATCAAACCGACTTCTGGCCTATCAGAGCACGGCTTTGTCAGTCATGTGATCACAACAACCCGGGAGAAAAATGACGGAGAACAGTGGGGCTCGCCGCTCGGGTAAGTAGTCAGTTTGTGCTCTTTATCTTACAAGCAGTGAGGGCTCGACAGCATTTGTATCTTACATTAGCTAGCTAAATGAGTGAAGTAGCCTTGTGCCTTGCTGTTAGCAAGCTCCGTAGTTATCATTAATTGAAGTGAATCACAACGTTACCGTGTCCTTTTGTGTGTGTGTGTGTGTGTGGGGGGGGGGGGGGTGACGGTTTGCAAAGTAACGTAACGATCACTTCGGTTAGATAAGTCAAGTAGACCATGCTACACTATACGAAATACTCTCTTGCAAAAGCCCTGCATTTAAACATGTTAATGTTACTTTAGTATTAGTATGCTAGTATAATTATTAAAGTGTTGTTAAAGTATTTAAAGTAGACACAAGTTATACTATTATATTATATCATTTGTTTTATTGTTATTACCGATGCAAGAGTTGACTTAACTGTTGTAGTTGGAGCTCATTTTGAACAATGAGATAACTAATGATGATTACTTTCATAATGGTTTAATGTGCTGACTATTTTCTACATTAATAGATGCAGGTCTGGTTTGTTCAAAGTCTCAAAATAGTAGGACATGCTGTCATAATTACCCAGAGTCCGAAGTGACACCTTTACAATGTTAAAGCTGTTAGATAAATGTAGTGATGTAAAAACTAAAATATTCAAGATAGTGTAGTGGAAAAGAGATAATGTTTTAAAAACATGTTGTAAAGGCAACCGAACAACAAATATTTGCCAGTGAGGGATATGGTGTGAAGCTTTTCCAGACGCGTGGTGTTGACAGCAAATCAGGTCTTCTCTTTGAGTGCATTTAAGATGTTTATTTGGATTGCAGGATGATGACAGCAAAACAAGAGCCGGGTGTTTAACTGATAACTAAACAACTAACTGTGATAAAGAAATAAACTGAAATTAACTCAAAACAAACAGAAAATAAGCGAAAACACGCACGGTTGAAAAACTGTGTGGCTTCCCTCTGGTGATTCCCAATCCCTAATGCTGTGCACCTGTGTCCTCCCTAAATAGTAGGCTGTACCCTGAAATTGGCTGAGTCCCCGCCTATGCCCAGGTCAATTCAGTAGTATCACAGCACCTTCATATACAAATATTAAAATACATCAAATTGGCTGCAACACACCGGCTCCTAATTGTTACTGTATAATAATATAACAATTCAACAACATACAAAACATTGCAGCCAAATAGAATAGTCCATATCAGTATTCTCAATCCATAATGTTCATTGTTCATGTAGATAATCCAATAGGGTTGGTAACCCCAATAATAGAAGTTGGGTTTCAGTCTTTATTCAGCTTCCAATAGAAGACAGATCTTCGTGATTGGTCGCTCCAGGATGTTGTACTTCGTCCGGACTTTAACCGACCGCACAAGTCCTTGTCTGTCTGGAAAGGTCTGCAGTACCTTGCCCAACAGCCAGGATCCGCGAGGGGCATTAGAGTCCGCTACGATGACAATGTCTCCTGTGACAAAGTTCCTCTTGTCCTTTGGGCACCGTTGTCTCTCTTGCAACAGTGGTACATACTCCTGAATCCATCTGTGCCAAAAGAGATTGGCAAGGAATTGAACTTGCATCGTCATTTGGAGTAGGAGTCATTTTTGTCAAAAAGCCCGGGTGGTAGAGATGGTTTCCTTTTAACAAGAGAATGTGATTTGGAGTCAGGGGTTTCGAGATCATTTGGATCCTCTGAGGTTTTTGTAATGGGACGGTCATTCAATATGGCTTCCACTTCGCACAGGAGTGTTTGTAGTCCTTCATCATCCAAATGTTGCTGATGAAGAATAGAGTTCAGCACTTTCCTGACCATGCGAATGACTCTTTCCCATACTCCTCCATGATGGGATGCGGCTGGAGTGTTGAAACTCCATTTCACTCCAGAATGAAGCAGTGAGTTTTTAATTTTCTGATGGTTCAAATGAGATAGAGCTTCTCTCAACTCACGTTCTGCTCCAACAAAGTTGGTTCCGTTGTCTGATTTAATGTGTGATACTTGGCCTCGCCTGGAAATGAATCTGCGTTTTACATTGATGCAAGAACTGGTGTCCAATGAATAGGCCACTTCCAGATGGACTGCCCGACTGGCCATGCAGGTGAAGATAACTCCATAGCGTTTGATGAGGCTGCGGCCTCTCTTCACTTCAAACGGCCCAAAATAGTCAATGACCACATTTGTGAATGGTGGAAGATCAGATTGCAGTCTTTCTTTTGGCAAATCTGCCATCTTTTGTTCACCCAGCTTTCCCCTATATCGTCTGCAGACAACACAGGAAGAGAGGATCTTTCTAGCAGCAGCATTTGCTCTGGTGATCCAGTATTGTCAACGAAGTCTGGAAAGTAGGTGATTTCTTCCACAGTGTCCTAACTGTTCATGAATGTGGCGTAAGATTAGAGTGGCGATATGTTGGTCCTTAGCAAGAATGACTGGATGTTTTGTGTCTTCAGGCATTGCTCCTTTGCTAAGCCTACCTCCCACTCTCAAGATTCCTTGTTTCAGCACCGGATCAAAATTATAAATGTGACTGCTTTTCTTCACTGCAGATGTTCCCTTTTTCAAAGCAGTGATTTCATCACTAAACTTGTCCATTTGGCAGTACTGAATGATGACACTTTCTGCCGCGTCAATATCTTCAGGAAATAAGACGTGACCACCCATTGTGGCTCTGAATCATTTCATGTCCTCTTCCCTCTTTGTTCTTTTGTTGAGTTGGGTCAAGTCCACTGCTGGACAGAGAAGCTTGTATTTATTTTCTCTTTTGACTCAACAACTGCAACGTCTTTCTCAGCTGGAGAAACCACGCAACTGAGATCTTAAGCCTTTTCCACGAGGAGAAGTGGGTTATCAGTTGATTTACTGCATTCTGTGGGTCTTCATCAGAGATGTTATTTGTTGCATTTGGTGCATCATTAATGATGACAGTATTAACTGAAACTTCTCCTCTAACCTCTGGGTTATCACTGCTGATGGAAGTTGAATCCAAGATGTTAAGAGGCCATTCCTCTTCACTCTTGGAAAGAAACTCTGGGCCATGGATCCATCTGCTGCAAGTGAGAAGGTGTTCAACTTTCACCTGATGCTCTGGCACACTCTCTGCATAGCCGTTGTTTATGACATCACCAAGAAAGTTGGTGTATTCCTCTTTGAATGTTGGATTTCTCTCCAATTTCCTTTTCAGGCAGAGGACCCGTTGCTCAGCAAGATGGCGGTTGTTGGGCATGACAACATTGTCCTCTTCTCTAAAAGGCAACTTCAAGCAGTAATGTCCATTGTTGGGTTCAGCTGAAGTGTTGGCAATTTGCATGAACTTAAGATCTTCTATGGACATTTCTGGCTTGTCTTCTGCTGATTTCTCATTGAAGTCATGGTTGTACTGCTTCACCAGCAGTTCCTCTATGTGAGCAATGGATATGCGGTTGGCTGTGACTGTGGGGCAGCTACTCCCACTCTCATTGGCTCCTCTCAATGGTCCGTTGACAACCCATCCCAATAGGGTTCTAACAGCGTAAGGTCCTTTACCCCTGCTGTTTATAACTTCCCATGGCTCCATTACTTCTGGAGAGTTAGTTCCAATTAACAGCTCCACATCAGCATCGATAGCAGGAATTTCCACAGAGTCCAAGTATGGCCAAGCATACAAGTCTTCCTGTTGTGGGATGTTATTACGAGTCACAGGCATCTTGCGTTGGGTGTACACATCAGGCAATTCAATATAGATGTTACCATTGAGGGCAGCTACCTCTAATCCTGAGATGACGTGACTGTTGACAAAGCTTTCTTTATTCATTGTTTTCATCAGGAATTTAGTGTTCCTTCCTCTCACCTTTAGCTTCCTCATCAGTTGCTCAGAGCAGAAAGTAGATGAGCTGCCGGGATCTAGAAATGCATAGGTCTTTAGAATTGTGCTGCCTTTCATTGCCTTGATCTTTACAGGCACAATTGACAAGACGCAATCCTGTGCTCCGGCTCCTATATGGCCACATGTCTTGGGAGTAGTGGCTTGACTCATCCTTGTTGTTTCTTGCTGTGAGTCCTGTTACGTGCCGTAGTGTGTGTGTGTTTTCCTCTCTCTCCCTCTGATTGTCCCCAGGTGCAGCCTCTCCCCAGGTGCTCCTAATTGACAATCAGGGCTTCCATATAGGACCGGAGGAGGACGGCAGTGAGACGCCTTTTCTCTCCTTCTCAACCATGGCTGCATGTGTGCAGCATGTCTCTGTGTGAGACCCAGCATAGTTGTGTGTTGTTTATTGTAAGTTTGTTTTGTACTTTGGCTGGTGAGCCACCTTACTTATTTACTAATTAAAACATCACTTAAACTCCTTCAGCATTCAGTTTCCTCTCCTTTTTCTCTCGTCCGGCTATCTTGTGTGTCGCTACTTCCCTTGGTACCCCTAGATCTACAAGGGAACGTAACATGGGGGCTCGTCCAATCTTTGAGACAAAGAGTGAGTATTTAGTTGTTGGTTAGTGTTGATATGGTGTTTGGTGGTGAGCAGTAGTGTATATAAGTGTAGAATTGGCTGTGAAATTATTTACTGTTGAACATCTTCCTCAGTTTAGAGAGGGGAGTGTCTAGCTGGACTGAATCAGTCCTTCCTTCAGGCACTCATTTTTTTATTTTGCCTTTTTTATTTTCGGGGTAATCCTGGGTGGGGATTTATTCCCTGTTGGGGGCAGGCGATTCAGGGTTTCGGCCGCTGATGTTTGCCTTTTAAAGTCGCCTCGAGCCCGGCATGCCCCAGAAGATAGTTAGGTAAAGTTTGGTAGGCAGGATCTGGGGAAGTTTGTAAATAAATAAATAATAATATTTTTAAGTAGCCGTTGCTAAGGATGGTTTTTGTGTTGGAGCAGTTTGTGGCCAGTCCTACTGTGGGTCAGCTAGACGGGTGCAGGAAGGTTGATTTGCGGTTAGTTGCTGACCATTATCATGTTTCTGTCTCCTCGGCTACTGGTTTCTTTCCAGTTGCTGTGCTCCCCAAATTTCCTGTCGACGGTGTGGATGTCATAATGGGTAATGATATAGCCGGGGGTAAAGTTTATCCTCAGGGCAGTTATCCTCACTGTAGGGCTCGTAACAGACGTGTTACACGTGCTCATTCTGTTGCTCTCCCACGTCCCGACACTGAGAGATTGTGTTTTTATTGTCTTGACCCTGGTCATTTAGTGGCGGAGTGTGTGGCTTGGAAGCAGCAGGTGGCAGCTTCCAAGCATCCTATAGTATGCTTGTGAAGTATGTAATGAGTGTTGTTGGTAACTGTGACCAAACACTGGTTTGGTTTTATGGGGGGAAGTGTTACGTGCCGTAGTGTGTGTGTGTGTGTGTGTGTGTGTGTGTGTGTGTGTGTGTGTGTGTGTGTGTGTGTGTGTGTGTGTGTGTGTGTGTGTGTGTGTGTGTGTGTGTGTGTGTGTGTGTGTGTGTGTGTGTTGTGTGTGTGTGTTTTCCTCTCTCTCCCTCTGATTGTCCCCAGGTGCAGCCTCTCCCCAGGTGCTCCTAATTGACAATCAGGGCTTCCATATAGGACCGGAGGAGGACGGCAATGAGACGCCTTTTCTCTCCTTCTCAACCATGGCTGCATGTGTGCAGCATGTCTCTGTGTGAGACCCAGCATAGTTGTGTGTTGTTTATTGTAAGTTTGTTTTGTACTTTGGCTGGTGAGCCGCCTTACTTATTTACTAATTAAAACCTCACTTAAACTCCTTCAGCATTCAGTTTCCTCTCCTTTTTCTCTCGTCCGGCTATCTTGTGTGTCGCTACTTCCCTTGGTACCCCTAGATCTACAAGGGAACGTAACAGTCCTTTGACTTGATTTCTTTCCATTCCTTTGCATGGATATGGAGAATGCTAGGATGTTTCAGGTTACACAACTTACAAGACAGCCGACTGTGACAATCTTTACTCATGTGTCCAACTGATAGACATCCAAAACAAGCACCTTTCATTTTTAGGAAATCAATTTTATCCCGATGCTGCTTCTTTTCCATCTTGGGGCACACTTCCAATCTGTGGCCCTCTTCACACAGCAGACAAGGTCCCTTTGTTGACTTATCAGGTAAGTATTTCTCCTTTTGAGTTTCAGAGTTAACAGCTGCCACAGATGTAGCGAAACTGCTTCCTTTCTCCTTTATGCGTCCCTGTGACACTTTATTTCCAACTTTGAATTTTGAGAATGAGACAACTGTGTCTTGAATGTCTCCATACAGTGGGTCAGAAGCAATAGACACTTGTCTCTCAATAAAATTGACCAAGTCACTGAAACCTGCTTGACGATGGCGTCTCTCCTGATGTTCAAAAGCAATGTTTCTCCATTTTCCCCTCAGTTTGTATGGTAACTTCATGATTATAGCACGTATGTTTGATGGCATATTCATTTCTGACATGTAGCTTATGTCCTCCATAGCGTTACAGCAGACGCGTAGGAATAGTGAAAATGCTTGTAAGGCTTTGATGTCCTCTGACTTCAGTGGTGCCCATCCAAGTGCTTTTTCCATATATGCAGTGGCTATTTTTTGCTCATTTCCAAAGCGTTCTTCTAAAAACATTCTTGCTCTTTGATACCCCCTGTCAGATGGCATGTGTTGACAGCTCTTGACCAGCTCTCTAGGTTGCCCTCGAGTGTACTGCTCCAGGTAGTATAAGCAGTCTACACTGCTAGCAGCTTTTCCTTCCACTCCATTTTCAAAAGCTCTGACAAATAAGTTGTACTCAAGAGGGTTTCCATCAAACACTGGTATGTCCCTTGGGGGTAATGATAATGAAGACTGCTGTTGCACTAGTAATGCTGTGATGTCGTTTTGCTTTTGCATGATGGTGAAAATATTGCCTTGGTCCGGTTCCTCCGTTTTGGTTTGATTGCTGTGATGGCTGTGCAGTTGGATATGACTGACGAGATCTTTGAGGCATTCTGCCTTGGTCCTCATCGACTTGGATACATTGCTGTTGTGTATATGCACTGGGATATGACTGCAAAGACCTTTGAGGCATGCTTGGGATGTGATTTGAAGCATAAGTTTTTGATCTGGTTCCTTGTGAAATGATTTCTTTGCGCCGTGCCCCTGTTCCACTTGGCATTGTAGCTGCAGTATTGAACTGGTTGTATGGATCCTGTAGCTGCTGAGACTGTAATGGCATTGCAGCTTTAGCAGCTCCTGTTGGTGGATTGTACTGGTTGTATGGATTTTGATGTGATTGAGTGGGTTTTGTAGTTTTACTGCCTCCTGTTGGTGGATGTTTGTATTGACAGTTTGGCTCCAATAATTGTGCTTTCATTGACATAGCAGTTTTACTGCCTCCTGTTGGTGGATGATTGACGGTACAACTTGAAGTTTGTGGAACAAATGGCACAGCAGAGGGTTTGAGAGCAGACTTGTGTTTTGACACATATGAATTTGTTCCATTTGTGACTCCTATGTCAGCCCCTCTGTTTCGGAGTACTGTGACTTTTGCTGTCTGCGCAGCAATCTGACTTTGCACTTCAAGCAATTCCCTTTTCTTCCTAATTTGAGCCTCTTGAGCCTCTTGAGCTTTCAGCTCATGCTTTTCCTTGAGAGCAGCCTCCAAAGCCAGGAGCGCAGCCCTTTCAGCCTCTGCCTTGATACGTGCAGAGCACGTTGTTGACCTTGAGGACCTTGAATGGCCAGAGCTTCCACCTGACACATTTGTTTTGTCACCAATGTTAGAAATACTGTCATTTGGCCCAATATTATCCAGCTCCTCATTTGCATGTAACACATCATTTTCATCATCCACAACCTGTATGCATTTCTCCCTGTTTGCATGGACCCATTTTTCCATTTTGTGTATTACTCCTTTAACATTGTGCATTTGATTTTGAAACCATTCCGTTTGTGTAAACATTTCATCCTCAGGCAACAAAGGTTTGAATGACTCATGCAACCTTGTAGTTTCCCCAGACAGTTTCCACAACATTTCATGTTTGATTTGCATGTCAGAAACATTTCCATCTGAAATCATCATTTGTTCCAATTCCTTTGCCATTTTACACAATTGCTTTATCCCAGAATTCCTATCCTTTTGCATAGATAATATCTTTGCTTCCGCTGCTTTATATGTGAGTTTAGCTGTCCTTGTACCAAGCCCATCCTCCTTTTCAGTTTGATTGACAGCAGCGTTCATTTCTGCGTTCATTTCCTGATTTTCCTCGTTACTCATGGCCATTATTTAGCAATCCACGGAGGCTTTATTTAGAATTACTTTATGGGATTTGCCTGTATCCCGTTGCGTGAAGGCCACTCTCCTCGGCAACATTTTTATTCATTCATAAATACTCCTACCTTGACTTTGATGTTTGGGCCGTCCCCGTTCCTCTTGCGGGTGCGTAACATGGATTTAAGTCGGGAAAAGTCAACGAATACAGCGCTGTCCTCCTCTGTCCATCCGTCTTTGGAAGCGAGTTTTTCAACAAATGTAAAGGCAACCGAACAACAAATATTTGCCAGTGAGGGATATGGTGTGAAGCTTTTCCAGACGCGTGGTGTTGACAGCAAATCAGGTCTTCTCTTTGAGTGCATTTAAGATGTTTATTTGGATTGCAGGATGATGACAGCAAAACAAGAGCCGGGTGTTTAACTGATAACTAAACAACTAACTGTGATAAAGAAATAAACTGAAATTAACTCAAAACAAACAGAAAATAAGCGAAAACACGCACGGTTGAAAAACTGTGTGGCTTCCCTCTGGTGATTCCCAATCCCTAATGCTGTGCACCTGTGTCCTCCCTAAATAGTAGGCTGTACCCTGAAATTGGCTGAGTCCCCGCCTATGCCCAGGTCAATTCAGTAGTATCACAGCACCTTCATATACAAATATTAAAATACATCAAATTGGCTGCAACACATGTTACTAAAATAAAATCTCTTGTTTTGGACTGACAGTAATGATTCAAGAAATAGTAGATACATCAATCTGTGTGCATTTGTTGTGGATGGAACACAACAAATGGTGCTCTTACCTGTGATGCCTCCTCCAAACATTATAACCAGACTGTATCATTCAAACTATAAGTAACAGTTCTAGCTACTTGACTTTAGACAAACAATTCAAAAGACAAAATCAACACAATTTATTGAAAGACCAATCTTTATTTTACGGTGCCTCTCCTTTTGTTTGTATTGTTAAACCCTGTCAATCTAAAAAACTGAGCAACTCAACAGTTAACTTTATATTTCTTATTGTCCAAAGCATCTATTACACTATTTGCTCCCCTCTCATGTTCACAGGATGGATGATTAGAGACTTTGGGGGAGACCTCAGCTTTATGAACGTCCTGTCTGTTGCTTTGGCCAGAGAGGGCTGAGGGTCTTTCCCTGCGAGGAGGACCAGGCCTGAGGGAGGAGGACCTGCACCTACAGAACTTAGCCCATAGGCATAGCTGTTACTGTACCACCTGCACAGGTCTAGCCTGTCACTTTATTTGACAAAATGTGTTTACTTAATCAATTAACAGATTAACATTTAGTGTAACTTATGTATATTATTTCGTTTTTATTTAAAAAAAATTGTGATGGTTCATGCTTGATAACTTTTAGTTCACATTTCAATAAATTGTATTTGCACTCCTTTTGTCCGTTATTCTTACTGAAAATGTTACATTACACATTCACATCTGACTGAAGATTGGCACCATGTATTTGTGACGTTGCAAACTCTGCGGTACAAGGCACAAGTGATGTGAAGCTCATAAAGTGAGGCAAATGCATTTGATCAGCTGACTTTTGTTGTGTGCCAAACTTTATAGGCCTGACAATAATCACACTGTCTCTGACGTGCAACGTAAAACACAAAACAACAAAAAAATGAAGTTCCTGTTAGACTACAAAACTAGTCAGTGTGCAGGTCTTTGTGTTACAATATAATTGTCTCTTAGTGAATGTCCTGTACTGCTCTTAAATCTCATCACATCAGCTTTTCCTTTCCCTCTTGGATGTTCTTCTGGACCCTCAGAGAAAGAGAAAATGGTGAAGCAGTCCTGTCTCTCAGGCCTGTCCTTTCCTAACAGAAATATCAAAAAACATATTATTGCAGAGCAAGTGTGTTATTTAAGAAAGAGGTGTGTTTGTTTGTTCAGGGGCTATAAATATAATGATTTTTTTTTTTATTTGAATGTGTTTTTAAATCCAACAGTGTGCTACAAAGATAATCAGGTTATGAATAAACCGTTCTAAATTCATCAACATTGAAATAAATGTATTATTAAAATAATATTTAACTGTTATCAAAACTTAGTGCAACTGTAGAAGCTTGCTCTGTTCGGTTGTCTCACTGAAAGACAAATGGTCGCAGTTCTCACTATGTTCAATAATATTTGCCTTAAATACATTGAAATGTGAAAGTTGAACAAAAAAAGTGATGTTGCTTGGTAAAATGTAAATGTAACCTTTTGCTAAGAAAGTACACTCAACATCACTGATGTGTAGGTGATCTAGTATTCAGCCATGTTTAATGGCATGTCTATCAGTGTATTAGAGTCATTACTTTATGCATTATTTGCAAAGCATGAAAAAGTACCTTGGAATCCGTGCTGAAGTTCTCTGCTGGTAGGACTCCAGATCTGTCTCTCCTCCTCTGGTCCAGCCTGTCTGGATCACCTTAAGGACACTTTGAACAAACAGATGTAAAGTTACATGCGTGGCTTACAGACTTCTTTACATGCAAACAACTTTGTATCTTCTTTTAAAAACAGGTCATAATCTTATTGTTATACTTGAGAAATTGCTGGATATCACAGTCCTCAGTTTGAGTAGGTCCTTTTTATTTTGGATGAGTTTTTCATGAGTCAGTCAAATTAATTTGTTTTCATATGCCATATTCATATGTATCACACACGTAAGGGTAAGACACAAACCTATTGATCAAATGCAATGCAATGGATAAGCTTAATTTCCACTGAAGTCACAGATAACGTCATACTGTATCTAATATTTAAACAAATCATTTCCTTGTCACTAAAGCATTGACTACTACGCTATTCATCGTCCTTAAATGCAGGAATTAAGTTACATGTTCCGTTCTACAGCCACGATAAGGCTGTTTCTCAAGTGTGAGGATAATACTATTAAAAGAGGCATTGGTAATAATATTAAAAACGACAATGTTTGGGTCGTTCGTCGGATAGGCGGTTAGCTGCAATAAATAACTCCAGTTCAACAAACCATATTACAATATCTAAGGGAGCGTTATTTCTGGACCATCTTGAAATGTGACGTTCATATTTTAAATGTACACACATTTCATTGTGAGGTTGATTTAATATAAACTAAGCCTCTCTTCAACAATAAGTTGACGTTAGCTAGTCAATTGTATGCTATAGTAGAGCATAGCGAATTTAAACGAACCTTAACAATGCATACAGTAACCTAACTAGCAAACTAACTATCTAATGTACAAGGATGACCTTATTTTAGCAACCTCGCACAGAAGCCTTTTGGTATACAGTAGCATCCCACTTAATGTTATATACTCTTGGATGCTACGCATAGCATCGTTAGCACAGATGGAGCTACGATTGCTCAAATGCTAACCCAACTCTAAACATTCATTAACGTTAGCTTAATAAAAACACCAGTAACATAACATAAAGTACGCAGGGTTGACTTACCGAAGAAACTGCATTCATGGACGGTCTGTTTTAACTGCAAATAAATCCTATATTTGCACGACGAATAGTCCACCAGGAACCAACACAACAAACACGGCCGAGTTCAAGTAGTCTTCTCCTCATGAGCTGAGCCGCTGTAGCATCACGGAGCTAACAGTGAGACAGAGGAGCTAGGAGCAGCAGCCCCGTTGTCATGAAGGGGGAATCTAACTATATACAGAATATGTTTTTGTGGATCCAGGCTAGAAACATGTTCATTTTCTGATGTTAAGTTGGACATTTTAACATAGGGTCTACGGGAATTGCTCCCATCTGCATCCATCGCCTACAGTTTGCAGCATTGGGCTTCACCGCACTGTCCCCCAGAAGTCGGTTTGACTGCATTCGGGCTCGATTGCTTATCCTGTCTGAGTAGCCCGGATGATGCTGCATCGCAATTTTTGACGTCGAATTTTATACACCGAATTTTTTTACATCGAATTTTAAACACCGAAATATTTGACGTCGAATTTTTTTCACTTGAATTTTTGGGATCTGAATTTGAACATTTTTATTTCACATAGGTAAATTCGGAGCAAAAAAAATTCAGATACATGATTTTCAAAGTAATTATTTTCAATGCTATAAATTCGGTGTCTGATAAAATTCAAATACTTCTGTCTCTTGTTTGCTTCCATACATTTATCTTTTTTGAGAATTAGTTCTTATTTCATTTTATTTATTTGGGTCTACAACAGATGATACAAATGTTTGTGTCGGTAAATGTGTGGCGGGGGTGTGTGTGAAAACAACGGGGACAGAGCTGCTGTCAGAGGAACAGCTGTGCAGCGTCATCACAAACGGACGTCACTTCACGTGACTATCCGGAGGAAAGGACGTCCCATTGCTCTTAAAACTCATTTCCCTGCTTCTCGTGGTTTCCTTGCATCTCTCCATGCTTCCCTGGTGGGAGGGACTAAACGCAGGGAAACAACGCAAGTGAGGGACGCAAGGAATCCATTTAACCGAAGTGAGAAGGGCCCCGTGTCTCAATTCAGGGGTTGCATACTTCGAAGGGTGCATTTGTAGACCGCTTACGTCACTTCCGCCGAAAGAAGGCTGTCCCAATTTTTTTTTAAAGACGAGACTCCTCCGAAAGCGGCCCACAAATGCAGCCTACTTTTCCCTAATTTGAAGGATACATCTGATGTACACTCCGCGGCCTACCAAATCCCAGGGTGCAATGCGCGCAGGGAAGAGGGAGTGTTTTTCAAATGAAATGGCTTCCGGTCTCCCCAGCAGAGTGGATTTAAAAGCAGCAGCGAGCGGAGGAATCACTAATAAATGCGAGTATTGGGTTTTAACTTATTTAAATTAACTAACGTCACACACGTCAAACCCAAGGGGCATTAAAACGTACATTTTCGTTAAATAATACGGATATATATGTGACGCTAACTAGCTAGCTGGACGTACTGCACTGTTGTTTACACTTATTTTGTATTCAATTCAGAAGTTTACTAAAGTCATACAGAGATCTTGGCTCTGTTATAGATAAGTTATACTTTATATTAGTGATGGTGAGATGAAGCCTTATGAAGCTTTCCAGCCAATTGGTTCGCAAAAGGGTTCATCTCATGAGGCTTCATCATGGGCTTCATCTGAACACAAACCTCCTGTTGGTCAAAGTGTGTAAAACAGGCAGATTGGACATCTCAACAGTGTGCTCTCTCTCATACCGAGTTCCCAATGAGTAAAGCCTTAGAATAACTCTAAACAACGAACATTAAATCATATCTTCATGTTAACAATATTGTATTTATTACAGTGTAATGATTGTGATTGAAAATCCTAAGGAGGCTGCTAAACATTGCAAAGAGAGATTTGTATTCCTTAATAATATTCGTAAACTTAACCATGTTGTAGCCTGAACCATATCAAAGAATACATTTATTAACTACATTATCTCATTTAGCTGTAGCTTTTATAAACAACAAAAAAGTACGTATTGTTCAGTCGTTGAACCAGGGACCCTGCGGTCGTGAGTCAACTGCTTTCCAGCTGAGCCACAGCACACACACTAAAGCTCCCTGAAAATACTGCAACATATGTAGTCCTGTATTTATTCATGTTTTTATTCCTACATTTATTTATGCCTGTATCTATTTATACTTCTGACATGTTCCGACCTCTATATGAGTGAGGGTCTGAGCTCTCTTGATTCCATCGGGTCACCGGGCCCGGGTACAGGAAGGGTAACATCGTTCTTATTATACATCCATGCGTTGTGGTTCAACGGTTCAACCGATCTGAATCGCTTCGTGAAGCAGTCACGTGGTATCGACAGGCAGCGAGGCTTCGTTTGTCATCGGTGACGTCACTGGCCCAAAACGATACAAGCCTCGATACATGCTTCACAAAAAGCTTCGGGGATTACTCGACACACGCTCCGAAGCCTCGGCGCAATACGTAACATCACTACTTTATATTACATACATAGACCAAAGTGAAAACATTTAGACCGATATAGCCTACAGTACGGTGGGATTTATAAAACGCTACCCTGACGTGTAGCTGCTGTTAGCTTTATTTATTTCTCTGACATGTTCCAATGTTTTACTGTTTATTAAACTTTGGGACAACATTACAACCTTTGTATTCAGCTCATGCTGCTTTGAGGTAGAGCAAAAAAAAAGCCTATTTTCAATATTTCCACCAGATTTGATCATCTTTTATTTAGGTTAAAGTGTATTTAATTTATCCTGATCCCATAATAATAAGACAATCACAAATAGACAGCAGCCTTTTGCTTGATGTTAGTTTGTGCCATGGGCGTTGCCTGGGGTAGGCATCCGGGGCTTTAGCCACGGATGTTTTTTCTTTAGCCCCGGACAAATTCTCCCTCAATAATATAATACATTAACCGTACTTTACCTAGAAGACGGCAGGATTGTAATTTCCCGTGTTCAGTGAATGCAACAGAGGCAAGACACCACCAGACCAATCAGAGAGTTGCATGGAAATAAACGTGTTTTATTGGCTGACAGCCAAGAAATTATAATTCTTCTGATTGATATTCCTATTGACAGCTAGTTTCTATGTGAACATTATGAGATGGACAGCCAGCTAACAAGCTTTTTATACAAATATTTCAGATCAAAGCTAATCCAGTGGGGCTCCTGAAAGGGGGGAAGGGACACTATGCTCCCAAATATTAAGCCTTGACCCCCATCTTAAAATTGATATGATCAAAAAATGATCTGCATTGTCGGAGGCCTTTTTTCCTCATTATCATGTCAAATTGTACAACTTTCCTTAGTGTTGAATGCAGAAAGATGACTATATTAGAGTATTAAGTGAAAATGACTATATTAAAGTGTTAAGTGAATATATTAAGTGAATTACTCAAACTGCATTTGTATAGGAATGATTATGTCCTATTGGCAGATAACTACTCTTAATAGTGATATCTACAAGAGGTTTCCAATGTAAATGTAACTATTTTCAATTGGTTAGTATTACATTTTGTGAGAGTGTGGTGACACTCATTTTAATGAAGACACATTTGTGTATCTTGAAATTCATTTATTTGACAGAGCTGGAAACTGATTGACTTACATACTTGTTTGTGTTTACCTACACAGTGTTTAGAGTCGGAGAAGTCCTGATAATTTATTCCGGTAAATTACTCTGACCTACTAATTGACCTGACCGAAGTTATTGAGTCTATGTAAGGTTGCTGCTTGGCTCAGATCCACCAACGTCAGCAAGATCTCACCTCTATTAACTTCCCGAAGAACCTAGGTTCAATTAACTGCTGTTTCAATTCAGACAACTCTTTTTTAATCTGTTTAAGGGATCCCGAAGGATTTTGATATCAGTAAATGGAGTGTGCTCCTACCTAAGTGTGCGTGGCAGGGTGCAATCTTACCTTTGAAGCAGGAGAGGATTGCACAGGTTGTCTTTTAAATTATCCCAGTCCAACTGGTGGGATCAGTTTATTTGAAGAAAAATAGGTCCAAACTAATACAGGGTTTTTACCTTCTCTCTTTACAACATTATAATCATACTAAAAAAAATGGTGCTGTGATCATGTTCAAATTAAACTTTAATTCACAGTCTTACATTTATTACCAAAATGTTTAATTTCAACTGCCCAATTCAGTTGTCATTTTAAAAAAATCTCCCGATAGAATTTAGAGGTATTTCCTCGTAAAAAGACCGGTGTCAATAAAAACCGCATTCAACTTTACATTCACCAAATCAATTCACATCAGTTTCATTCCTTTTTTCCGACACAGATGGCGGGTACTAACATTTAAAAACACACACCTATCTCCCGCAGGTATTTCGGAGGAAGATCCTCACGGTGGCGGTTCCTAATCACAACCACACTCCTATCCGACACAGATGGCGGGTACTAACATCCACAAACACATACCTATCTCCCGCAGGTATTTCGGAGGAAGATCCTCACGGTGGCGGTTCCTAATCACAACCACATCTCACAACCATGTCTCCCATCAAGTCATTCCACTCAGCATTCCAACCAAGAAATTCACTCAGCATTCAAAGAAATTCACTCAGCATTCAAACCAAATTCATTCAGCCTTTCAACCAACAAATATCAGAGATATTCACCAAGTTTGAGAGAACATTACCGAGAGCTATTAACCCAGCTCTGAAGCTTTCACTCTCAACCCCTGTCTTTATACACAAAAACCCCAATAGAATTTTCCAAAACGCCTCCTCCACACCCAAATTTGTGAAAAACTGGGCATGGCTTCTACTGTACAGGGCTAAACATGACCCGACATGTTCCATAGCTTTATGGCATAAGACACACCTTCCCATGTTAGTGTTAGGACATGACCCCTTTAGGCCTCTAATGTGTTTCTCCTTAAGCTTGGAGCCCCCCTCCCTGTGAACTGCTGCCAGAGGAGAGGGAGAAAACGGCCTACTCTCTTATCAGAGAAACCCATAACTCTTTATAAGCCGTACACTCAACTTTAACAAACCACTTGGTTTTGTTTATACTGCAACTATAGAAAAACCTAAAATATGAAGCATTTTCATTTTGGTTTGTACAAGAATATAACTGATTATATTTGATTATAACTAACTTTCGTTTTAAGTATTAAACATACTATGAAAACTCTCAACAACAGTCATCACAGATGAGCCAAACAGAGTAGAGGATGAAGAAAGGAGAACAGGAGAAAGGGACACACAAGAAGGAGAAACAACAGGCAATAATGACAATGGAGACAACAATGAACAGGAACACCAGAACAGAAAAGAGTCAATGGGTAACATGACTGATTTAGGGACTGCAGATACAGGGCCAAGGCAAGTGAGACATCACTGCTTTCCATCCAGCATGTTTGGCCAACAAAAGAGATCATTTCAACCGCAAACAGCAAGTGATGAGGGAAGCTGCAAGAGATGAGGGATTATTATTTCCTCCTTCCATCCCTTTTTCTGTTTAATCTGATTACCAACCATTTCTAATAATTTGACATAGTTTATGATTTAATTGGAAAATGAAGTGTTTTTAAATAATAAACCCATTTCTGATTCTGATTCTGATTCTTTGATTTATTTTGACATATGGGTGTTGAGAGATGTATCCATATCTCTTAATGTTGCTCTCAAAGTGCACAAGATTGATGCTTTTAACTTCAATATTTAAAAAAAATCTTCCTGGGGGACATTACATTGCATTTAGCTGACGCTTTTATCCAAAGCGACTTACAATAAGTGCGTTCGACCAACAAAATACAAATTGAAGAAAACAGAATCATATAAGTACATCAGGTTTCATAGAGCAAAAACATTTCAAGTGCTACTCAACTGGCTTTAGGTAAGCCAGTCCTTTATTAGTATAAGTGCTTTGTTAATAGTTATATTGCTCGAAGTGGAGTCGAAAGAGATGAGTTTTCAGTCTGCGCCGGAAGGTGTGTAAGCTTTCTGCTGTCCTGATTTCAATGGGGAGCTCATTCCACCATTTTGGAGCCAGGATAGCAAACCCACGTGTTTTTGCTGATGGGAACTTGGGTCCCCTTCGCAGCGAGGGTGCAGCGAGACGTTTGGTTGATGCAGAGCGGAGTGCACGTGCTGGGGTGTACGGTTTAACCATGTCCTGGATGTAGAAAGGGCCAGATCCATTCGCAGCATGGTACGCAAGTACCATTGTCTTGAAGTGGATTCTAGCAGTTACCGGAAGCCAGTGGAGGGAGTGGAGGAGCGGCGTGGTGTGGGAGAATTTAGGAAGGTTGAAGACCAGACGAGCCGCTGCATTCTGGATGAGCTGCAGAGGTCGGATGGCACATGCAGGTAGACCAGCCAGGAGGGAGTTGCAGTAGTCTAGGCGTGAGATGACGAGAGCCTGGACCAGAACCTGCGTCGCTTTCTGGGTGAGCTGGAGACGTATCTTCCTGATGTTGTAAAGCGTGTATCTGCAGCAGCGGGTTATAGCAGCTATGTTTGCAGTGAAGGACAGGTTGTTATCTAGGATCACACCCAGATTCCTTGCAGTCTGAGTCGGGGAAACAATAGAGGTGCCGATGTTGATTGTTAGGTCAAGAGTGGGACAATCTTTTCCCGGAAGGAAAAGCAGTTCAGTCTTGTCAAGGTTGAGCTTGAGGTGATGAGCAGACATCCACTGAGAGATGTCAGCTAGACAAGCAGAGATGCGTGCGACGACCTGGGTCTCTGAGCGGGGGAAGGACAGAATTAATTGGGTGTCGTCAGCGTAGCAGTGGTATGAAAAACCATGCGGGCTAATGACAGATCCGAGCGAGTTTGTGTACAAGGAGAAGAGGAGGGGACCAAGAACAGAGCCCTGAGGGACCCCTGTAGTTAATTGACAAGGGTCGGACTCCGACCCTCTCCAAGTAACCCTGTAGGTGGGACCCCAGAGGAGGTGAGTTCCCCCCAAAATAGCACTTCTCTGCTTATGTAACTCCGGTGTAGTGTCCCCTCGGCAACAGATCACTCAGAGCTGATTACTTTCCTGCATTTCAATGGACAGCATATAAAAAGGACACGTGAGCTGCATTGCTTAAGAGATCCTCACATGCTATCTCTTTTACAAAATAAGTGTCCAGTCAACAACAAAACATCAGTGATCGTATAGTGGTAGTATATTTTTCACAAGCAATGTGAAACATTAAACTTGTTCGCTGGGCATGTCAAAAACCTCCCTGCTTTGATCAAGACTTTAGGGAGCCTTTCAGCCCCTCTAGCAAAGGGACTGGAAAGCAAGCTTTGAAAATGCAGTACCATCTACATGCTTGTCATGTTCCAGACACTGCTCTCAACCACAATTGACTTGTTGCAGGCAGTGGATTACAAAACAGCAGTTGAGAACACACTGAAAAGTTACCGAAGTAACGAGAAATGATCTTGATATCCCGAAACTGTGACACAGAGGAAGAAGCGTAGAAACATGGAAGACTTTGTAGTCGAGGCATCATGTGGATCAATGTGAAACATTAAACATAAATAAACTGGTGTACAAAACTCACATACCTGCATTTCAATGGACAGCATAAAAGGACACGTGAGCTGGGTTCTGGTGCTTAGATTAGCTATTGATGATCACGTTGATAAATCATATAAAACAAATAGCCAATCACACAAAAAACATGTTGCTGTGACTGTGAGCATTAAACAATTAACATTAAACTAAACAAACACAACAGTACGTTATTGTCCTTATAAAATAAAACCATACATTTTGTCCGCCGCGCTGCGACCTACTCCTGCGTCATAACCCACCAGGCGCGTTTCAAAACGTTGCGGAAGCGGAGCGTCGTGTGTGCAGCCTCGCAGTTGTTGGATGAACGTTCCACTTCCTGCCTGCGCCGCATCAAAAATAGGATTCATCCTATATTTTAGAAATTCCTTGCGGCGAGGAGCTTCTGGGACGCTTCGAGGCGCGGCGCAGCGGGTCTGGTGGAATAGCACCCATTGACTAGAGTGGCCGCGATCGCTAAAAACGCCGCAGCCGCAGCGCAACGCAGCGCAACGCAGCGCAACGCAGACGCTCCTGGTGGGATTAGGGGGTTACCCTCAAGAGATCCTCACATGCTTTAAGAATCTCCCACAATCCATTGCCGTAACAAAGCTAATGCAGGCACACGTTTGTGACACCAGATGGCGCAATTGTGTATGTGCGTGTGGGGAGTCTTGCAGTAGAAAATTTGACTGTAGCGCCGCCACTGTGGGCTAAGCCCCGAATGTTTCCAGGTCCAGGCGACGCCCCTGGTTTGTGCTGTCAAAGGGATGCAGGTGTGACTGTCATTTCATCTCTTTAGTTTTAAAAAAACCAGAACAGTACATCATTTTAAATGATCCTTTAGGGATTGTTTGTCTGAAATGCTGAGAGTTACATTTTGCAATAATACTTCTGCAACCCTGTGTTTAAGGGTGCATTCACACCTAATAGTCCGCTCTCTGGTGCGCACCAGACCACAGTTTGTTACATTGTTTCATTTTTCAGAAGGTTCGGTTTGCGTTCACACGGGCAAAACTCAAACGGACTATAAACTTTAAACACAAGTCATGTGAACGGAAATGCTGTTCAACCATTGGTCAGACATTAAGGGGGTAAAAACCTCTATGGTAAAAACGCAAATCCCGGCAATTTCTACCGGAGCCTCCGCCATGGAGCATCGGCACTTTCGGCAGGTTATTCTCATGCTGCTGTTAATCTGGAGATCAACAGACACTAGCGGCCCGCGCATATGATTATATAAATCAGACAACGTCCGTTAAAAAACATTATAGCACATACACAATGAGAGACGTTCTGCAGTAAGGAGGGGCGTTTCACCGACGACAGGTGTTCTTACTGACACATGCATTTCCAAACATTTGGACTACCTATGTTGCAAATGTATTATCTTTTCCATTTACACACGGCATCTATTGCACGTCTGTCCGTCCTGGGAGAGGGATCCCTCCTCTGTTGCTCTCCCTGAGGTTTCTCCCATTTTCCCTTTAAACTGTGGGTTTTCTTCGGAAGTTTTTCCTTGTACGATGTGAGGGTCTAAGGACAGAGGGTGTCGTATTGTCATACTGATATTCTGTACAAACTGTGAAGTCCACTGAGACAAGTGTAACATTTTTTATATTGGGCTATATAAATATTCATTCATTACTTTTATGTAGGCCTAGTTGACGGAGAATTTGTACTTAACTAAACAAGCACGGATGTCTTGAAAGAGTCTTTCGCTAAAGATTTTGAAGATAAATACTACGCTTCCTATGTTTTGGTGCGGATTGTGTTCACACCAGCAATGAACCGCTCCAGAGTTCACTAGCAAGCGCTCCGAGACCACCTATTTTAGCGGACCAGAGTCCGGTTGTTTAGTTCACTTAAGAGGTCTCAGATTGTGTTCACACCGACCCAAATGAACCGCACCAAGCGGCTAAACGCACCAGGGTTCGATTCAACCGGACTATACAAGGCAGGTGTGAACACACCCTAATATGATTAATTCACTTTTTTATTTTTCTCTTGTTTTTCTCTGTAATTAGGAACATTCTGGAGAAATGGATCTGCTGGAGAAGGACCCCTAATCTGAAAAGTGCACAGCGGATCATCAGGACAGAGCTGCCATCCACCTGGACCCCCCGAGGTGCTGGAGAAGGACCCCCTAACCCCAGCGGATCATCAGGACAGAGCTGCCATCCACCTGGACCCCCCGAGGTGCTGGAGAAGGACCCCCTAACCCCAGCGGATCATCAGGACAGAGCTGCCATCCACCTGGACCCCCCCGAGGTGCTGGAGAAGGACCCCTAACCCCAGCGGATCATCAGGACAGAGCTGCCATCCACCTGGACCCCCCGAGGTGCTGGAGAAGGACCCCTAACCCCAGCGGATCATCAGGACAGAGCTTCCATCCACCTGGACACCCCGAGGTGCTGGAGAAAGCAAAACGGCGATCAGGAGCATCCTCCACCCAGACCTCTGCTTACTGCACTCCTACAGACTTGTGTCTTACTTTCAGAATTAGATTTTGTATGTGTCCTTTCTTGTAATAGATTTTTAACGATTATAGCTTGAGTCTGTCTGATTCCCCAAACAGCTGCTTCTATATACTTGCTGCCAGTGGCGGGCCATGACTTTTATACCTAGGCCCTCTGACCCCCCCTTCCCTCGAAAAAAAGAAGAGATATTACGTCTCAACGTAGACTTCAGCGGAATATCAAAACAGTGGTCCGGGGTGCAAAACTCATCAATGACAGCGACCCTCTACCACACAAAACAACATCATTTATATAAACACCTATCATGACAGGGCACCCACAGCCAAGTAGCAATTACAAAGGAATTAAGTCGGCACGGCGGCCTACATTGAAAATGACTTAGGCCTAACTTTGATGATCAAATCACTGAAACACAAAGTCCATCCTCCTGTCCTTTTGGATGAAGCACTTGATGGCGGGTCATTCAGCTGATCCTTTGCCACTCCAGTTTATCATTGTAACTCAATCTTGAAAATGACTCGGACAATAATTTCGCAACGATGTCATCACTATCACTGAAGTGAGCCCATGAACGAACTTATGCTAATCATAAATCTATCGATTAGATTTATGATTCAAAAATAATAAAAGTACGATAGACCTGTGGATATTATCCGGCTGAACAAAACGTGCATTTATCTAACAGGTTCGTTTTCCACAGACCTTATTTCGAGCTATTTTCCAAAATCCTATGGAGAAATCCCATTGCTTCCTGTCGAGGGAATCCGAGCGAAGCTTACTTCCGGGTTTTAGGTCGCGTCAATGCACCACTTGCATAGACCTCACAGCGGGCGGAACGTGTCATAAAGTCCGCGAAAATAAAGCCCGCCCATTTAGAGGGAAGATATGATTGGTCAATTGTACTGTCATTTGACATTACTCTCTCGTTGAGTTACTATAGCTGGCCCTCTGTAAATGTAGAGAGGGACCAACAAGCTCTCCCGTCTTCACAGTAACTCGCAGAGTTACTGTGAAGATAACCCTTTAACCCTTCACATTCCAACAGAAACTGAACAGGCAGATTCGAAGGATTTATTTCTTTGGAAATATTATTTTAAATACAATTAAATCAAGTTATTTTGGTAAAACTAATGAAAAATGTAACAACAAAAAAATAATATTTAAAATAAAAATGTTTTTTTTTTAATGTTTTCAAATATTATTTTTTAGAATATCTTAGGCCCTCACAGAGGGCCTAGAGGGCCCTGACGGCTCGCCACTGCTTGCTGCTGATATCACTGCCCCGTCTAAAACACGATCTGACTTTAATTACATTTGTCTCGAGTGTTTCGTCAACTTAATGTGTTGCTTAAAATAATACTTCTGCATACAGTATGTGACACTGTGAGTGTTGCACGGCCAGATACGGCTCAGCTGACTCAGATAAGAAAATATGATACATTATGAAGTGATATGCCGCGGACTGTACTTAATCTTACTCTGATCCGGTTACTTATGTTGTGGCATATATTTAAGTAAGCTTTCTTAACGCTAATGTTATAATAGTCAGATTGCTCTGAAGATGGGAGGTGATATTCTATTAATGTTCACGTTCACACAGTCGGTGATTTTTGTATGAATGACATACATAATATGAAGTCCTTGGCACTCATGGGTGTCTCCTTGGGTCATTTTGTGATCATGGGGTTCACCCTTACAGCATCAGGACAAAATCATATGGAGTCAGACACTGGAAGTGTGCTGGAGGCTGATGCGTTGACTAGGACTGATGGAAGGATGAGGCTGATGAGACTGAAGAATCTGTGACGAACTAGCGGCTGAGAAATAATCATATATTAAAAGACAGCAGCATCATAAGAGGCCAACAAGAGTGACAGAGTGTGTCAGTGTGCAGTCTACCATCTACCATCCTCTTAAAATACAACAATATCAGACTCATGAAGAAAGGTTTTTTTAACGCTTATTCAAAATAGCAGAGAAACATGCATTCTTGTTCTCAGGAGGGGACATTGACAGAGGAGTACTGGAAAAGTACACAGTAAGTACTTCATAGTACTTGTGGGGGTAGTTTCAGTATAGTACTGAGTCCAACAGGATCAATCTCACGAAGAACTAATGGCAACAAAAAATAATTCCCTCATCAAACTTAGCAGAAGTGGCTTGATTTTGTTCTCAGCAGGGGACTTTGACAGAGGATTTCTCAAAAAATACACAGTAAAAGTACTTCAATGTATTGTAAGTAGTAGGCTAACAGTCAAACAGTATCAATTTCATTAAGAACTAATGGTAACATTATATTGTTATCATTCATCAAAGATAGCAGAAAAACATGCATTATGTAGGCTACTATGGAGGGGACTCTGATAGAGGATTACTCACAAAGTACACAGTAAAAGTACTTCATTTTATTTCTGGTAGAAGTCAAACTAGTACCGAGTCCAACAGAGTCAGTTTCCTTAAGAACTTGTGGTAAAACATATTTGTATCACTCGTCAAATATAGCAGGAATGAAGAGCAGCTGATTTGAAAAAACAAACTCGAGAGGCGGCTGAGTGACCACAGTGCAGAATCGCTGTATAGTTTAAATCTCCTAACAATGTTGTCCATTTTAGACACAGGCTTATATTTACAGCCCTTAACCCTTAAGCACGTGAATTTGCGTACACGTAACAGCACAGCGTGTTCATGACAGCATGGTACTGGATTTATATTAACGAGGCGGCAGTTAGCAGCTAGAGGCTAGCTAGTAAATTATGCTAAGTTACACATCAATCGCTATGTACTTTTATATTACGCTGACATCAGGATCTAGTGATATCCAAGCAACAGTTTCATTTAGCATGATACTTGTGTGGGTTGTACATGAAACCACTTGGTAATATATAAAAATGTATATGTTGAAGCCTGTTATGATCAATTGTGAGTTAAAACTTTTTGAAATGTGATGGAGTAAAAGGATAGTAACTGTGATTATTCATGTTAAGTAGCCCACAAGTAACTAAAACAATTGCAAGTGCAATAAGAAGCTACAGGAACGTTAATAATCCGTGTATCTACCGTCCAATTGTTTTTCTTTATTAAACACGTAAACGGAAGAGCGTTTGAGAGGCCTTTTTTCTTTTTACCTTACTAAATGGTCTAATGGTCCTTGAAAGCGATGGGGCGGGGCGAAACTCACGGAAGTGATTTAAAAAACAAAAAGCGGTGATAATATTATAAACAAAGGGAAACAAGGTGAATTTAGCGATCACACAACGAAACGGCCAATACCACAGATTGAGCCCAGAAAATTGATGTTATTAATGTGAACGAGTCTTTTGGGCGGCGTGCTTAATGTTGCGCATGCTCTATGAGTGCACATACGGGTACTTCTCAGACATGCCGGGTAATCTGTGACGTTTCGCTCTCTCAAAAATTGGGCCATTTTGTCATCATGCGCCAATGAGCAACTCTCATAGGAATGAATGAGGCCCCGCCTCCCACGCTGTATCCAGTTCTTATTATACATCCATGGTCGTTTCCCATCAAGCATTTTGCTTCCGCAGCCCGTGGAGAGGAACTGCGCCGCCTCGCCTCGCTCTCAAGGCTGCGGGCGTCTTTGTCCGGCGAGATTTCAACGTCTCATGTAGGCGAGCCTCCAGAGCAAGGGCCCTTCTCACTTCGGTTAAATGGATTCCTTGCGTCGTTTCCCTGTGACTAGTCCCTCCTACTAGGGAAGCATGGAGAGACGCAAGGAAACCACGAGAAGCAGGGAAATGAGTTTTAAGAGCAATGGGACGCCCTTTCCTCCGGAGCGTCACGTAAAGCGACGTCCGTTTTTGATGACGCTGCACAGCTGATCGTCTGACAGCAGGCTTGTTTGAGACGCGTTGCGGCTCGCCTCGAAAGTAGACGAGAATAGCCGATCACAGCTGGGGGAGGTCTCAAAAAGCTCGCCTGAAGTCGGACAGCTCGGAGTCGGAGTCGGCTTCGTCTTTTTCTTGTTCTTCTTCTTGTTCTTGTTCTTCTTCTTGTTCTTCTTCTTCTTCTTCTTTTTCTTCTTCTCTCGGTTTTTTGGCGGATTGCAAACAACTTTAAGGTGCATACTGCCACCTCCGGAGTCGGCTTGACTCGGTTTGCATTTATAAAGAATGCACACATGTGTTTAATCGTTAATGTCAGATATGTACTAGGTAAATACATTTGTTCCTGCTCAAGAATAGATTCAACTTTATTGTTATTGCACATATTACAGGTACTGAGACAACGAAATGCAGTTTAGCTTCTAACCAGGAGTGCAACAAGCAGTAACGTGAAAAGTAATGTACACAATCTACAGAATAAAATATAGAATTAATTGAATGATGAATAAACAGTGAGGGGTATGAATACATTAGATATACACAGCAGCCTGTGAGCAGTATGAACAGTGTGTATGAATATGCTAAGATATATAAAGTATGAAAACGGTAAGCAGTGCAAGTATAGTATAAAATATATGGATAGTAATTTCACGATGATAAACATTGTGGAACAATGATGAAAAATGGGAATGGGAATGGATGTGGCAAAACAACAACAAACTTTTGCCGAGCCAATTGGAGAGTTTCATCAGCAGCACGGGGTAAAAACCACCAATGAGCGCTCAGCTCGAGATACCAGCGAGTCGTTTCCCATCAAGCATTTCGCTTCCGCAGCCCATGGAGAGGAAATGCGCCGCCTCGCCGCGCCTCGCCGCGCCTCGCTCTCAAGGCTGTTGGCGTCTTTGTCCCGCGAGATTTCAACGTCTCATGTAGGCAAGTCGGACAAAATGACTAACCATCATGCAACGCACTAGCAAGACGTTGATCGAAATTGCGCAGGTCTGCGCAGGTCTCGCTTGTCTCAAACAAGCCTAGCTCTGTCCCCATTATTTTCACACACACCCCCGCCTCTGTTAGCACACATTTACTGACACAAACATTTGTATCATCTGTTGTAGACCCAATAAATAAAATCAAATAAGAACTCATTCTCAAAAAAGATAAAAGCCATTCTTAATAAACGAACAATAGTTTGATTAATATTGATTAGAGTGCACAATAGAAATAAAATAATTGAGAGAAGAAAAAGAGATATATTATCTATCAAAACCCAGTTAGATAAACATTCACTGGATTGCACACTTTGTTTGTTTGTGTGGATTATGTAGCACATTAACATTTTAATAGCACTTAATGACTGACTCGCCCCGCCCCCTTACTGTGTATTGCTCACTGATTGGACGATGCAGTGCATGCACTGATCTGATGCTTCTTGACATGAGAGCAGTTTCCCAGCGGAGTGAAGAAAATACATGAACCTCACGGGAGTCACTCCTCAGTTTATACCGTGTTTTGTTTCAATTAATGTATAATTTAGTTACAAATATGTGATATATCTAAACAACAAAGTGGTCAAAAACCATTTTATTCATTTTTTGGAAATATTTTAATGATCGCTTTTTTCGTTTTACATTTTAATTTATTGTCATTTCCATTCAGTCAGTCATTAAGTGCTATTTAAAATGTTAATTTGCTACATATCCAAACAAACAAACAAAGTGTGCAATCCAATGAATGTTAATCTAACTGGGTTTTGATAGATAACATATCTCTTTTTCTTCTCTCAATTATTTTATTTCTATTGTGCACTCTAATCAATATTAATCAAACTAATGTTCGTTTATACATTTTAAGAATGGCTTTTATCTTTTTTGAGAATGAGTTCTTATTTGATTTCATGTATTTGGGTCTACAACAGATGATACAAATGTTTGTGTCAGTAAATGTGTACTAACAGAGTGTGTGTGTGTGTGTGGAAACAATGGGGACAGAGCTGGCTGCTGTCAGACGATCAGCTGTGCAGCGTCATCACAAACGGACGTCGCTTCACGTGACGCTCCGGAGGAAAGGACGTCCCATTGCTCCTTAAAACTCATTTCCCTGCTTCTCGTGGTTTCCTTGCGTCTCTCCATGCTTCCCTGATGGGAGGGACTAGTCGCAGGGAAACGACGCAAGTGAGGGACGCAAGGAATCCATTTAACCGAAGTGAGAAGGGCCCTGAGGGTTTCATCGAAGGATGGTCTGGTGGTTCCTCAGTTATAGCTCATCCATTATCGCTCCTCGCTCCTCGGTCCTCCGGCAAAAATAAGGCCATTGGGACGCTACTCAAGATGGCGCAGACAAATCAACTTCCGGTGAGACCGAGACCGAGGAGCGAGGAAATGAAAAATAAGAGAAGTGAGAAGGGCCCATAGAGAACCGCAGTGACGCATCCTAAAACCCGGAAGTAAGTTAGCATTTTTACTACTTCCGGTTCCTTCGACAAAAAGCAATGCAACTTCTCCATAGGATTTTGGAAAATAGCTCGTAATAAGGTCTGTGTTTGACACAAATTGAAGAGACAGATCACGTTTTGTTCTACGACATTAAATGCATCAGCAGTGACCCCACTGGTGATTTTTGAAGAGTTTACGTGTCTGTAAAACGATGGTTGTTAACAGAAGTTGTGGAGGCCGTTTTACGTAATTACACCGAACACGTAAAACACTCCCGCTAAGTTTGTTTGCCCTGTTCTGCTTGAAAGCAAACTGTTAAAACAAACACTTCAACTTGTACAATTTTGAATCTGTATTTTTGAATATGGATCTTAAGTCGGCGTGACGTTGAAGCATAACGTTAGCATTTTGCTTCTGGCGACTACATTTATGATTAGAAAATTATAAAAGTAGGGTAGACACGTATATTATCCGGCTGAACAAAACGTGATCCGTTTCTTAAATGTGTGTCAACCACAGACCTTATTTCGAGCTATTTTCCAAAATCCTATGGAGAAATTGCATTGCATTTTTGTCGAAGGAACCGGAAGGAGTTTACTTCCGGGTTTTAGGATGCGTCACTGCGGTTTTCTATAGGCCTACGTCTGTTTCCGGTTATTTTTATTTTGAAATTCAGTTCCTGACGGACGCCAAAAAAGCCTGAGATTATGGAATCAAACAAATAAATAAAAACAAGGATAATTGTGTGTTATTGGTGAGTAAATAACAGTGTGCTATTTAGAAAATAATAACAAATTAGAAGGAAAAAAAGATTTAAAAAATTACAGATTTCAGTATTTTGAGGCTCTGAGCCCCATTTATTTTCCTCACAGACGACAAAAAAAGTCCGACATTAGGATTTAAAATAAAAACAATAATCGTGGCTTGATATTGAGTAAGAAGATGTTTTTATGAACCCCACAGCTTCCGGTCTTCCAAGACCCGAACCGAACGGACAAAAATACGTGTTGCAGGCACGAAACATACTACCAATAGAAATACATTGCTTTTAAAATCGTTCTGTGTGACACGAAAAAAAGAATCAATAGATTAAATGTCGTGACTATAACACGAAATGCCGTGAGACTGGGTTGGACATACATACATACATACATACATACATACATACATACATACATACATACATACATACATACATACATACATACATACATACATACATACATACATACATACATACATACATACATACATACATACATACATACATACATTCATACATACATACATACATACATATGCATACATACAGTAGGCTACACAGACACACACATAGAGATGTATTGATTATAGTTAAAATAATAATAATATATATACACCCTTTTTAACCGTTGCAATATTTTACATCTTAGATTTTTATTTATTTTTGCTCCCTTATCTTTCTTCATATATAATTCATAAGCAGTGTTAAAGGGTGCCTGAGATCTAAGATTTGCATTGCTAATGACTGCTTCTCTGCAACGGTTGTGAAGGCAACAACAATTAACTAGTAGAGTAAGTAGGATGTCAGGGTAAATAACACATATTAATTTACACATACATAATCAACAGTGTGTAGTAGAAGTATACATCCAAATCATTTTTTTCATTTTCTTAACTAATCCGGATGTGACCTCCCTCGTCAACATTGCGTCACCACGTAAACGTAGTAACGCTCTAGTGCTACGCGCTGGAGCTGGGTGTGAAGATGGCGGACGAGGAGGCCGAGCAGGACCGTAGTCCTGAGAATTGTGTCAGTGAAACGATTGGGGAACTCAGACAACGGTTGCAAGCACTGCAAGAAGTCGTGGTTAGAGACAGTGGAGATTCCTCAACCCAAACCTCTTCTGAGTTTTGCCAAGAGTTTTGTACGGTAAGATATTTCCCCTCACATACTCAACGTTAGCCAACAACATAGCAGTTAGCATTTTAGAATAAAGGTAACCTTACGTCTGGATAATTCCAGGTAGATGTTTTCTACGGTCACAGAGTAAAACATTGTGCAGTGGGTACACTTTGGTTAATCGTTGTAGAAGAAATTATAAAACTTTGACCAATCTGTAAGGTTAAACATATAAAACGTATTCTGCCTGCTGATATGGCAAGCTACGCTAAATAAGCTACTAGCACACGCTAGCTCAGAGCTGTATCTGCAGGAGGTAACTAAAGGATTGGTAGCTGTAATGTTATCGCCTCTACATCTAGTAACATGTCTATACAACTATATAAGTCTGTCACAGATTGATTCCATCAAACCAATACTACCCCGTTGGCACGCTTGGTTCAGGGTGATAGCGTTAACTATTCCCAGTTATCAGCCAACACAGTTCTGCCTGCAGATAGCAAACGTTAGCTTGTATGTTTAGCAACATGCGCGTGCACGAGAGCATAATGTTGCTGGTCCTCTAGCTCTCGGGTGAGCAGATTTAATTGGTCTTGCTTTGTTATTGCCACTGTTGAAGCCAGCGCCCCATCATTTGCTGCAAGAACAACTTTTACTACCTTACACTAAATGTAGCAAATTTGATAATAACTTCACAGGAAAATAGAGTATTGTTTTGGTGCGTACGTGACTAACAGAACGTACGCTTTTGCAGAAAGTGCACGCCGTATACCACCGTAGTTGTATACCAAAACAATTGCACCTAAATCAAATCCAGTCTGCTTTGATTCCTGCAAGTTGTCATTTGCACAATTCACTGTCAGAGATGTGTGTAGCTTGTTGTGTGATCTTATGAGAGCACAGAGGGCGGATCTGCACCAAACATCTCCATCTCCACTGACAATCCTGGGTTGGAATATGTCCATTGAGAGAAACAGACTACAATGTGAGATTGTTGAGGAGACATCCAAATATGTAGTCTACACAACTATTATTTAATCAACAGAAGACATGTTTAAAATAAAAAAATTAGTAGTAGGGTCATGTAAAGTTGCCTTTTTTTGCCTTTATGTGCGTCTCTAAGTTCCTCGTACTACTTGTGTATTTTAAAGCGGCACGGCATCGCTTACAATTTGCGAGCGATTTTTCAAGTTGACCGTCTTTCTTGAAAAATCCAAAGTGTTGCCAAACGTTTGATTTGTAGGTATTTTTCGGTGCGCTGTGTTTCTCTTTCTCCTCGATGTGTGTTGATAACTGAGACTCTCGGCCTCCATAGTGTGAAGCAGAGATCAAAGATCGTCTCTGCGGAGTGCTGACAGGATGAGAGGATATTATATGAATGAATCGTTTTTTTACCGATGCAAATCGATGCATCGCGAGTTCAACCCAAACTGTAGCCGATGTGCACTCTTTCAAACGGTGCACTCGCATCTTGAACGTTTATGCCGGTGCACCGATGCGAATCGGTGAATCTTAACATCCCTAGCTTCCACAGATGACATTTTTTTATGTATTTATTGTCAAAGCATTTAATATATGCATTGCTATCGGGATGTTAAGAGCATTCCATGGAATATAACAAAAAGTGTTTCTGAAATAAATTACATACCCCACCTTTTAAGTGCATGAAATAATTTTGCTCATTTTCGGAGTAGGGGCAGTTGTCTGATCTCCTGCCAGTTCTAGAACGTTTACTTGAGAAACATTTACCCAAAGACAGACTGATGAATGAGTAGGGATGGGTATCGTTTGAAATCTTATCGATTCCCTGTTTCGATTCCAAAATTGTAAAATAAAGAGGTCAAACGTTTAGATAACAAAAATATCTTAATTTTTTTAAGCTTTAACTGACATTTTTACAAAAAAAATACATGTACAAAAAGCCGGCGTTTTATCCAGTTTGTACACAACGATGGAGAAACTTAACAAGCAGCAGTGGTCCACTGAAGAGACCAGCTACCTACTGGGAATCTGGTCTTCAGAAAAGGTACAGAGGAAGCTGGAGCACAATCGGCCATTGTTGTTGTTGTCGTTATCGGTGTCAGCTGTGAGGGGTTTCAGCGCGGTTTGGCTTTATGAAGCAGGCACGCAAATGGTTACGTCATGACGCAAACGATGACGTAATGACGCAGCACCAGTCGGACTCTGGGCAGTGTGAAAAGAGCCTCCGCTAAACCGAAGAACCGGTTCTGAACCTGAAAAGCTCTAGCACGGAGCTTGAACCGGAGTTGCGTTGGTGTGAATGAGGTAACAGATATTTAAAAACGTTCAAACAATTGGTAGGCCAGAAATAGGGGTGGGCGATATTGAAAAATATAATATCACGATATTTTTCGAGCAATATCACGATAGACGATATTTATCATGATATTTTTTCATGTCGGTTATTATGGTTATTTTTCAAGTTACTTAACCTCTTAAGCCCCACGGACCCGAGCTCGGGTCCGAAAATGCTATATATGTAGAAATAGTGCTATATCTGAAATGTCATTCATGAAACTATTAATATTCCATACCCATCTGACCGGAGGAAACTTGGCTAACTGACGATACGAGAAAAAAAAAAGTTTTTCGAAAAATAAGTCTCACAAGAAGCCTCTAAATGAGCCCATGGCAAAAACGGGCAATTGCTATTTCTGCTCATAACTCACAAAAACGATCATTTATAATTCATACTTTCTGCACAAACAACACATATTCTGAAAGCTGAGATTCCACAGATTCCATGGGTATACACCCCATCACTACAGGCACAACATTAACCGAGCTAGCAGCCAGAACATAGTAAACAATATCAGTTTTCAAATCCATGACAATAATTAGGTCTTACCTTGGCTGTTTTGTGATCAAAAGTTGTGTTCAAAGGAATAAAAACGCTGCTCAAGGTTAATCCAATGTCTCTTGTCACTTTCTAACGATTACTGATAATCAATCCTTTCATTCACGGCAGAAGAGTAGGTCCAACGGTTAACAGTCCGTGGCTTCAGCCGTGGGAGATGCAGTTTACGCATAGCTCCCCCTCCGCAGGCGTAACATATTTACGTATTCAAAAAAGGTGTTAATCACCCAAATCGACCAATGGGTTCCAGAGATAGGATCTTGCGTAAGTATAAGTAAAGGCAGTATAGCTGGTTTACCTACACAACCACTCTTTTTACGCAGCATAGTATAGCATAGCATGTCCCGCGGCGACAGGAGAGCAGAGAACGGCAGATCGATCAGCAGGATTTGTTTTCTTTGTCTTCATTGTAACAATGGCAGCCAGAAAGAAGACTTTTTTTGTCCGTAGAGGAGGCATTGGACATCGTATTTCAGGACTCTCCGTCGGAAGATAGTGATCTCGTCACGCATAAAGGGGACAGTAATGACTCTGATTATGAACCTCCGTCACCGGAAAGGTATGTAATCTCTCTGTTTGTATCTATTACTTATTTATTTGGTGTAAGAGTATTCATCTGTTTTTATCTTTTTGTTATTTATTTGGTGTAAGAGTGTATTCATCTATAGTAATTTCACACACGTGACAATAACACGACGGCATCCATCTTGTGATATAATGTTCTTTCACACACTCAACAACAAACAAAGAAGATGGATGCCCTTTCTTGTTCTTGTTGTTGAAATAAACAAGACATATACATGTTGAATTTAACACGGTATTACATTACATTTCATTTAGCTGACGCTTTTATCCAAAGCGACTTACAATTATTACTTATATTATATATATATATATATATATATATATATACCAGGGGTAGACATTAAGGGTCGGTGGAATTGTATTATCACTGGCCCCACCATTGTAACCACTGGCCCGGGGCATTCGTCCAAAAGAAAATCAACTTATAATGAAGAAAATTAACTACAACATTTGAATCATCAGTTCTGTTCATATTTGGTTTATTAAAATAATGATATTGTGGTCATTGTTAAAAAATGTCTGCTATTATTATGAGTATTATTATTTGTATAATGCACTTTCTGCCTTCCTGTCATTAGGAGTTAGACATGTAATGGCTATGTAATAAATTAACCTTCATTATCAAATCAAATCAAGTTTTATTTATATAGCACATTTATAAACGATTTTTGGTCGAGCCAAAGTGCTGTACATATAATAAAAATAGCCTACAGTAGAGGCACTTTACAGCTAATACAATAGCACAGATTGTTCAAAATATCAGTATGAGAAAAACAACACCCTCTATCCTTAGACCCTCACATCGTACAAGGAAAAACTTCCGGAGAAAAACCCACAGTTTAAGGGGAAAAAAATGGGAGAAACCTCAGGGAGAGCAACAGAGGAGGGATCCCTCTCCCAGGACGGACAGACGTGCAATAGATGCCGTGTGTAAATCGAAGAGATAATACTTTACAATAATACAATACAATTTAGGATAATAATAATTATACTAAACTGCTGGGACATTTCGCCAATACCTTTTATATTTTCTACTCTTCACTTACTTGTCAGCATAGGTCGGCATTGATGTACAGAGCCGACAGAAGACCTTGTTTGTATTGGCATCATATTGAGAGGTGCAGCCAGTGACGCATCCTAAAACCAGGAAGTAAGCTGCTGGTTCCCTCGACAAAAAGCAATGGGATTTCTCCACAGGGTTTTGGAAAATAGCTGGAAATAAGGTCTGTGGAAAACAAACCTGTTTGATAAATGCACGTTTTGTTCAGCCGGATAATCTCCACATGTCTACCCTACTTTTATAATTTTCGAATCATAAATCTAATCGATACATTATAAAAAGGTTTTAGGACGCGTCACTGCACCACTAGAAGCCAACTCCATCGATCAAGCTGGCTGAAACTTTCTCTCGTTCTTCTTCTCATGCTCCCTGTCACTCTCCTTTAACTTCTCCGGTGACTTTCTTTTATTTGAAGATTGTTTTTTGCCCGGTGCTTGGCCGGTTACCGCTGGTATCAAAAACATTTTGTCGAATGATTAGGTGGCGCGACAGTCTGTAGTGAAGGAGCGCGCTCCCGCTCACGGGAGCCTGCTCGCGCTGCGCTCCGCAGCAAACAGCTGTTTGCTTTTCACCCAACAAGGACAACCGACTCACAGAACGCTATGTTGTAGCGTTGATAAACGAAACAATTTAACTAAATTGCTAGTCAAAATACCAATACCACAGGACAATTGTTTTAAAGCAATATGTTTAGTGGCCCGAGCGGGCAAGTGGAAAGTACGTTATGCTGGCCCGGGGTGTCTAAATAGTGCGTCCGGGCCAGCGGGCTATTTATAATGTCGAGCCCTGTATACACACATGCATATATATAAAATATAAATATATTAGACGGAATATTATTAAATATTGAAAAGATGATATGAACCCTGTCTCACATAATTTACACAGTATACATTTTGAGTGATATAATGTTATTTCACACACTCAAAATTGATGTTCTGCTGTTGTTGTAGAGAAATTATTTCTGATTTGAGTTTCCACATTTGTTTTCACAGTGAGGAAGGCGATGATGATATGGCTTTTGGATGCCAGAGTATTATGGGGAAGATGCCACCAAGGTCAGGAGGTACTGCAGGAGGTGCGCTGATGCTGGCAACAGCAGGGGGAAGACACCTGTGTACTGCAGGAAGTGTCAGGTCCCTCTGTGCTTCACTACCAAAAAGAACTGTTACATGGCATGACTTACTGGAGTAATACTGTAACATTCAGGGTTTGTATAAAGTTGTTTTTTTACCCAAAAAATGCTTGTTGTATAGTGTGTTGTTTTTTTAAATAAATCTGCTCCAGTTGGAGTCAAATGTTTCCTAAGTTTCCTCATTTTTATTGTGCAAGTAACATGCATCTAATGCAAAGAGGGAACTTCCCACACACACTACACCCACACTTCATTTTTGTTTTTGTTTTTATGGAACGAATACCTATGGTGATAATTAAATGTTATACAATGATTTTTACAGTCTGGTACCTGAAAAAGGTTAAACGGCACTGATGGAACCAAACGTGCCCAAAGCTTAGTCCGCTTGGACTTTTTTTTGCTAAATCTCTCTAAAAAGGTCAATTCTCACTTGTTTTGCATCAATCTTGATACAGGGTACTTATTATATGTTATACTTTGGATTCCTAAAGCTTTGAGGCTACTAACCCATCATTCAAGGGTGGTTTTCAATATAAGTAATGGGTTTTATTTGGGCAGAGACAAGAATTTACACTTTTTGACCATGTTCCATCTGGATTTACTCTGACACTGATGAAACATCTTTATTGATTCTGACACGTCTACATCCAACTCACAGATGTGACCTTGCTTTGATAAAATAAATTATTCATATAACCCTTTTAGAAGTTAAGTTATAGTCCTTTGTTTTGGGCATGTCATTTTCGAGCCTGAAACCTGAAAAACAGGCTTGGGGTTTAAGAGGTTAACAGTACAACCAGTTACAACAAGGTAACAAAAACTAAAATAAAAAGGAGTAACAGATCAAAATACCATTTCAAGCTGGTTTTAATTCTGCAGTGAATCCCTGAATGAACAATTCAACAGGAATTTTGATATGGCTTCCTCAGTGTTCAAGTGGTAGGCCTACACTCTACACAACAAATGTCAACACTGGTTTCTTCACCAAGTAAATTGCACTCTCTTGCTAAATAAAATAAAAAATATTCAAGGCACAGTTTCTCAGTATAAAAATGCACTTTCTGTTTTAGCACTAGCAGTGATGTAACATCAATAAACATGAAAAGGAGAGTAAAACATAACTAAGTAAAACATCAATGAGGAAAAGTCAGTGCCAAACAATTCAAATGTAAACTTTAGACTTGAAGTGCAATCAAATACTTTAACATAACTGAACATCTGTTTAAAAAGGGAAAAACAATATAAATACCGTATTGATAAAATATAAGCCAACAGAATCAACCAAGACAATAAATGAAGTGCAATACTGTCTGAATCCTGACTAGACAGCTTGGTTTTTACTAACCGTTATCAGTATGTAGTTACTTCGGCATCATTTTGAAACGTGTATTACAATTAAATCACGGTCAAATAGGTTAATTTTGGTTTCCACCACAGTATTTACATGGATATAAGCCCCGCCCCCTCTCCAGCGCGTCCTGTTTGAATTACAGGAGTAAACACAGCTGACAGCCGCGGTGAAACTCCAGCGGTTAGGGTGAGAATATTCGCATTGCGTCCGTTGTGAACGCAGCTTAACGCAGTTCAGAAACCACTGTTCTGACGCTTTTAAAGCAACTTCGAGATTTTAACCAGTGACGTGCGGTGAGGTTCATGGCTGGTGAGGCACTGACTCTTTCAGAGTCAGATTTACAAATATTATATTTTGACCTTAATCGAAATATTCGGTTATTTTCAAAAGCTTTTTTAGTCTGATGCTTCAATTCATTTTAAACAGACCGTTCAACAAAAGGATACCCACAATCTAAATATTGGATTGTTCTTTCTTAGTAAGATTTCATTTGCATTACAATTGTGGTCTTACCTTGACTTGAAGATGAAGTCCATGCTATCCTTCTGGACAACAATCTCTATTACTTTTTTGTAAAAGTCCTCCTTATCTTCCTGTAGTTTCAAAAGTCTAGTTTGTTGTTCGCGTTTACCGCTACCGTGCCTGCGTAGAATAACAGTAGCAACAAGAACCTGTGGCCTCACTTGCGCCCCCTTCAGTGCGGCAGAGGTTATGGCTGCCTCCCCTGGTGCTTTTTTCATTGCCGTTGTATGATGAGACCAGCGAGCCTAAATATCATATATATATATACGTGAAATAAGTTATTTAGAGACTATGGATGGCGAGGATAAATGTAATAAAGGGATCTACAAACATTACATTGGTGACATACAGTGAGATGGTGCAGGCATGCGCTTAGGGCCCGCTTTCCAGCCAGTTTCTGTGGGGTGACGCATTCTGAGGTGAGGCAGATCTCATCTGTGCCTCACCTTACCACACAGTAACTGGCTTGAGCGTGCTCACAAAATAAGTGCCCGCGCTAAATTAGTGCCCGCGCTCCAGCCAGTTACTGTGGGCTTACGAGAGGCAGAGCTCGTCCCTGCCTCACTTCTCATCGCTACCCGTGGTTGTAGCGGAGCTCGGCAAATGTGCTGATTTTGACTATAAAAAGCGATTGGAATCATACATAAATCACACTTACAAAACAGATCAGTGGAGACATGTTATTATTATTACTATTTAGTTTTTCTTTAGTTGTTTTTCCGTTACATTGGAGTATGACAGGTGAGGCTCTGCCTCCCCTGACTGCACGTCGCTGATTTTAACAGTATCAGGGGCACGCAGGCCATGGTGGCCGTAGAACTTACAATTATTTTCGGGGCTTCACGGCCAGACTGGCCGTCATGGCAGCCGTGAAAATCCTACCCTGGTGCACTATCACGATAGATATGATATCTCTGAAAAGGCATATCGTGGAGACCTAATATCGTCTCAACAATATATATCGTCATATCGCCCACCCCTAGCCAGAAGTATCCGAAGCAGCATTCAGGGTCATAGGGAGTGACACTGACATAGACTGGAGCGGGGTTTGAAAACAGAATCTCTAAATAAATTCCAAAACTTGCAGAGAAGGACATGTTATGTTCTGTTTAGATTTTAGCTTTGACATAATCACATATTGTTTGTTGTATCTAAAACATTTTGTTTTGTACATTTGAGAATAAATAATACATTTAATTGCACAACAACATTTGATGAATAATACTTAAAAAGGAAAGATTATTAATAATGATACTTTTCATTAGTTTGCTGTGTAATTGGAATGAGTTAGTCAGTATGTTTAGGAGTTATTCACAGTGTAGTGTAAAGCCCAGAAGTAGATTCTGTGGGTGGAAAATTCCAAGTGTGTAGGCTGAAGTTAAGACATCTGAAGCCGGGAGCCTTCTCTGTAAACGGAGCCGTTTCCCTTCCCTCCAGACAGCTCTCCCCTGCAGATACTCAGTCTGACTGCATTAGCTTTTCTGACCAAGGTCAGCATGAATTAGTATTATTTCCAAGATGGTAATAAGCAGGAGTATTTAGTAACGCTGATTCTTTATTTTCTTATGACTTAGTCATTCAGAAATGCATATCTAACTACTCTGGCTCCATTATTTAGAAACATAAACATGTTACAGAATAAATTGAATATTAATTGTGAATTAGGCTTCCTACAATAGAATTAATGATTGCCTGCAATGTTAGCTTTAAATATGTGTGTCTGCTCGAAAGAAAACTACACTGCATCAAATGAAGCACTTCCTAAACTAACCTTTGAGTTGTCATTGTTGCGACTGCTGTCCAGGGTAGATGACTTGTATAGAAAAGGACTTGGAGAGCAGGCGGTAGATTGATCTTTGCGTCTCATCACCAACAATATCTAAACAACCAATGTTTGTAAATAAATAAATAGTTTACCAAAGCACACAGTTATTTGGCCTTTTGATTTGTGCTCCTAAACCTTTAACATGTAGCCTACAGAACCTAGAATGTATTTTTGACGTTGATGCCAGTTTTCTTTCTAATATCATGCATCTCATTTGTACATTGGCAGGAATATAGAATATCGCTGTAGAGAAACCAGTGTTCTCCTTTTTCAAATCAATGAATAATCTTAATATTGACTGAAATGTTCAGACGATCATATTGCCCATAATAGTGCAGCCCTACTTATCGGTAACCTTTATCGTACACCTTTGGACAGAGCAACACAACTTTGGTCATTGTAGTTATCGATGTGGTCAGACAATGGGACGTGTTTAAACAAGTCAGCAGTAAAGATGGGAGGTCAAAGTTGAACCCGGTGTCGGCTCGCTCACACTTCAGGAATTGTAGTGATGGATAAAATAATTCTATAAAAAGATGTTCCTTTGTTTAAAACAAATGATAAGGTGTCTCTTTTGTTGTTTTCCTTGTGTTTTCTTTTTGTTACAAAGTGCATCGTTTTGTGTTGACTCAGAATGGGTTTTATGACCAGGTTTACACATACAAGGAATTTGCTCTGGTATAAGTGGTGCTTTAAAAAGAAACAGAAGGAAGAATACTTGGAAACAAATATAATACTATCATAACGACTATTGTAACAAATAAAAAATAAAGACAATATTTACACAAAATATTATTACGTGGGAAACTGAGTACCGTAAACAATAATAAAACGTGACAGATACTATATACTGTATTTAAAGTGGAGAGCTGTGCTGATTTAAAAGAGGTAGTGTGGGGAAGAAATGTGCAACATGTTCAGGATTTTTAATTAAAAAAAGAACAAGATACTGTTCACATGATGTGCATTAATGTAATGTATTATGTTTTTCTGGGGTGGTTACAAGTCAGTGTCAGTGGAGGTCCCGGGCCTTTTTAATCCTTCAGTTTCAAGATTTAAACAGATGGTAAACGTTTTCAGTGCAAACCGGATCTGTTAAAGTGTTATTTAGTAAGTGACGGACTGTTCCCTCTCTGTAGACGCTGCTGGAGTGTGCATGCCGCTGGAGGATACAGGAGGAGCCTTTGGCCTTGGTGGAAGTGTACATAGTCGCTCTGCACAGTTACGCGCAAGCTTCTCCTTACCTCTCATTGGAGTGTGGAAATGTTCCTCTTGTGGTTGAGAAGCTCTCACTGTAAGTACCCCATAAAGATTAACTTCAGATAGATGTAGGGTTTAACGTAAAGTCAATCATCAATATGCTGCATGCAACTCTGTTTCATAAGCTACATTTTAGCTTTCTTAATTCTGTCAAACTTAAAGGGGACCTGTCATGCAAAATGCACTTTTGTACGTCTTTTATACATCAATATGTGTCCCCGATGTTCCAGGGAACTCACCAAGTGTCAGAAAACACAACCCTCTCTATTTTCCTCCGTACCCAAATCTCTAAAAAAGGGGCTGCAACGGATCTGATACAGACTGATCCAAATTTGAACACTGTCCTGACGGTGGTGCTACGGCTATTGGTCAATTCTCCACCTATCAGGGGAATGAGAGGTTGGGCCACGGCCGGCCATTGCTGCTCGAAAGCGCTGGAGACGCTGTAGTACATATGCCAGGCCTGTAAGTGGCGCTGTAGTCTGCCACAAAAGCAGCGAAGAAGACTTCCCTTGCATGGTTGCCATGGTTGCCCTTCTGTTTATTCTCCGCTGTGGCTCTTTTTCTCCCTCCCCGAGGCAAGCTTTTGCTCCTCCTGCTTTAAAACAAATGAATAATGACTCTATATAATCATATGTAAGGGATAATGTGCAGCGAGGCCGTCATTATGGGGAAAAGAACACCGACAGGCTGATCAGGATCCCGACGCCAAGCGGAGGGATCTAGATCGGCATGAAGGCACATTATGCAATGTGCAATGTGCACATTATCCCGCTTATTACATGGCCACATTCTCGACAAAGTAACGACATGACTCCCAATATTAATTGAAATGCTTTTATGGATTTAGAAAATGATTTTATTGATTTAAAAAATAGTTGTATTTATTGATTTAAATTGACATGCATCCGCTAAGAAAAATAGTCCGTTGTTACTAGCAACGGCAGGAACTGCTTCGATAGTGTTTTTGAGGAGCTTTTTGATTACAGATTTGAAAACATCGCTGCTTGCTTTAAAAGCAGCACAATTCATGATGTCAAACCTTGGAAAGTATCTAGATATCCCTGCCCTAATGCCAAAGGAACTGCACACTGAATATGTGTCGCTGTTTGATGTCTATGTCTGGACCGCTGCGTACAAAGGAGGGTTTCTGCCCCATTACTTCTCTTCTTACTTCTATAAGAATAAAACACGGAGGACGGAGATCTCTTTTTGTCCCCCTCTTCTCCCCGCTACACAGAATCAGCCCCCTGCAAAAACAGCGCTGGAAAGAGCAAATGGAGCGAAATGAGGCATGGCTAAAATGCAGGATTTTTTTCGTATTTTGAAAAAAAAACTATATTGATATACTTTATATAGGTATGGCCCTACAATATATTGTTCAAATATAGCATGATAGGTGTCCTTTAAGTTGCCCATGGTTAACAATCTATGTCATGCCTATGTTGATTGCTCATGTGTCCTGCAGGAGTCTATTAGAGCTTTTGCTCTCACTGAAGACGGATGTTCCTGATGTCTTATGGAAAGCATACAAGTCTTCTGTACAGGTAAAGCAGAGTATTCTCCTTTGGATTTTCAACCCATGAAAATAACACTGTCTACCCCTCAGCTCATGTCCACAAACTGCATTAAACACTGTTAAAAGGTATTTTGATTTAAGTAAGGAAATAGGATTTCAAACTTTATTCACTCCATCATATTCTGGGTTCACAGCCTTTAGTTGAGCTAATTAGATTTCCATAAACTTGCTTTTTAATTGCAATTCCAACTCTACCAAAACCATGACTATGTAGACTTTAACTTCAGACACTCCCTCACCTTCTGCATTGTGTCTGGAAGTCATGGAGTGTTCCTGTTGTGTGCAGTTTGCTTCCAGTAAACTGCAGGAGAATGGACTCCCCCAGCTGTCCCTGCTCTCTGCTCTGGGCCAGTATGACGGAGTTTGGACCAACTGGACCCTGCAAGGCCTTCTGTCCAAAGAAATCCTCCAGACTCAACAAGGTCAGTAATTGTTCTGCTTTTCAGACACCATACGCAGGTCATGGCCGTTATTGGATCACGTAAATAGAACAACAAATTAAGGAATAATTGTGAAGTTATTGCATTATTCTATTTATCCAATTATGTTGAGCCTGAGTCTTGACCATAACATGTTATTTTGAATATATGGTGATATAAATCCTTGTGGATATTACATTACTGATATGAATACATTTAGATTTTTGGAGTTAACCTGTTAACCTGTTGCGGAAAAACGCATCATCTGAGGGCATCTTAATATTTAATAAACTATGAATGTTTTATATTCATGTAACGGGAAGAAACTCGGCTAACAGATCTTTTTTTTTTTTTTTGCAAAAAAAACCCCACAAAGCTAGCGCTGAGCCTATGAATTAGCCACGAGCGAAAAAATGCTAACGCCGGTTGCACAGAAACTCACTCATAACACCCTTATTACTTATCGTAGCTGCACACCCAACCCATCGATTAGCATCATGAGAAGACACAGAATCGATAGGTACCTACATCATCACTCTATGATAAGAACTTGCGACTTTATAAACAAAAACAGACATCACAACACTTGGCTCTAGGTAGCTAAAATGGCAATATCTCTTCCCTTCGTTGTTGTCTGATCAAAAGTTGTCTTCAATGGCACTGAAACGATAAAAACGCTGCTGAAGTTAATCCATCGGTTAATCCAATGTGTCCGTGTCACTTTGAAATGATTTCTGATAATCCATCAGCAATAAACCTGCTTTTCTATTTCCAGATGTCAGAGCGAGAGATAGGTTCACTCTGATGCAAACCTGCATGCGCGAAGCCCCCACTTCTTTTTGGTAACGTGGGTGTGTATGTGGAAATTCTCCTTGGATTCTATTGGCTCTAACTGTTAAAAAGAGATGTCAATCACCAAAATCGACCAATGGGTTCCAGAGAAACGGCCAACACGCCCATTTCCACCCAAATGACCCCAGAGTAGGGATGCCAGCGATTATTCGATTAATCGTTAGTCTCCATAATCGAATATTATTTTTAAAAATCGATTTTATTTATATATATTTTTTTTATTATTTATGTTTTTTTTTAAATTATTTTTTCTGGCTTAGTTTCAACCAAAATATAGACTAATGCTAATAATAGTAATAGTATTAACAATTGTAAATGGCCATTGGTCACACCACCAGTTTGTTTTACTGTAAACTTGGAGGAAGCCTGCATGCAGAGCAGACTGCTGCTGCAGCACGCTACACACCGCCCCCACCCACCCTCCCTCACACGTGCGACTAAAGATGAACAAAGCGGCAGGTAAAAAGAGTTCCTCCTCGTGGAACAATAGGCTAATTATTGAATGTATTTCAATGCTGCTATTATTAATACAGGCTACATGATGGTGGTTTATTTTTTGTTATTGTCTAAAGTGCCTGCCATTGCCTTTATTTGAAGATGTGCGATGCGCGCACAATTTATTTATTGCAATGCTGCTATTATTAATACAGGCTACAGCCTGTATTAATAATAGCATTGCAATAAATAAATTGCTATAATAATATTTATTGCAATGCTGCTATTATTAATACAAGCTGTAGCCTGTATTTAATAATGGCAGCATTGCAATAAATACATTGTGCGCGCATAGCGCATCTCCAAATAAAGGCAGTGGCAGGCACTTTAGAAAATAACAAAAAATAAACCCACATCATGTTGATGTGGGTTTATTTGTCGTTTATTTTGTTTGTACTGTTAAACATGTTCCAGTAAAGAAAACAACGGAATTCCTTTTGTCTGAGTTTTTTTTTTTTGTCCCGCGGGGGGGGCGGGGGTCGATTAATCGATTATTATTCGCCAGGGCTGCCGAATAATCGATTTTGATCATGGTCAGTTTCTGGCAACCCTACCCCAGAGGTGGAGTTTTTTTTGCTAAAACTCTCTAAAAAGGTCAAATGTCACTTGTTTTGCTTCAATCTTGATACAGGGTACTTATAAATAAATGCTTCAACTCCACAAAACCGATCAATCGAGCTATTCTCACGCCACATGCCGCTCTTCTGAGTTTACCTGGGACAGACAGCTTTTCTGGCAGGGTACTCTAAAAACACAACTTATAAAATCTTAATAAACAGATCACTTATACGTTTTCCTATTGTTTTTCAGTTGAGGAGTTCTTGGTGCAGGAGGGGCCGGTGCTGTTGGAGATGAGGGTGAAGCAGCTGATGAAGGATGCTGAGCTGGAGAAGGGTGCCCTGCTGGCACAGGCCTGCTCCGAATGTCCAGCCTTCCAAGGGAGGGGAACTTTCAAGCAGATGCACCTCGTCTGTCTCTGTGCTACCTCAGAACAGGAGAAGCTGATGGAAGAGGTGAGGGCAGCTGAAATTAAGTTTAACCTGTTAAGCCCGATGCCCCCGCCGGCGGGGGCACAACACAACAATATTCACGAAACTGTGTCTCGGGGCTTCTTAACATTGAACAACCTATTAATGTGTCATACCCACTTAACAGGAAGAAACTCAGCTATCAGACAATATTAACCATTTTTAGCGAAACAAAACTTAAGGGTAATACAAAGCCTCTGAATTAGCTCTAAGCGAAAAAATGCTAACGCACTTAGCACAGAACTAACGGTAGCGATCTTTTATACTTCATGCAATCTGCACAAACTAGATATCTTATGGAAGCTGAGACTCCACAGATTCCATTGGTATTAGTATCATCACTGTACGACCAAAACTCACTGCAGCGAAGCCAGGAAAGACAACACACATTTCACTTTACGGTGCCAAAACGGCAAATACATCTTACCTTTGCTGTTTTCTGAGCAAAAGTTGTGTTCAATGGCATTAAAATGCATATAAACGGTGCTGAAGGTTAATCCAAAGTGTTCGTGTCACTTGATTACTGATTATAGCGACAGCAGGAAACAAACAAAGTCGCTGAGGCCGGGCCTGTTTGATATTCTGTGACACGCTACAAAAAAGTACTTGCTGAGATCAAAAACTCTGTTGCAAAATAATGTGGTTTAATGAAAACTGGGATGATCAACTTATTCTCCTTGGACATGTACATCGTTATATTAATCAGAGCAATAATTTCAACTTGCGGTCAACAAAAAGTACAACGGCCCTGTGTCACCCTCTCTTCCACACACACACCTCACGCAGGTGAACAGGTTATAATGAGTGCCGCCCATATCCATGTGACCCAAGCCAACCAATCAATAGTGATCAAACAAATATCTTATATTAAAACAACACGCAATACTAAACATGTTTCATGGCTCCTACACTAATAATCCATCATAGCCTTTATGACAATAAACTGAGTTTTCATATAGAGTGTATCAGATCTTCCGGTTTTGAGCATGCTGGCTGCGCATCACTCTCATTCACCAATGGTAATGTTTAGATGGATTTAGGGACTTCTGTCTCAATTCTATTGGCTCTAACGGTTCAAAAGAGGTGTCAATCACCAAAATCGACCAATGGGTTCTAGAGATATGGCAAATCCACCCAAATTACCGCAAGGGTGTTTTTCTTTTTGCTAAATCTCTCTAAAAAGGTCAAATTTCACTTGTTTTGCCTCAATCTTGATACAGGGTACTTATTATATGTTATAGTTTGGATTCCTAAAGCTTTTAGTCTACTATCCCATCATTCAAGGCTGGTTTTCACTATAATTAATGCTTTCTTTTTGGACGGACATTATAATTTACAGTTTTTTACTATGTTCAATCTGAATTTACTTTAAAATTAAAATAAATCTATAAATTCTGTAAATCGATTCTGACTTTTCTACATCCAACTCACAGGTTTATCATTGCTTTGAGATGCTTTGAAAAGAGTATTAATTTACCCCTTTTTAGAAGTGAAGAAATAGTAATTTGTTCTGGGAATGTTATTTAAACAGTACAAGCTACCTCTAATTTAAAAATGATTTTATAGACTGCTACTTTTGAAATAATTTATTTATTATATATATATATATATATTTATATAATTATTTAACTTTCTATAATAGTGGGATGGAGGGGTAGTATGCAATGCTATTGAATGTATTTTTTTTCTAATTCAATCTCAATAAAAACTGTTAAACAAAAAAAAAAGTATTTGCTAAGCTGTCCACATTAGAGGCATTTTTGACGACTACTATTGGTTTTAAATATATCTGATGCTGAAGCTTGCGGATGTTTCCTTAAGTCGACATAATGCACATTGTTCTTCAGTGAACCCTTCTTACTGTATACATTGTGTTTATCTGTGCAGCTATCAAAGGAGGATTGCCGAGATGCATTAGAGATGATCTGCAACCTGGAGTCCGATGGAGACGAGAGGGCGGCTCTCAGCCTGTGCTCGGCCTTCCTGACCCGCCAGCTTCTCCAAGGAGACACAGACTGTGCTTGGTAAGGAGACGCATGCCAGACCTTTTCAATCTGCAGTCTAACAAGGCTGTTTTTTATCTCACTAACTAGTATGCACTTTTTTAATTAATTATATATATGTTAACAGTGTTTGTCTGAAATATTTCAGTGTGAAGAAACATAAAGTTGTGTTAAAGTTACATGCAGAACATGTCTGAATAATCAGTATGTTGTTAATCCACACTGCGTGTCCTTGGTTTATGAACCTGTGTGTGTCATTGTGGTTGGTGTAGTTAAGAAATGTGGTCACAATCAGTCATTTTGAATTTGCAATGAATCCCCTTACTTCAAACCAGGGAGCTCACTCTGTTTTGGAGCAAACTGTTGAAGAGATTGGAGCCGTCGGAGCAGGCCTTCCTCGACCGATGTCGCCAGATGTCCTTACTTTCCAAAAATGTTTTCCATATCCTGTTCCTTATCAAGGTCATCCAATCAGAGGTCAGTAATCAATCAGCTGTTTTGGTATTATCAAAGTGTGGCCACCACCAGAATACAAAGTTCATTTAGTTTTTGATACAGATATTTGATACTGAGCCTATGGATGAGGGTTGATAGCGCAGACTACAGACACTGCCCCCCGCCTCGAGGAGAAAGCTGTAAAAGCCACCTTTCAGGTCCACAGTGGGCCATTCTTACAATATTCTGCATTGAGTACTCCTTACATGTACTCAAAAGTCAAATGTGTGGATTTGCTATGAACACTGTATCAAAAATGTATATTTACTCTGATTCAGAGTATTTATTTTATTATTAATGTAGAAATTAACTAGCAAACAAAAGTTGGTAACTTTGCCATACAGCTCAACACTGACTGATTTAGTTTAAAGTGTTGTTTTTATCTTTTATTAATAGTCTTAATTAATAGTGCTCTACATGTTTGGCAGCATTAAATTACAATTCTTCCTCTTTTTTCGTAGATTGACAGCGTTGGACTTCCAGTGTGCATCGAGATGTGTATAAGTGCTCTGCGAATGGAATCTGATGATGGGAACACCAAGGCCACTGTGTGTAAAACTATTTCCTGCTTGCTTCCCACTGACCTGGAAGTGAAGCGAGCCTGCCAGCTGACGGAGTTCCTCCTGGAGCCAACAGTGGATTCATACTACGCCGTGGAGACTCTTTACAATGAACCAGATCAAAAGGTAGATGAAGAGAAAAGGCCTGTTCCCAACTCTCTACGCTGCGAGCTCCTGCTAGTTTTCAAAACCCAGTGGCCTTTCGACCCGGAGTTTTGGGACTGGAAAACACTTAAGCGCCATTGTCTAGCACTCATGGGAGAAGAAGCTTCAATTGTTTCATCCATAGACCTGCTAAATGAACCCGAGGACCCTGAAGAAGAGGACGATTTCAGTGAGGAGTTTGCGAATATCCTGGACCACTTAGGCAGTGGCACCTATGAACTGAAAGATGTAAAAGACAAAAAACAAAAAAACAAAGATATGAAGAAACTGAGAGAAAAAGGGTTAATCTCTGCCAGGTTCAGAAACTGGCAGGCGTATATGCAGTACTGTGTGCTGTGTGACAAAGAGTTTCTCGGCCACAGGATCGTACGCCATGCACAAACTCATCTGAGCGGTGGAGTATACAGCTGCCCAATATGTGCTCAAACTTTTACCTCAAAAGACACATTGCTTCCCCACGTAACATCCCATGTCAAACAGTCAAGCAAGGAAAGGCTGACGGCCATGAAAACAACCAAGCAACTGTCTGATCCTAAAACAGCTGCCCCTGTTATTGCAGCATTACAGGCCAAGCCAGAATACAAACCTCGTAAAAATGGTGACTCCTCGGGGAAACATTTGAGGTTGAATGCTAATGTCAGAGTGTCTAGGCCTTCCATAGAGGGTGATGAAAATGTGTGCCCTGTTGGAAAATGTAAACACAGCTTCAAATTTTTCAAAAATCTCATTGCACATGTTAGAGGTCATGGGGACAATGAGGAAGCTATGATTTTCCTCGAAATGCAGAGCAAAAAGGTTGTTTGCCAGTACTGCCGCCGCCACTTTGTTAATGTCACCCATCTTAATGACCATTTACAAGTCCACTGTGGTGTGAAGCCTTACATCTGTATTCAGTTGAACTGCAGGGCAAGTTTTCTATCCAACACTGAACTCTTTGTACACAGGAAAACACATTCTGTTTTTAAGACACGATGCATGTTTCCAGAGTGTGGAAAGATTTTCAATGAGGCCTTCAAACTCTATGACCACGAGGCACAGCATTATAAAACGTTCACGTGTAAATTTGCAGACTGTGGTAAGGTATTCCATTCCCAACAACAGCTGGATTTGCACCACGGGGCCCATGCCCCTCACAAAGAGGAAAGTACGTCTCCTGAACACATCTCACACAATACGCAGCCAGGCCCGTCGCTCATTGAGCAAATGCTTTCCAACAGAACTCCCGTTAAACAAGAGAATTCCCAAGAAAACTGTACCACAGAGAGCACGGTTGATTCAAATAATGAAAGGCTGCCAGTTGCAATTGAGAGTTTGATGAAATCTTCCGAAGTTCCTGCGCAAACCTTAGGACTAAACACTGTAAAGCAAGAGCCCGAAAATGTGCCAGTTTCAACCACCCATACACAGAGTATGAATAATTCTGTGATTCAGCCTTTGAATTCCCAATTGTCTGATCCTAATGGACATAGACATGGTTCAAGTGGCCATTCTTTTGATAGTATGAGACCGCCCCAACAAAATCAGCCGGTACCTCCATTTAAAGCTAATGTAATCTTGCAAGCCCAGCTACAGCCCCAAGTGTTTCACAGTGCTGTAAATACTGGTCTAACAGCCTTCAAAACTGGCGGCAACTCAACACTGCAGGTGCAGCAAGGGACAATGTGTAGTAGCAACCTGTTAGCGCTGGCCAAAAAATCCATACAGCCAGCAATGTCACAACCACTTCCTCCAACACTAGCCCCTCAGCCACTACCTGGGAACAGATCGGAGAACTCTGTGACTTCCTCAACTAGCACAGGGCCCCTTCCAGGACAGAGAGAGCGCTTTCACTGTGCATTTGAAACATGTGCAAGGAACTACAGCTCCCCCAAAAGTGTTGCAAAGCACATGAAAGCGGTTCACTCGGAGTTCTATGAGAATTGGAAGAAAAATCGAACTAAAATCAAGACAACTTATGCTGCGGCACCAAGCAAATCATCTGTTGGACATCTCGGTTCATTTGTGCCAGTTCAGAACCAGCAGGGCAACGGAGTACCAGTTGGTGGGGTTCACAGGCAGAACGTTATCCGATCACCTCCTTATATTAATATGGGTGCACGCTTAAACAGCACTACTTTACCCTCCCATCCCTCACCTGCCCAATATCAGAATGCTTCACTCTTGATGGAAAACGTTTTAAATCCTATTGTTGTCTCTCAGCTAAGAAGTGATACAAATCCAATAACTGCACAGTCCCAGATTCCAGTTAATCAAAATTGGAACTTAGTCCCGGGAACTAAACAAATTCAAAACTGTGGCACCTCCCAAGTCTATCCATCTAACACACATGTGATCTCACAAGTCAATTCTAGTAGTGCTGCTCTGCCACGTAATCTCCCATCCTGCTCTATAACTGGCTCCACCAGAAACCGACCAGCACAGTCAATGCAGTCACAACTAATGGAAAATGCGAAACATTTCTCTAAACAAGCGGAAGACCTTATTTTGCCACATGCTTCACAAATGCAAAGCATCTCCGGTTCCAGGGCACCAGAAGAAACAAAATCAATGCAAAACCATCTGCAGTCTCAATTTTCCTCTTTAGACAATGCAAGCCAAAACCACAGTAACAACCAACCTCAAGCTACCGTCATCTCTGAAAACAATCCTGCAAATCAAAAGCGACCCAAAAGAAGCAGCAGGACCAAATGGCCAGCTATTATCAGAGATGGAAAATTTGTTTGTTGCAAGTGTTTTAGAGAATTCAATAGTCCAAAATCTCTCGGAGGCCATTTGTCCAAGCGTACAATCTGCAAACCATATGATGAGTCAGAACTGAACACAGACCTGCCATCATCATTTCTTGACTTTCTCAATTCAGAGCAAGCGATTAGGGCTGCTCAGCCACAGTCATCTTCCAGTCCTGCTGCTGTCTATCAGGAGAAGCATGCTCTGTCAGCAGCACATGTTTCAACAGCTGCAAAAGTCTACCCCGCCCCTAAGAAAAGGGGTAAATTGACAAAATATAAGAATGGTGCGTCTAATGATGACATTCTTAAGCAAATCAAGACGGAACCCAATATGACGGATATTTTTGTGAACACACCTGCTTCCCAGTCATTGTTTCAAAACTCTTGTGTGTCCTTTTCAGCTGGTGAACGCTTGCCAGGTAGCTCAGTCATACAGCACACAGAAAATGTTGCGCTGAAGCAAGAGGACAACTTGTTTAATACAGCCCATTATCCTCAGCCAAGTGCTGATGCATTTGCTGGAAGTGAATTCCCTGACCAACTTTTCTCTCAAATTCTCACAGAAAATGCTGACATAACCGTTCAGACACCAGATTTCAACTCAGCGATGAAAACGTTGTTACCTGATAGTCAGCTCAGTCCATCCACAAGCAGCAAGCAGGCTGGAACGCAAAGGAAGACAACTGATCAATATATTAAAAAGAGACTGCGGGAGCAGATTTTAGCTGGTGACTTTCAACGTAGAAACACCTTAGGCCATTCAAGCAACACTGACACGAATGCCAATTCCAAGAGTCCCATGACTTTTGTCCCAATGTACAATCCTTCTGATAATTATGGACTTGATCAAATGTTTTGCGATGCAAAGAGTGACCAAAGTAGTAGTCTAGGAGAGATCATGCTAGAGAACTGTACAATCATCCCAGGAACCGCTGATGAAATCAAACAACTACTGAACACACAGAGCTTTACTGGTTTCAGAGAGTCCTCCACACAGCTGCAGGAGGTACTGAACCCCACAAGCGTCCTTGCAACTTATGCAAATCTTGACCCAACACCGTTATCTGCTAGCCAGTACCAGCAGATGACAGAAATTCAGGGTGCATTAGAAAAGCTTGACTTGGTCAGAGAAAGATCTAATCAGGTGTTGGCCCAAATGAAACAATGTAGCAATAGTACAGTCAACACAGGATCCCCAACGGTCTTTGTCAAGCCTTTTGCTTGTGAGGATGAGACATGCCCATTTGGCTCAATGTCAGGTGATGCTCTTTGGAGACACCTCTCCAAATCTCACAACTACACAATGGATATGGTGAATGTGGTTAAAAAAAGGTATGGCCAATATGCTCCTTTCCAGTGCCATACTTGTCCTAAGAGATTTACTCGTAACTCAAACCTCCGTGTTCACTACCAGTCGGTTCACAAATTATCTCTGACAGAAATCACAGATCTAGATATGTTGCGCAGAGAGGCCACTGTTCAAAAACGTGTTTCTTTAGCAGCTCAAACCACAATGCCTACTCATTCATCAAAGAAGAAAAAATTACCGCTCTATTCACTTAAAGATTCTGTGAAACTCAATACCCCATTAAAGGCATTTGTATCACTTACTAACATTAACGTAACTAATCATACATTTGCAGATGACAACCGGTCCACAGTCATTCAACCCTTGCTAACTGCTCCCATGCACAATCAAGCAACAACTCTACCAGCGCAGGCTCATACATCTACGTCAGCATTTCAGTCAGTACAAGCAGGGACTTCAGCACCACAGTTGTCAAATGATCCGCAAAGAAACTTGCCCAAGATGCCCACTCAACACTCACATGGTCAACGAGGTAAAGCCCGTTTGCCCAAAGTATCAACTCTTCTCACTCAGGCTTTATCTGCCACGCCGCAAGCTAATGGGCCTCCATCCGTCGACAAACTATCTGCAGTCAACAGGCCGCCGACAGTCAAGACAACTATATACAGAACCAAGAAGACAAAAAAGAAAAAGCCCAAATCCGCTGATGCCATGAGTCTGTACAGACCATATTGCTGCGTTCATCAAGGTTGTGTGGCAGCCTTCACCATCCAGCACAATCTGATCCTCCACTACAGGGCTGTTCACCAGTCTGCTTTGTCATTATTGGAGGTGAATAAAGAGCAGGACCAGAGTGACGAACTGGAGGATTTCATGGATTTTGATGATGATGATGAGGAGGGGGGGGAGAAGGAGGAGGAGGAGGAGGAGGAGGAGGAGCAGCAGCAGCCAGAGACCGAGATCCCACACATTTCTGAATTCAGATGTCAAGTTAAAGACTGCTCCAGAGTTTTCCAAGAAGTTCCCCACCTTTTGCAGCATTATCTTCAGCTGCATGAGTTCAGTCTCGACAAGGTTGGCAATATCTTGTCAAGCATCAAGCTCGGCAAGTTTACTTGTAACCACCAAGAATGCACATCAACATTCACTGCTTTCTGGAAGTATATCGGACACGTCAAAGAACAGCATAAAGATATGAAGTTGGCCAAACCTGATCTTAATGCCTCTTTTAAATGTGAAGTTGAAGGCTGTGACCGTGCATATGCCACAAAGTCAAACCTGCTCAGACATGTCATGAAAAAGCATAATGACCTGTACCAGGATCAACTCAAGGATCAACAGATAAAAGAAGACGAGATTAAACGGAACTCTAAGACTCCAAGACTGCATCACGAAATTACCAAGACCAGTAATGGGAAGGAAAACATTGAGAGCAATAAAAAGATCCTACAGAGGGGAAGTGAGACCAAGCGGGAGAAGGCAAAAAGAAATCACTGGACTAAATATGGAAACCCCTCCTTGAAATCTAAAGTGGAAGCATCTTCAATGTGCACGAATAGATTTCCCCTACAATACCCCTGTATGATTAAAGGTTGTGATTCAGTCACGAGATCAGAACGTAGCATATTAAAACATTACATGGGACACGGACTGTCAGAAAAGTATCTGGAACAGCAAAGGAGTCACTTCATATTCTGCAAAAAGTTTCCCAGGCAGAAGTGCCACTTGATCAGGAGTGATGATTCCAAATCAGACAACACCTCTGACCTGTCGGACATAGAGGGGACCTCAGACACCGGCCTGGGCGGAGGGGAATATGGAAGTTCAAAGCCTGTCCTACGCAAAAGGACCATTGCAGACTCCCCTGTTACATTGTTCAACACCAAATTATCAACTGAGGAAAGTTCTGATGGCTCTGTGATGCTCAAACGCAAACGAGGTCGCCCGCGTAAACTAGAGGGCAAAGCGGTGAAACGCAAGAAAATTCCCCGCACAACCAAGACAGCGGTACTTTACAGCAGGGACGATGAATCAGACTCCTCTTGTCCCGCAGTAATGCAGGACGAGAACGCTCCGCTGGCTTCTTTCAAACCGATGGGCTTTGAAATGTCTTTCCTAAAATTCCTGGAACAGTCCAAAAAAAGTTCAGAGACATGCAGAAATACCTCCAGCACCTCTGTCAGGTTTAGAAATCGGCAGTTTTTGAAATCACTTAGTAAGGTCAAAATAGTAATAGATGGGGCCTTTTCAGGGGTCTCTGACCTTATGTTGAAACAGCTGCAGGACATGCGGCCCACAGTGGTATTGTGAAAAAATAGCTTACTTGTTTTTTGTGGGTTTTGTAAAGCAGAATCTCAGGACTAGAATGAGTAAAATCTGCTGCAGACTGCTGCCCGACATACTAGATCTTTTTTACAAATCCAATAAATATAAGTTGTTTTTCAATGATACTGTATTATCTGTAAAATGTCTCTTTTTTATGGAAAAGTATATAGCATGTTTTTATTTATGGACTAGTATGTCAAAAAGTTACCTGAAATTCAAATGAGATCGACTTTTTGCTGTCTTATTGATCCCTGTGGGACTTCAGAAAAACAGACTCTGGACTGGATTTTATTGTGTAGTTTGTGATTTGGAGATGTTGATTGTGCGTTGGTTATATAGTCTGAGATCACCCACTGCCACCAGCAGTCTTGTTATTAAATGAACAGTTTTCTACAACCAGTTTGACTTGTTTTTTTTTATCATTTGCCATTTTGTTTGATACACTGCAGCTTTAGGGATTCATTTTGGATAATAAATAACAAATGGTTATATATATAATATGGTATCTCTACACATTTTTTTTTAGATACTCCAGTATTTTTAAAGTTATTTGTGTTCTGTCTCTAGAAGTCGTTTGGATATTAGATTGATTTGCTTAGCTTGGCAAAGGGATTGTGAACATAAAACGACACGCCTCCCTACGTTGAAATTCCTTGTATCAACACATTGTCTTTGTTTTACTGTACATCACACTACAAAATCTAAAAGTTGTATTGTTTTTTTAATCGATCTACTCTAAAGAATCATGTGTTTCCCAAAATGTGGAATTATCCTTTTAAACTAAGAAATGCCATGTAGAACTTGGTGCCTTAACTGTCATCTTGGTGTCGGGTCAGGCTTTTTTCCGTAGTCTTGAAGCAGAGAAGCTATTGATTTGTGAATTCACTTGGAAAAAAAGAAAAAGGCATATTAAAGGTGGGGTAGGTAATTTTGGCGAAATCATCTCGAGTGCGCTAGAATTTGAAAATACACAACCGGAAAAAATCTGCCACTTCCTTACAGAGCCCCTCCTCCAACACACACGAACGCGCACATGACCAATGAGGGCACGAGATAAGTTTGTGCACAGATGGAAGGCTGACAGGCAGGTAAGCCATCCAGTTACTTTAGCCGGGCCGGCTAAAATGATTGGTCGTGCTTTTTACAGCGCCACGGCTTCCACAGATGACATTTTTTTATGGATTTTTTGTCAAAGCACTTCAGATATTCATTGCTATCGGGATGTTAAGAGCATTCCATGGAATGTAACAAAGTGTATCTCGAGCCGGTTTCTCAAACTTACCTAACCCACCTTTAAGTTAAAGGAGTATATGTTCATTATTTAATCTTGCACATGTTCAAAAACAAAAGTATAGCATTTGAAAAGTATGATCAAAAATGTAACACAATTCAGAAAGTGCACACATAAGAAACTGGAACAATTAAAGAAGAATGAAATATTTGCACCTCTTACAAGTGTTCTTGTGAGAGGTTTATTAATTGGATGGATTATTAAGCTAGTGCTAACAAATGCTAACAGATCTTTAATGATCACACCCAAACTGTTAACAGTTTGGGAGTGATATACTGTCATTTTATTTATCTTCAGAATTTGTCCAACTCTATAGTCTTATAATTTGGATTGAAACTAATCAGGACTCACGCAGGCCTTTATAATAATCTTCGAGGTGAGTTCTAACAGCAGTCTGTGAAGCACTGATGTCCTGCACCATTATCTGTTTAAATATCTTTAACAAAGTCAGTGTATTGTTCAATATGAAACGTTTTTAATCCCATGAATTAATACAATCACAATATATGGTAGGCCTACTGTTTTATTTTCCTTTTGAATCAAGGAACTGAGGAAGCGGTCAGTGTATGTTTTGGTCATTGGATTTTCTTTTTACAAATGGATATTCAAAAACAAAAAACGACTGGATATTTGATTTTCGTTTTAAAATTGAAAAGCCAAAATTGAAATACAAGGCGTTTTTCTTTATCATGGTCAAAAATGGATTTACTAAACTTAAAAAACGGGATGATTTTCATTTTCTACTTCTCAAAACAAAAAATAAAATCACTAGAAAACAGAAACAAAAAAACTACCGTTTTTTCATATTCTGCTACCGGAAGTTGCCTTTCAAAATAAGAGCGCAGATGAGGACGGTCAATCCGTGTATCTACGGTCCATTTGTTTTCACAACGCAAACAGCCAAGACACATATTGTATGGAATGCCATTTAAGCCAAAATTAAATAAATAAATACATATATATATAAATATGCCTATGAAATAAATAAATAAGGCAATACATATGTATACATGTACATTTAAATACACATTTATTTATTTCAGGGGACTTGTATTTCATAATGACACATTTATTTATTTCAGGGGACTTGTATTTCATAATGACACATTTATTTATTTCAGGTGACTTGTATTTCATAATGACACATTTATTTATTTCAGGTGACTTGTATTTCATAATGACTCATTTCCATTCCTTATATACAAATGAACGGGGCATGGTTAGCTCACAGATCCAGAGACCCAGACCAAAGCAACAGCACCACACTGACTACTCGAGAAGAGGAAGAAAAAAGGGGAGAAGGACTACTGAATAAAAATAAGGCAAACTACTAAATGAAAATAAGGCGGAAGCAGAAGTGGCATGATTTTGTTCTCAGGAGGGGGCTTTGAGAGAGTATTACCCAAAAAGTACACAGTAAAAACTTCATTTTATTGTAGGAGTCAAACTAGGACTGAGTCAAACAGTGTCAATTTTATTAAGAAGTTATGGTACAAATGACATGTATTGCAAATAAAGCAGAAAAAAACATTATTTTACTCTTGTACAGCGATTACCGTAAAGGCACTATCAATTGCGCACTCAAAAATGAATAGCTGCTGATTTGACCAAGCGAACGCGAGAGACAGCTGAGTTGACCGCAGTTATGCAACAGCAACCGCTAAAGCTAAACTGACTATCTTGATTACTTGTTGCTATCCTATTGTGGCATAAGCCGTTTTCTACAGGCACATTTTACCTTTTCATTATGATTCTACTTGTGATAGTAGGACAGCACAACCTGTGCAGCCCATGTATTGATTCTATCCGATAGCTGCTAATACAAAACAAAACGTCTGCCTGCTCTCCACAATGATCAATTACAGCGAACGGATGGTCAAAGTAAGGTAAAAATAAACAGAATCACACGAAGCCTGGTTATAGTGTTGCCTGACTTTATAAAGTGTGTTATTTTTTTACAAGTGTGTGGTTGCGTTCCTGCTGAAAAAACCAGCATGGTGTTGACCAGCATGGACCAGCATATGTTGTGTTTTGGTCACCAGCATGGACCAGCATGCTGACAGGTGGCCCGCCCCCAATTATGCAAATGAGCTAAGTCCCGCCTCCCTTTGTTCGAGATCCTTTGATGTGAGGGGTAAACTTATGCTAATGAGCTAAGTCCCGCCTCCCTTTGTTCGAGGTCCTTTGATGTGAGGGGTGAGGTGTCATCACACGTAGGTGTGAAATGCCCCCCTGTGTAGTGCCTTTGTTGTCTAATCCTTTGATGTGAGGGTTGAGGCAGTCTCTTTGAAGTTATGCGTGAGACTGTCTGGCCCCTGTCCCCTCACAGCCCTTTGTTGTCTAATCTAATTAGCCTTTGCTGTCTGTCCTTTGATGTGAGGGTTGAGGTGTTATAACAGGCAGGTGTGATTTCACACCGGTGTGTTATAAGCCTCTGATGTTAATCTAGGTGTCTCTTTGAAGTTATGCGTGAGACTGTCTAGCCCCCGCCCCCTCACAGCCCAGGCCTCTCCCCCTTTCTCTACCCCTTCCTGTCACACGATATGAGGCCAGCAGATAATGGGGGGTGGAAATAGATGAAAAAAGAAATCCATGCAGACTAATTAAAAAGCCAGTCATTTCCACTCATCAAGTCACCTTTCAAAAAAGAAAAATGGCCAAGAGACGCATCGATATGGGTTTAATCAGCGAGACGCCTGTGACAACTTTCCGCCATCCGTCCGGAGAGCCAATCAAGAAACGGATGCAGTATATGTGCCGGGTTCAGACGCCTCCAGCCGAAGATCTTCATGAAGACAGGAGTCTGGAAAATGGATATGTTTGGGGTTATGTGTTAAACTATATGGCGAATGAACTGCATTTCTACAATCTGAAGAATGGAGAAACATATGGACCCCGCAGTGTTAAAGCGACGTTGACCTCAACAGATTGGGCTGTGTTAACTCTGGTGTCTTACAGAGATTTCCACGCAACCATTGTATCGGAAGAAGTAGTGCATCAAGAAACTGGCGTGGGACCAGAGGTGTACAAGATATTTGCAGTAAAACAGCAAAGAAACTCTAAACTTTGTAAATGTAATCAGTTACTGAATACTGAATACATGCTCTGAAAGTAATCAGAATACAGTTAGTAACGTATTCAGATTACTTTTAGAATACTTTCTTTTTCCATAACAGATGGGTATGTTTTGCTGAACAGGAGACACTTATTTTACTGTTTAATGGCTTATCAAGAACTCAAACACAACATCTTGGTGTCATTCTGGACAGCTCCCTCTCATCTGCACCCCACATAAAAAACATCACCCGGACTGCATTCTTTGTACTGCCTTAAAACCTTTCCTTGGAATATGTTATGAATTGTAAGGTATCCTTGGTGCTTTGAAAGGCGCCCCTAAATAGAATGACTTATCATTATTATGTATTATTATTATCTGAAACGATGTAATAACTTTTAAAACTTGTTCCAGTCACTTGCCCCATGCCTTCAGCAGCAGCAGGCCATTCACTTTGATTTGATCCCGTTATGAAATGTCATCATTTCGACAATAAAGAAATGCTACATAAACGTTATCTTGCACATTTTATTTAACCATCTCCGTTTCTAACTTTCAATATATTTTAAAATAGATCTCTCTCTCTCATCTGCGTGCGGGGGCGGGGCCTCACAGACACGCTGCATCTCTCTCTCGCTCACAGACATGCTGCAGCGCCGTGCAGTGTGCACATAGTTCTGCCGGTAATGAATACTACATTTTGTGAGGAAACTTTTCCACCAATAATTCCAATAAGTAGTCCAAAATGTATTCACTTCAGGTTTACGAAAGTAACTGTAATCAGATTACTTGTTTTTCAAATGTAACGCCAGCTGAATACAGTTAGCCTACTTGATTTTTGTATTCTGATTACGTAACGCCGTTACATGTATTCCGTTACAACCCAACCCTGCTTCTAGGCTACTGTCCCGCAGCTCTTGCCTCTCTGTTGGACTCTGTCGCAGTGGGCCTACTGCTGTGGTGCAGAGCACATTAATTAACCAGACTCTTCACAATGAAGGATCACTTCTTCTTCAAGGCAGGGAAGGTTTCGCAGTACGCAGTCTGCTGTCCCGCAGCTGCCGCCTCTCTGTTGGACTCCGGTACTGCACCTTACTCACGAGACGTTGTAAAAAACGCAGTAACCACTCCGCCAACGCCACAGTCACCCCAGTCGTGCGGGCCGGATGAGAATGTCTGGCGGGCCGGATGTGGCCCGCGGGCCGCCAGTTGGTGATCACTGGTTTACGACATGCAGAGAACAGATCAAATCCCCTGACAGACTCACACACTTTGGTGATGTCCTCATCTGATAATGATGTTTCATTTTTAGCAGCAAAGTAATATTACTCAAGGTATATGTTGGACCTAACTCATGTACAGTATGTTTTGCATCTCCTCAACAATGGTCTGTATAGTTAGATCTATGTTTGTTTCTCTAGAGTAGAAACAAACTGTCCCTACAGTTTCAGGTAGATTAACACACATTTGTAAGAAAAGTTTGCAATGAAGCACAAAACCCCTCTTTGTATTAAGCTAGCTGCCACAGAAAGTACAGCTTAACATGCTAACCTGGTAGAGTTAGCTAACGTTAGCTAACTTCATGTCCAACACAAAACCTCTAACGTGCATCTAGACCGACAATTTTTTGGAGCTGGAAGTGAACCGGATTCCGGAGCTAAGAGGCGGTGCCTCTGTGGTGTGAACAGGAAAAATCGGTACTTTTCAGCCGGACCTGAAAACGCGTTGGTGTGAAAGGGGCAATACAGCATCTCTGTAAACTACGTGTATTCACTGAATTTCACTCTCTGCCTTTAACGGCTCGTTGTAGCTCCAATTGCTCCAATAGCTCCAGCCCCCACCCCCACAGTGTGCTCTGATTGGTCGGGACACGTAACATGAACGTGCCGTGTGGCGCAGTCCCGTGGGTTAGATGCGCGTTCATAATGCAGAGGGAAATAACTCTCAGAATAACGTTATTAGCACATTATTACAACTTGAGGAACGAATGTTTTTAATAAGGGCTATACAAGTGTTCGTACTGGGTAGTTTAAAAAAAATTATCCAATGATTTACAGACCACTCTTTCCCCATGTAAGTCAATGGGAAAAAGTGTTTCCGGGCCTGGCAACCAAACGGAAGTGTAGTACCGCCGTTTGGCCAGCACGAATATTTTCATCTGAGTTCGGCGCACTTCCTGGGGGCTTGGCGGGGATAGATTACGGGGAGATGTTCTTTGACAATCTTTATCAGGCTTACACTTTGTACCCTTAATATGCATACCTACAGTTACATCCTGCAGCTTTAAAACATCCTCATAATTATAGTGACCCATAATCTCATGCCACGTTTGGATATCATGGCTGACATGACTCTTATCTTCAACATCACACTCTGTTTGCAAAAAGTACATTTTCTTACATACATAAATGTCAAATCTGGTACCATCCGGTAACATCAGAGCATCTTTACCTTCGTCGAAGAACACCTTGGCTCCGTTAGCTGTAGCAGACTTCACGGAAAAGAGTTCTTGGGGGTACGATGGGATGTATAGTGCGTTCTTCAGAGTTACTTTACACCGTCGTCCCTCGCTGTCTATCAGACACATCTCTGCTTCTCCTCTGCCTTGCGCCACCCCGAAGGTGCGCCTCCCGTCTGCCAATTCCATGCTGTGTCTCTCCGGCTTGAAGGTGCTGTCAAAAATCTTGAATTTCTTCTTACGGCCCGTCCACACTACAGCTTTGACAGCTTCAAAAACGGTTTCCAACGCGTCTGCCCATTCACTTTGAATGGGGTGACGTCACTTTTCGCCGAACTGCATTGTGGGAAGCAGAGCGGAGCTTTCCTGGCGTTTCAGGCTGCAAAAGTTGAGCAATGTTCAACTTTTGAAGCTTCTGAAGCCTTCGGTGGAAGCGTCAGCCAATCAAATCATATGCCAGTACAAGATCTAGCCAAACAAACCGCTGCTTATGTGTCAGGGGCGGGAGATTCATGTGATTGGTTGTTGGTCGAGCTTCAGACACGCTCAGCTCCAAGCTTTTTTTGAAGCTGTGGTGTGGACGGGCCGTTATTGTTGATGATGTGGGACGACGCTCCCGTGTCCACGATCAATCCTTTTCTGTGGGTCTGTTGTCTCTGTAGTCTGGTCCCTTCAGCTTGCACTTTGAGGGTGTAGTCATCTCCTCCCGCAGCTTCTCCGGTACCACCTGGCATGCTCGCGCACCGAGCGGCATCACCGCGGTCCTTCTTTGTGCACGCTTTGTCTGTGTGCCCCTTGCTTTTACAAAAGCTACACCAGACTTTCTTTCTGCAGTCATCTTTTTGATGGCCTTTCTCTCCGCATCGCCAACATGCGCCGACGTGTTCTCCGTCGCCATCGGGGATGAATCGTTTGCCGGGCTGTCTCTTTGTTTCTGCTTGGACCCTCAGCACCCTCTCGCTCGTCTCGTTTGAGGCTGGGCTGAATCTTCTGAGGCCTCGAAGTTCCTCAACTTCGCCTTGAACTGTCCCAACGTTACTTCACTGTCACCGTGTGTCACCATTAGTGTGAACGGCTTGTATTTTTCGCATAACCATCGCCATCATTAGTCCCTCACTCGGTGCTTCTCCCGCGCTCCTGAGTGCCGTAATGATCTGCTCAACTCTGTCACCGTCTCATTATCAGCTTTCTTCAGCGCAGTCATGGTTATATACAAGTTGACGATCCTGGGCCTGCCTTTTCCAATATAGTGCTCCCGTAACACTCTTGCGGCTTTCACACCAGCACTTTTCCCTTTCTAGCTCCGAGCTAGAGCTTTTCTGGTTCAGCTCCGGTTTCCCTTTTCTGCTCCCGCTCTGTTCACACCGCCCAGCACCCGCTGCTGCGTCATGACGTCACCGTTTACATCGCTGATTTGCTCCCCAACGGCATTACGGCGCTCACAACAACAACAACAACAACAACAACAACAACGGGGAACTGCGTCGGGTCGATGATCGTGTTGCTTTTAATCACACGAAGCCAGAATAAATTGAATAACGACTTCTCCAACCTTATACTTTGCTCCAGAGTGCCGTGGTTCATTGTTTATTAATGTGTTTCTGCAGCATTTACCGACCGCTGCAGTGTTGGCTGCTCTTCTACGAGAGTTTATTCTCCTCCGTTAGCTCCCGGTTAGCTCACACTGCAGCGGCCGCTCTAAAGTATTCACTGTCCGACTCACACAAGCAGCTGATACATATCCCCAGTTCCCCTTAGCCTAAGTGAATGTGTGTCAGTCTGAATTGACGCTGTTTGGTATCACAACGCTGTTATGAAAGTTTCTCTGGTATAAAATGGGTGATGTTAGCATAGCAACCGAAGCTAAACTGACTACTTGCTATTGCTATCCTATTGTGGCATAAACCGTTTTCTACAGGCACATTTTACCGGCGTATTTTTATTATGATTCTACTTGTGATAGTCGGACACGACAACCTGTGCAGCCCATGTATTGATTCCATCCGATAGCTGCTATAATACAAAACAACACGTCTGCCTCTCTCCACAATGATCAATAACAGTGAACGGATGGTCAAAGTAAGGTACAAATAAACAGAATCACACGAAGCCTGGTTAGTGTTGCCTGACTTTATAAAGTCTGTTTATAAGCACTACTGCTTGTAGGCAGACATGACAGTCGACCCATGTTCAGGGAGGTGGGTTTAGTTTCCTGCACGCCTCGACGTAAGAGAGACGTAAGCGACGTCACCTCTTAGCTCCGAAGCTCTTGCCTCTAGACCAGGGGTCTGCAACCTTTTTGACCAAAAGAGCCATTTTGCTCCTTTTTCCAAAACATGTTTTTGTCTGGAGCCGCAAAACATATTTCATAGTTTTTTATTGTTATATCATAGACAAAAACTACAGTTTTTTTGCCTTTATTAGGCTATTTATTACATGATATAAAACTGTTAACCTCTAATAAGAAACAAAGAACTCTTATAAGGAGAATTACAAATAATACACAGGCCTACTTTAAAATAAATTAAACACAGCACTTGGAGAGTCCTCTGCACATTTGAAGGGAAAAAAAATATTATTAAAATGGGCCCACTTTGAAATAAATAAAACATATAGCTGCACCCTAAAAAGAGTTAAAGGTGGGGTAGGTAAGAATGGAGAAACCAGCTCGAGTGTGCTAGAATTTGAAAATACACAACCGAAAAAAATCTGCCCCTTCCTTCAGACTTCCTTACAGAGCTCCTCCTCTATGGGCATAGATATGTCTCATAATTATTTGTGTGAACATAAAAATAATTCGTGTGTAAATATGTGATTTGTAAATGTAAAACAACATCCACAAACGCATTTAAAAGATTTGCAAACTCACAAATACATTTGCAAGTGTAAAACGGATCTGCAAATACGCTAAATATGTTCACAAATAAAAAAAAGATCTGTGAATATCTCTTTAACATTTACACCTTTCGATCAGGCATTTGTGAATCCATTTTGTATTTGTGGACCAGATTTGCGGATCTCAAATCTCTGTTCACGGATCTCAAATCTCTGTTCGTGGATCGTCTTTTTACACACACGGAATTTTGAGACATATTTTCCGCTAAAATCTACTCGTGTCACTCGGTTATTTTCGGAAACCACGTGATGGCCTGCTGATGGCGACATGTCCGCATGATTTCAAAGTAAGAGCATGATGGTTTGTTTAATGCTCTGTTTTTGTATTATAATGAACAGCGGAACGTTGGATGTATTCTTCATCACCATAACCCTGACCTAAATACGGTGCTTTTCTACAGATTACTTTATTACTGCACTGGTAAGGTACAATTAGGCCGATTAATAAGATGTGAAGTGCTTTGTAACTTCGACCCGCTTGACTGAATACACAACAAACAATGAAGAAAGAGTTTTATCTGGGCTGTTTCGCTGCCAGCTGCTCCCTCGGGACCCGAAAGTGGCGTAGGCTATAGCCTGCACTTCAACATCAACGAAAGTGCTCGATATATGCTATATTGAACCAATAACACAAACTAACTGTATCACTATAACATGATGATGATGGTGATGAATAATGCATCTAACGTTCCGCTGTTCATTATAATACAAAAACAGAGCATTAAACAAACCATCATGCTTACTTTGAAAACATGCGGAAATGTCGCCATCAGCAGGCCATCACGTGGTTTCCGAAAATAACCGAGTGACACGAGTAGATTTTAGCCGAGACCGGCGGAAAATATGTCTCAAAATTCCGTGTGTGTAAAAAGACGATCCGCGAACAGAGATTTGAGATCCGCAAGCGCATTTTTGGTCCACAAATACAAAATGGATTCACAAATGCCTGATCGAACGGTGTAAATGTTAAAGAGATATTCACAGATCTTTTTTTTATTTGTGAACATATTTAGCGTATTTGCAGATCCGTTTTACACTTGCAAATGTATTTGTGAGTTTGCAAATCTTTTAAATGCATTTGTGGATGGTGTTTTACATTTACAAATCACATATTTACACACAAATTATTTTTATGTTCACACAAATAATTATGAGACATATCTATGCCCATACTCCTCCAACACACACGAACGCGCACATGACCAATGAGGGCACGAGATAAATTTGTGCACAGATGGAAGGCTGACAGGCAGGTAGGCCATCCAGTTATTTTAGCCGGGCCGGTGTTCCGGATTAACTGGTTCCCCGATCAACTGGTTGACAGATGTGGAAGCGTGGCCTTCGACTGAAATACACATTTCGATCGCTTCTTCTGTCGTTTTCATAAATCTTTTGGTATATTTGGCTGGATAGGAACACTTTGATGCACATTCAGTACCAGTGTGTGAGGTTGTGGTTACGATGGCGATATCCGGACGCGAACAGCGAGGACTACAAAAATAAAAACGAGTTGACATGGGGATGTCTGTTCAAAACATTGCGAGCTCCAATAAATAATTTAAACCAGCTATTGTTGCCAGACTAATTACTGAATATCGTTCTTAATGTGATACCAAATCCATCTGAGACCTGTGTACACCTTCAGACAGCCTCCAAGTGAAGCACACGTTGTTTACTCACAGTTTGAAAGCAGCGTGGAGAAGTCTTCAGCTGTGTTAAGTTGTGATCCGCTCGAATACATCCTTAAAACCAGCTATTGTTGCTCGACTTATCACTGAATATCGTTCCTAATGTGATACCAAGTCCATCTGAAACATGTGTACACCTTCAGACAGCCTCCCAGTGAAGCGTACGTTGTTTACTCAGAGTTTGAAAGCAGCGTGGAGAAGTTTTCAGCTGTGTTAAACTGTGATCCTCTCAGGTAAACTGTGATTCGCTCAGGGTCAACAGGGATCCACCCATGGGAAAATGGGATCCGCCCAGGTTAAACTGTGTTACGACTTCTGTGGCTATCTACCAGCGATCATGTTTAATATGAAAGACACACACATATACATCCCTTATAAAAACGGCATTCTGCAGCACTCATCCAGATAACATGCTCGTTTTGCAAAGATAGCAGCAGAAATGTCATTGCTGCATGTGCAGGGATATTAGACTTTAAAATGCTGATGGGTCATTAATGTTGGTCTCGGCAAACAATATTAGGAATCCTTTATTCAAACTACATAATATTCATTGTCCATCGACATGAAAATAACAAAAAAGTTCATGCTGGACTCAAACCCGAGTCCCAACAGCAAAAGTCACTCCAGCCCTGCGCGTTATGAGTGCGCCACGGATCAACACGACGTGTCGAACCACCACACTATAATATTTTAGATTAACCTTGTTAAAAAGTTCCAGAAAAATGCAACCCGACCATCATTTATAATGTGAGCGAATGTATGTACACTTTAAGCCATATAATATACATATTAATATATAGTATTCTGACTGAGGTCTGTATCAAGCCTCATTAAGACCCACCGAGATCAGATATCCTAGTTTATCAGCCTGCGAGCCCACATTATGTTGTGATAAGTGTTAGTTTTACCGTGGTATCGTGTTGATTCGTGGCACACTCATAATGCGCAGGGCTGGAGTGACTTTTGCTGTTGGGACTCGGGTTTGAGTCCAGCATGAACTTTTTTGTTATTTTCATGTCGATGGACAATGAATATTATGTAGTTTGAATAAAGGATTCCTAATATTGTTTGCCGAGACTAACATTAATGACCCATCAGCATTTTAAAGTCTAATATCCCTGCACATGCAGCAATGACATTTCTGCTGCTATCTTTGCAAAACGAGTTAACAGCATGTTATCTGGATGAGTGCTGCAGAATGCCGTTTTTATAAGGGATGTATATGTGTGTGTCTTTCATATTAAACATGATCGCTGGTAGATAGCCACAGAAGTCGTAACACAGTTTAACCTGGGCGGATCCCATTTTCCCATGGGTGGATCCCTGTTGACCCTGAGCGAATCACAGTTTACCTGAGAGGATCACAGTTTAACACAGCTGAAAACTTCTCCACGCTGCTTTCAAACTGTGAGTAAACAACGTACGCTTCACTGGGAGGCTGTCTGAAGGTGTACACATGTTTCAGATGGACTTGGTATCACATTAGGAACGATATTCAGTGATAAGTCGGGCAACAATAACTGGTTTTAAGGATGTATTCGAGCGGATCACAACTTAACACAGCTGAAGACTTCTCCACGCTGCTTTCAAACTGTGAGTAAACAACGTGTGCTTCACTTGGAGGCTGTCTGAAGGTGTACACAGGTCTCAGATGGACTTGGTATCACATTAAGAACGATATTCAGTAATTAGTCTGGCAACAATAGCTGGTTTAAATGATTTATTGGAGCTCGCAATGTTTTGAACAGACATCCCCATATCAACTCGTTTTTATTTTTGTAGTCCTTGCTGTTCGCGTCCGGATATCGCCATCGTAACCACAACCTCACACACTGGTACTGAATGTGCATCAAAGTGTTCCTATCCAGCCAAATATACCAAAAGATTTATGTAAACGACAGAAGAAGCGATCGAAATGTGTATTTCAGTCGAAGGCCACGCCTCCACATCTGTCAACCAGTTGATCGGGGAACCAGTTAATCCGGAACACCGGCTCAGATGATTGGTCGTGCTTTTTACAGCGCTGCGGCTTCCACAGATTAATTTTTGTATGTATTTATTGTCAAAGCACTTCAGATATTCATTGCTATCGGGATGTTAAGAGCATTCCATGGAATATAACAAAAAGTGTTTTCTGAAATACATGACATACCCCATTGAATTATGACTGAAGATCGTCAGCTGTCTTCCTCTCCCGTGTTGTTCCTCGATACGTAAAGGCTGCACCACCGTTGACAACTTCTCTCTACATATCAAACATATGGTAAGCCAGAATCGTTTGCTGTGAAAGCATATAACTCTGTCCACACAGAATTAAATCCTGTGTTCCTCCGGTACTTTTCTTTGATGTATTCATAGTTCGCTCATCGAGCGAGAAGGGTCTAGCTGCGGCCGCGGCCAGTACACGATGGTACACGACACGCCCACCTGGTACGACACTACGGTGGCTGAGAAGGGTCTAGCTGCGGCCGCGAAAAGTTGTACTTTCAAATATGGTCAGAAGAGAGCACGCCCAACACGTGAGGTTTACAGACAACAAACAACATGGCGCATCGAGTACAGGTACTTAACGTATTGTGGTTTTAGATATAATTACATACTATTTAGGTTCTCGTTTGTTTGTCGATGTGGCTGTTTAGCGCAGTGTAATTGTGTTTATTTTGCTATATATATATATATATATATATATATCTTAGCTTGACATGCTCGACGTTCAGTTAACTTAGCATATATGCTAACTGAACATGCATGTACTCTAATTTTTACAAGAATCTGATTTTATGTAAGTTTTAAATATTAATTGAAGGTGTCTTTCACATTTGAATGTTTTTTATTTAAAACATGTATTAGCTCTTATACTGTAGACATGTAAATATGTATAATTATTATTTTAAGTGTGGTTTAAAGTTAAATGGTAGTTATTGGGTAGAGCCAAGTAACCCAGGTGGATGCAATCAGGTAATTAGGACAGAGCCTCTGTTTTTAGATGGGGTTTATGCTGTAGGCCTGACATTTAAACTAGCTGAAGGGCTTTCTGTTCGAACCACAGTGAAATCTAGAGGTTGTTTTGTGCATTAAAGGGTTACCTTCTGAAAGTGAGGAAGTATGACCAGCTTTGTCCCATAGGATTATACAGGTCAGTCCATTGCTGCTTGTTTAAGGAGTTAACTATTTCCAATATTAAAGTCACTTAAATTGTATTCTATTTTATTCACCTATAGACAAACAACACAACACTCCGTGATGGAGCACGCCCAGAGCTCAACAAATTGGACTCGGACACCTTCCAGTGTCCATTTTGTGAAAGGACCGGGTCACACCCAGCCGTCACATGTACATTATGTCTTGCATGTGCTAATAAAATTCTCATTACAGTATGCCTGGTATTTTGCCATGGAGGCCAGCTTTGACTTCAGCATTGTAAGTATTAAGGAAAGAAGTCACATTAAAATTCTATAACAAACTTAATGAAAATTGATGCTCTTTCTTTAGCATGACATGTCTCTCCTGAGAAGGTGGTGGTGTGTTATCCTGGTGGAAAACTTTGGACTGGAAGGGTATGCTGCAGTGCTACAAAAACATTTGAATTTGTAATTGTATTATCAAGAAGATTTGGGGGGGAACACCTGGCTCTAAAATTCAACCTTCTGGTGAAGAAAATGTGTCTTAATTGCAGGTATGGAAAGAGGTTTGCTCACTATAGTGAGGGAGGCAGGGCGACCCTTAGCGACAATGTCCCACGTACATTCAGGATCAGTCGTAAAAGGACGCATGCAAGCAGCACCATGGTCAGTGTATCGCTCAACGTATCTATGACCCTGTGTGCCTGTTTCAGAATGGGTTACTACTCCTAAAACACATACTACATAGAACTTATGGTACATGCAACATTTGTTTTGTGTGGTACTGTGTCATTCTGAATCGAGCCTGGATCATTTTTGGAGGAGTTAAACCGTGCATGTAAAGCACTGTCAAAATAATGGTTGACTGTCTACAGATGCCCCTGGACACTGATGAGGACCACTCCTATAACAAGAGGCCTTACAGCTTCCTTCCTAAAGAGTCGGTTAGTGAATGGACACATTAAAGTGTACAACCCCTGATGCATGTGATTTTATAATATTACATATGACTTCTTTATACCATCTAGTCTTATCAGTAAGATGGAACTTTGTTCTCATGACCTCGCCAAGAACATGAGTGAGGAAGCGCACCAAAGGCTGAAGGACTTGTGAAAGATTCCGAGGAGTTTATTATTTATTCAATATTTTTTTAAGTTGACCAGCTCTGATTTTCCATTTGATGTTCTGTTCAATAAATGTTCATTGAGGAAAACGGTATCAGTGTCATATTTTATATACATCACAGTGAATGCTGAACTTGTCTGACCATATACTGCAGTTGAAAGTACACGATGAAACACTGGCTCAATCAATACAATTCCCACATGCTCTACCCCGGAACCTGCGGTCTTCAGACTCTGGCCCCCCGCACCAACCTGCGATCCTTCGGGGACAGAGCCTTCAGTATGGCAGCCCCCACTCTCTGGAACGCTCTCCCTGCGGAGATCTGCAACATCCCCACGCTTGATGCCTTCAAAAGGGCCCTCAAGTCCCATCTGTCTGCCAAGGCCTTTGGCCCCAAATCTATTTGTTGTTTTGTCTGACTGCCTTTTGTTATGTTTGTTTCTACTCCTGTTCTTCTTTTTAAAGGGACCTTGGGTCTCATGAAAGGTGCTATATATATCCCATTATTAATACATCATTGGTAAGCATTTTTACAATATTCTGGCTTTCACTGTTCAAATGAGATGTCAACCATCAAAATGGGATAAGGGGTTCCAAGGGGTTCTCAAACGGATAGGTTATTAATTTATTTGCCTAATAGTTGCTTAAAACGGATAGGTTATTAATTTAGTTGCTTAAAACGCCTAATAGTTGCTTAAAACGGATAGGTTATTAATTTATTTGCCTAATAGTTGCTTAAAACGCCTAATAGTTGCTTAAAACGGATAGGTTATTAATTTATTTGCCTAATAGTTGCTTAAAACGCCTAATAGTTGCTTAAAACTGATAGGTTATTAATTTATTTGCCTAATAGTGGCTTAAAATACCTAATAGTTGCTTAAAACGGATAGGTTATTAATTTAGTTGCTTAAAATGCTACAATAACATGCCATGTACGGTCTCCACCGTAGGCGGCGTAGTTGTCGTCAATTCGCTTTTCATCTGCCATGCCTCTCAGCCACCGTAGTGTCAGGTGGGCGTGTCGTGTACCATCGTGTACCGCCGTGTACTGGCCGCGGCCGCAGCTAGACCATATTGCATCGAGCCGGGGGTCAGGTTATTCGCCTCCAAGAAAAGGCGCTCGCGCGGGAACGTAGCAGGATGTGACGCATATTTGAGTTGACCTAATTAAAACCGTTTTGTTTTTTATTTATGTGTCACAGTATCACCTCAAAATACAAGATACGAAACATTTTCAACCATGCAACAAAATATAAATAGTCCTACAAATACTTTTATTTTCTTCTTATTTTTGTCTAAGCTCAAGGGAGCCAGAGCAGAGGGCTTAAAGGGCCGCATGCGGCCCGTGGGCCGCGGGTTGCCGACCCCTGCTCTAGACCGACAATTTTTTGGAGCTGGAAGTGAACCGGATTCCGGAGCTAAGAGCCGGCGCCGCTGCGGTGTGAACAGGAAAAACCGGCGCTTTTCAGGCTCCAGCTCCGAGCCGGAGCTGAAAAAGCGCTGGTGTGAAAGGGGAATTTGAGACTTTCTCGGCCCTTGTCCTTCGTGTCTCGGAATATCAGGCCTAAACTGGTATTGTCGAGTAGCGCCGCTATCTCACAATAGGCGTCAGCATAGAGCTTGTTGTCTTGAGCCCTCAGTGCCGCAGTCAGCTCTCCAGCGGGTGCTCGAAGAATGGTCTCCTTCAATCCCACTCTGTGCATGCAACACAGCATGCTCTCTTCCCAGAGCTCATACTCTTCTGCTTTCCCGTCAAACGTGGGCCACTTGCTCTTCCTCGTGGTTCTATTCGCCATGGCTTTTGTGTTTGTAGCCTCAGTAGCTTAGCTTAGGTCCTTGTTAGCTTAGCTTTAGCTTCCCTCGGTTCTCCCGATGCTAAACTAGCTTAACACGTGGCTAACTAGCTACTCCTATGCTAACCGTGCTAACAGGCAATCTTCTCGCCTTGTTATCGCACGTGCGCTTCAAACTGTAGAATAATTCATCGTATCTGGGCCCATAACCTGTTAGCAGATTTAGACTTATACCTTTTGTCTCCTGCAGCAGAAAGGTGAATAATGAGACTTGAGGACAGAGAGAGAAGGGGCGTGACTTCCAACGGTCTTATACCCCAGGTAGTGACATCACAATCATGGTACAACGCTAACCAATGAACACAGTTAGTAGTCGCAGCTACTTACATAGACAATATGGCACACAGTAATACATGGATATTTATGTTACACCTCAACAGACCCGTTTCTGTTTTTTTTTTTTTTTTAAATAGAACTAAAAAACAAACGGTTTAAAGGTACCTTCGTCGTACACGGACGGACCATATATTTTTTAAATATAATGGTAATAAACAGTATGACCATTGCAAAAATATACTCAACATAATTCAACAAGGGGACACATTTAACAACATAGGTTTTTTATACAATTCATTTAAGTTTTTGTTTGTCTGGTCAGAACAATTCAAGATATCCCAAACTATGCATCATGTCCTCAGTATGGCTGAAACTCACAACAACACTGGATCCTGCATTTCCCATAGTGCAACTTTGATTAGATCCTTCCTGCTTGGTAAGCGCTTAAAACAGAATTGTGATCATAAATATTCTCTAGCACTTGACATAAACCGCAGAAGACATCTAAATGTTTTCACACTCTTTATCAATCAATCAATCAATGTTTATTTATATAGCCCAATATCACAAATGTTATATTTGTCTCAGTGGACTTCACAGTTTGTACAGAATATCAGTATGACAATACGACACCCTCTGTCCTTAGACCCTCACATCGTACAAGGAAAAACTTTCGGAGAAAACCCACAGTTCAAAGGGAAAAATGGGAGAAACCTCAGGGAGAGCAACAGAGGAGGGATCCCTCTCCCAGGACGGACAGACGTGCAATAGATGCCGTGTGTAAATTGAAAAGATAATACATTTACAACATAGGTAGTCCAAATGTTTGGAAATGCATGTGTGTATAATAGGAAGATTAATCCACGAGGATATCCATCCAGGACTTATGATCCAGGACCACAGCCACGACTCAAGATCCAGGGCTCGCGATCCAGGACAGAGGAGCGCAGGATCATCCATGACTCCGGATCCCGGCGTATATAGACACCAAAGAGAAAGACATTTGGGGAAGCTGGGTTAATCGGAACATGAGAGTACACAGGTATAGACAGAGAGATGGAAGAAGTAAGATGTCCCCCGACAAACTAAGCCTATAAAAAACTAGGGGCTGAATCTAATCAGCCCTAACTATAAGCTTTATCAAAAAGGAAGGTCTTAAGCGCACTCTTAAAAACGGATAGGGTGTCTGCCGCCCGAACACAAACTGGAAGCTGATTCCACAAATGTGGAGCTTGATAAGATATCTCTACTCTGTTTAAATGAAATTGGTTTAAAATTGGTAAAATGCCCCTTAACCAAAGTGAAGTGTTTAATTGAAATAACAACAAGTTATAGTTTAAAGGGAGGTTTGTGTGATTAATGTAAAACTAAATATATGATGAAGAGATTTCATCCAGCTCCATTTTATTTCTATTTAAATCTGCCTACAATAATAAACGATGCAGCTCACCATATCTTTTCTCCTTTAAGGCCAAACTGTACCATCTGTTTCCAGGGTTAGGAGGGTTCTTTTATAAACCTATTCTGTTACAATTATAGTTAGCTGCAAAAGAGAAATAATTACTCAGTAACGTAATCGGATTACTTTTACTTTTGGATGTCCTCAATATCAATTACAATGCAAATATAAAATAAATATCAATAAGATGTGTTTTACTTTAGTGTATTATGTAAGACAACAGAACAATGTGACCTTAGAATAAAATATGTATCCTATTCAATTATAGGCTAGGCCTAAAGAATAATATAGTTTACAAATGCTGCTTTAGTTTAACATTTAACACATTGCATTTACAAAAATAAAATGAAAGGTGCCTAAATGAAAAGGGTAATATATCATTCTTTATTATAAAATGCATTATAACATTATAATCCTGCTGGTAATCCCCATTTTGAAAAATGTCCCAGAAATAAGATAACATATTTTCATGTTACTGTAGTGTAAGGGAACACAAAAGTTTGAGATTGGAAGGACAAAACGTGAATTTATATTTCCTTACATATATTAAAACTTAGTTGCTTCCAACCTTGTTATCTTTTTTGTTCTATCTTGACTATGTAATCCCATTAGGCTACATGTTATCCGTTACTCCTCAAACCGGGTTATTTCACTCTCTTTGACAGAGCAGATTGTAGCAGTGTGTGCGTGCGCGCGCGTGTGTCTGTGTGCGTGTGTAGTGTCTCTCCGCCTCAGGACTGGACGGGCCGGTTCTCCTCCTCGGCTGCAGGCTCATAGCCCTGCTCTGTGTTTACTGTGGGATCAGCGGAGACAAACTGGTTGACAATGGAAACAGCTGGCTGGCTGACGGTCCTCTGCACTGGGGCGTAGCGCCTGGTGAAACACTTCCACAGATGCTTCCAAATAATGTACATGAGTTCTGCTAAATTCAGACAGATGCACAGAATGGAGGTGCAGCCCATGATGTAGAGGAAGATCTTCTTCTCCGTGGCTCTGCCGATGTAGCAGTCCTCCGTGTTGGGGCAGGGGCTCTCGCTACAGCGCAGGAGCATGGGCACCTCGAAGCCGTTGTACAGGAAGTAGAAAGCCAGCAGGAATCCCACCTCGAAGGTTATCTTGAAGACCAGGCTGAGGATGTAGGTTAAGAACAGGCCTCCATCTAGGCTCCCTTTGTTCTTGTAAAGCTTCTTCTTGTATTTGGCCTCGCGGTGCTCCCTGTAGGCCACGTGCAGCGCCACCAGCAGGGAGGGGGTGGACACCATGATGAGCTGCAGGGCCCAGAGGCGCACCTGTGAGATGGGGAAGAAGTGGTCGAAGCAGGCGTTCTCACAGCCGGGCTGCTGGGTGTTGCACACAAAGTCACTCTGCTCGTCCTTCCACACCTGCTCGGCCGCCGCCACGTACACCAGGATCCTGAAGAGGAAGACCACGGAGAGCCAGATGCGCCCGATCACCGTGGAGTACTTGTTCACCCCGCTGAGGACATTCTCCAGAAAGCCCCAGTTCATCTTCGCCTGAGTCTCCTGTCGGGGAGTCAACACACAACAGGAATTAAAGGATATTTGGGATCATTTCTGCTGTTTACAGAAATATACCATTTATTTTTGAACAAATTCACCACAATTAAATCCACTGAAAAAACAGAAACGTTTACTTTAATTAAATGTGTTATCTCAATAAATGTCACATAACTGTATTAGGTGAGTTGAAAGCAATAACATTACGTTTAAATAAAAAGTATTAGGTCACTGATTCTTGGGAATTTGGATAAAACAGGTTTTAATTTTGAAAATAAAAAGTTTGTTAAATTACAAAATCTGAAGTTATATCATTATAGACCAAGGTCTTGGCTGTTCAGCAATGTACCGGTGCAACCTCCTCATTTTGTATTTTTTTCATAAAATAGGTTTTTCCAGTCATTACTTTGTTTTTGTAAACACCGTCAGACACAATAAAAAGTGATTTATTTTTTATTTGTATTTAGTCTAATATGTATTTAGAGCTTTTAAATCATTATCTGGCATTCTAAGTACACATATATGCTGTAAAATTTTGAATATTCACTTTTGCTCATTTTTTATACTGTTTCACGTGTGCTCCTTTAAAAGATCTTACATCATACAATGTTTACTTTTAGCTTAAACAGACAAAGTAATGTTTTTTTACTTAAAAAACACATTTTTGTATTAAAAGAGACTATTACTTTAATAACTCAACAGCACTGAAGAAACAGATTACAAGCATATTCATTTAAAACAAATAAAACTCCCTCTGACGGTGGTGACTTTGGAACTGACGGTGGTGACACTAATCTGACGGTGGTGACACTGGCCTCATTACAACATACAATTCCAAAATGTATACCACTCAAGTCAATGCCTTGCTTAACAACTTTATTTAACAATTTGGTACAACAAATAACAATTGTGAGAACTGTGATAAACATTTAATTAAGGAACTTAAGGTACAATTAAGCAATATCATTAATAAAAGTAACCCACCCCCATATCATCAAATATCAAATCATCATAGTTAAAAAATAAAGTGATTACCAGTTGCAATAATGTACAATTCATTACTGACATCATCTTAAACTGTCATATAGTGCCCCCTACTCATAAAATAATACATTATATTGTTCTTTAAACTGTATATTGGACGTGAAGAACAGATAACAAATAACAATTGTGAACACTGTGGCAAACATTCAATAAGAAACATATAGGTTCAATGAAGCAATAAGCTATCATTAATAAAAGTACCCCATCCCCATTAATAATCATCATAGTAAAAGATACCAGTAGCAATAAGATAAGAATTCATCACTCACTGTGAACTGAGTGCCCCCCACTCAAAACATAATATACATTATATTCTTCTGTATATTGGACGTGAAGAACAGATAAATGAATAACTACATCTTAAAGTCTCTTTTCCATAAACTGAAATGTTTCTAAATACAGAAAGCATTCTGTGTAAACATCACAAAACACATCTGGCACAAAAATAATAATAATTCATAAGTGAACTCCTGTGAGTATTCCCTGACTGTTTCTACATCACTCCACCACTCATTCAGCTTTATCAGGACGTAGGCCTATATGGTGTATATGTTTCTCCTCTATGAAGTCCATGACTGCAGCATAGTATTAATTTCGTCAGCTATTTTTTAATTTTGTTTTAGTCTTAGTCCTCTGTTACATTTTCTTTTTAGTTTTAGTCATATTTAGTCCCCTTCATCCTGTTTTAATTTAGTCAAGCTTTAGTCGACTAAAAGTCTGAGCATTTTAGTCATATTTTAGTCAAAGAAAACTAATTATTTTAGTCTACTTTTTGTCAATGAAAACTGTTGAGTCTTTTTTAGTCATCAGATTATATAGAACATTTCAGTCAAACTAGTCTAGCCAAAACCAATAATGTCATTTTAGTATATATAAATAAATACGATTATATCTTGTCCTTATTTGATGAAAAACACAGGTTGAATGATTAAGAATGCAGCTTCGCAGAGTGTATCTGGTTTTTGGTGTTTTTGTGTTATGGCCACATTGCTTCCCTTCTGATGAAACAATGCATTCGCTTTTTTTCTCTGCCTCATTGTAGCGAAAATGGGCCCAAATATCACATTGTTTCTTTCTCCCAAGCAGTGGTGGGTTTAGACTTGTTCGTTGTCAGTCATTTTGACGGACAGGATCGTAACATTTCCGTCATAATCCATTATTATCCGTCGAGTGCACAATTTATCAATCACTCGCGCTGACGGGGGGGTATTCGCTTAACGCGAGTGCGACCACTGCTCCCATGCCCTGTTGTTGCCATTTCATTTTCTGTTGAATAAGGTTAGTTAGACCATGAGTTAGACCCGAGTCTTCCTGACAGTTCACAGTGTGCCGCTGCCCGGTGTAATTCAAATCTATCGCCGCGCTCAGCACAGACACACAGCTGCTGCCCAGCCGCAGCACGGATACACAGCTGCTGCCCAGCCGCAGCACCGGAAATGGAACTGCTGGGAGAAAAACTGCCTATCAGAGATGTAACGTTATCTTTGATAATATTTCGTCTCCTCATTTTTCGTCAACGAAAGTAAAGAGAGATTTTGGCATAGTTTTTATTTAGTAAACTACATTTTCGTCTCGTCACTTTTCGTCAACGATATTGCATGATGATTTTGTTGCAGTTATTATTTACTGCCGTCGGTGCCGTCTCGTCATCGTCTCGTTTTCGTCATGGAAAAAAAGGTCGTTGACGAAGATATTTCGTCATAGTTTTAGTCAACAAAATTAACACTACTTCAGCAGACAGGTTGTATATCTCCCTCGTCCTGCTTGCACGACCTGGTGATGACGGTTCCACAAGTTTGACCAGAATATGGTCAAATGGTATGAAGCACATATCCTTTCCACCTTCCACCTCTTTTGGATAGAATCGTGTGTTGGGCCCATGAGAGTGGAAAAACTCCACTTTCACATCTTGATGAGGTGCATCCACAGTGACAGCCTTTGCTAACCACCAGTTCTGGTCATAAATGACCGCCAGCCAATCTCCGCAATGAACTACATCAGCAGATAGATCTGTCATAGTCCCGTCAGGACCACTCCTAGTCATTGGCTGTTGCTCAAATTCAAGTGTGGAAATATATTGTTTTAACATATATTTGGTTAAATGTTGTCATGCCATTTTCATTTGGCTTTAGTCATTGGAGATGCATAGCCTACAAGGGATATTGTAGGTGTACTATGTGCTATGTAGGTAGGTAGTAGGTGCACTATGTGCATCCCCCATGACGTAAGCCAAATGAACATGGCATAATAGTGAATTTAGAAAGAGAGAAGGCACACCTCATCCCCTAGGATTGAGCGATAGGCCGATGGCATATATATATATGGTTCATCAATGGTGGTAGTAGCATGCAGTGTATTGTTATTGTGGTAAATAAATATACTTTAGCCTCCCTTGAGTAACATTTTGAGGTTTTTGTCACCACCGCCAGACAGTATGTCACCACCGTCAGACAGACAATCTGACGGTGGTGATGTCTGACGGTGGTGACAAAAACCTAATCTTTTACATGATATGCATGAGTTGTTCACATTAGCCATCTTGTTTCCCCTCTGTTGCTAGCTACCTCAGACCTCGTCTTAAAAAGTATACATTTATGTCATAATCTAATCTAATATGTTCTATACAAAAGAGACGGTGTTGACATGTTATGGTTGTGACAGAAGCAGTCAGATAAAAAATGTACAAGTTTTAGAGAAAATAGCAAATGTACAGGAGCTTGAGTGATCTTGAAGCATGCAGTAAAGCTGAAGGTTTGAAAAGGGGGTCCTAAGGAATGTAGCTGACCTTGTAGTTGCCTGATTTTATTGCTTTTTATAAATATCTGACGGTGGTGACGAATATGTGGGACGCATTTTGAGCAACCACAAAATAATGGTAAATATTGTTCAAAATTCACTGTTTGTAGTTTTTAATACATATTACAATGTACTCTTTCATTTGGTAAGAATATTATTCTATTCAATTATTACTTTTTGTTTTTTTAATCAAGTTGAAATGATTATCTCCTATCCGAGGACAACTGATTTTGTAGGCAATGGGCCAGCATATAATCATTAAATTAATAAAAAATAAAACTAAAACTATGAAAGAACCATACATTTGTGCAGAAGACCCTCTGATTATAACCTTGATTCTTTTTATTCATGAAAATGTTATTCATTTCCAACAGAATTAGCACTTTTCTTAGTGGGACATGTTTTTGGCAAAGTTTCAAGAATCAGTGAGGTTCAACTTAATATTATTGCTTTTAACTAATCTAATTCAGTTAAATGAAATCTGTTGACATAATACATTTCATTAAAGTCAACGTTTCAGCTTGTCAGTGATATAAAAACAACAGAAAATAATTATCAATGAGATGTTTTTTATCTCAGTGTAATATGCAAGAGAACAGAACAATGTAACCAAGATATTTAGTATCAAATGTGTCTCTCCTCTCAGATAATTCAGTGATAGGAAAAGCTGCCTTTCACAGAACAGAACAAATGAAGCAAAGAAAGTGAAAACCATAAAGCAGATTCAGGCAGTAGGCGTATTCACGTATTAGCCTACAGAACAGTACAGCTCACAGAGAAGAGATAACATCTGATCCTTTACAACAAGGACGTTTTTTAGTAACATTGTAATCCTGTAGTAATCCCCCATGTTTTAGGAATGTAAGGGAATACAGTTTCCTTTTTTGGGGTATTCTGATTACAAATCCGATTACATGTCATCTGATACTCCCCAAGTCTGCACATAAGCCTACAAACACACACTTATCTATTATATCAGAGTATTCTGTGACTCATGGTACGACAACATTTGCTTCTATTCAAATAATCCCAAACCAACAGAAGTCCCGCCCTGATGATTGTTGTCTGTCACACCATTCAGACATGGTTCTGCTCAGGGAAGGTCTGTGACCCATAAGATTATGCGAGATGACAAAGAATATCATACTATCAAAAATCCTGTCCTGATGGCTGTTAACACATTGTAGAAATGTTTTCAGTGGCCCTGGAGCTGATATAAGGTCCCATCTGATCTGAGGTTCAGTACACCATTTCGTGACGGTGTCAAGTCCACGTGAGATAAATTCAATCAACATTCAAAAATGTATTTTCATATGCACAGTAGCTACAGTGTATTCTGAAATGACAATCTTTAAGTCCCAAGCTCTTCCAATGCAACATAATATATATGAGACATAAAACAATAAGACACATTTAAAAAGAAGAACCAGAGAAGAATACAATAGTGCAGATGATGTTGTTGACCAATGCGCGAGTAATGCAGATGAACTTAACTATATACATGTCAGAAAATAAATGAATCAAGCAATAAGCTAAATGTTGCAGATAATGTCGTAAGTGACCAAGTAAATGTACATTGAACAAGATGTAATGTAACATGTAATTATTGTACAGTGAAATACAATAAAATACACTTTATTGTAGTAATAAATATTAAGATCAATAAATAGTAAGATGCAAACAGAAGAATGCTTCAGGTTATGGCACTGAACAGAGCTCATGCTCATTGATATTATCAAAGGAATGATGTGGTTGTATCAAGACTTGTGATGTAATATAATATGTGATAGCTACGTTCTACCAATCAAAATGCAAAATGAAGGTCTATAGCCTACATGACCTTGAAGCATATCCAATATTTAACATGTTTACAGAGTTATGAAGGACGGAGCACATCCCTCCGTTTAGTTTATCAGTTTTAATTAGTTAATGCGTAAACAATGATATCTCATCTCACTACATGGTCAAATAATACTTTAAAAGATGTGTAGACTTTCATCAAAAGGAATAGAGAAGACTTACCTCTGGGTTTTCCTGTCTCTGTGTAGCAGCAGGTGTGTGTGTGTGTGTGTGTGTGTGTGTGTGTGTGTGTGTGTGTGTGTGTGTGTGTGTGTGTGTGTGTGTGTGTGTGTGTGTGTGTGTGTGTGTGTGTGTGTGTGGTGTGTGTGTGTGTGTGTGTGTGTGTGTGCGTGTGTGTGTGTGTCTGGAGGGCACAGCTCTGCGACACACCTTATCCACACCCAATAGCTACAGTGCTGGCGATATCAAACGCTACCTCTCTTTCTGTTTGGGTTTGAACTGACCTTTTATTGAGAATGACGATTCAAGCAGTCATGTGAGCGGCAGCCTCCTCCAGATCACCTGTTGAACATGAAGTGAAGTGTGTGTGTGTGTGTGTGTGTGTGTGTGTGTGTGTGTGTGTGTGTGTGTGTGTGTGTGTGTGTGTGTGTGTGTGTGTGTGTTGTGTGTACACAAACTGACAGCATCACCATGGTGCTGTCTAATGCAAATAATGTCTCGTTCAGGCTCCAGAGTGGAGAACACTCCATTGACCCATCCAGTAAATGTAGTTCCATCTAATACATCTATACAGAATGTGCACATTCATATGCGAGAGTAATGTTGTCTTTATTAGTTATTGACCAAATACTCATTCAACAAGTCTAAACAAAAGGAATGATGTCTGTCGTCGTATCGAAGGACAGGAGGGGTTCCTGATGATCCCAAGGACAGTGCTTCAAAGTTGACCATTGTTGTGGAGTTCTCTGTAAATAAAGATGATCAAAAGATAATATATTTGTCTTTGTGTTTTTTAGTGAGCAAGCCCTTTCTGCAGAAAGGATCAAAACAAGCTGCAAAACGTCTGTACAGCTAGGATGAGTGTATCCTTTCTTTTTACTCTCAGGCAGTTAGAAATCTGTTTCCTTTATACAAAAACGAGATGTAAAGAACATCAGGTCAAGAACAGAACACTTGGTAGTTTTAAATTGGACACAAACACAAACACACACACACTTGTTTTGTTTGCTGTTTCTCTCACCTGGACTGACGAGTGTAACTTTGGTAACCGTCGGCTCGTATTACACTGCTGATCATGAATATTACATGTCACCCCGGGTGTGTGTGTGTGTGCGCGTGCGTGTGTGTGTGTCTTCATCATGCCTGGGTCTATTATATGTCAGGTTACTCTTATTTAAACCTATAAGTATACTATGATTGTATGCTTGTTCATATCATGTTCTTTGTGTACCGTTACAACTAGGATACCCCACACGGGTATCCTAGTTGTAACGGTATATTTAAGAAAGTAAAAAATCTATAATGTGTCAATGAACAATAAGAATCAGTTGGGTGGTTGTAGTAGACTATTCCAACCACTGGGGTGTGCTGCTCCAATTTAAATACATTGCCTTGCAAAAGTATGCACCACTCTCGGCGTTCTTCTTATTTTATTAAAGGTCCCATGTCATGCTTTTCCGGTTACTACGGTTACTACCCGTCCCCTTGTTCTGCATGTCAACGGTCTGCAGTCACAAACCCTCAAAGTACACCCTGTACAACTCTAACACAGAAAAGACCTGTCTGTGCTGCCCCAGAACGCCTTGTTGGAGATTTTTCCATTGTTTTCTTCCTGAGTATAGTGACGTAACGGTCATAGTGACGTTTTACCAATCCGCGGAGCTCTTCACACACACACACACACACACACACACACACACACACACACACACACACACACACTCACTGAGCCTTATATTTTCTCAGCCGCGGATCCGGGGTTCTCCGCACAACTCAGGCTGAATTCCGCGGTGTCTCGCTGTCTCGCAGACCCCACGCAGCAACCAGGAAACGACACACAGTAATCCAGCTCACATTGTCCGCTCCTCGAGCCTCAAAGGGCGGAGCAGCGAGCTCCGCAACGTCCCGCCAACACGGCACCCAGACCCGCAGCATTCTCATCTGTTTGTCATTACTGGTGTCATTTTCTGGTTGCTAACAAACGCCATTGTAACACATAATCACTGATGTTCCGCTGTAACGGTGGACTCATCAGAACAGAGTGGGCTCATAAGGGGGGGGGGGGGGGGGGGGGGGGGTCGTCAGGAGCTCCAACAAGCCGTGTAGGACAGAGAGTTGTATGAGAAACCAATGTGAGTTTGGAACATTGAACAATGTACATTTATTCTAGTAGACCTCAACAATGGAATTATGATCAAGAAATGGCCATGACATGGGACCTTTAAATGAGAACCTGTGATTTAAATTGATTTATGTGGATGTTATGTCATGATCCCACACAAAATGGTCCAATTTGGTGAAGTAAAAAAAAGTAGTAGTAGTAGTAGTAAAAATATTATTTAAAAAAACTGGAAAGCAGTGTGTGCATATTCCATATTTCCATTTTTATATATTTATAATTCTGCAAATATTACGATTACATTTCCGTAATTTTTTGCATCTACTTTCTGGATATTGTACATCTGTTCATCTGTTATATAAAATAGCATTACTTAAATATGCAGAGACTAATTGAAATGTTTAAATATGTATTTCCCCCCCCCGATATAACATCAACCTATGTTTTGTAAAAGTTTATTAAATTAATCTGTAAAATGTTATCATATTGTGGATTTATTAAATTATGTATTTTCCTTTGTTATTTATGTGTGCGTTTGTTTTGAGGATATCATTCATTAGTACCTAAACATAGTATGGTATAACTGCTTTTTGTAATGAAATACACAATTGATTTGGGAGCAAGAAATCTTTTAATCGTTGTTGCCCAGGCTTGCCCAAATGAATGGAAACTTATCTCCCGATTATAACATTGTGTAACTTGCTGCTGTTAAATACGGTCAAACTATGTGCAATATGTGCTTTATGTGCAATATATACTTTATATACATATGCCATCTTTAATAACTGTAATATATATACCGGGCTGCTAAATCCTAAGAACTGCTACAGGATTTGATTTGTAGATTTGATTTGTTTTTGATCTGTATTTTTGAAAATGATGTAACTTTTTATCTTTGTTTTAGCATATTGTTTATTATATTATAACTTAGTACTTTTTTAGCATATTGTTTATTATATTATAACTTAGTACTTTTTAACGCATGTAAGATATTCAACACTAAGCTGTCTGTGGCTCTTTCCTGCTGTAACGCTGCACATGTCCCCTCTGTGGGACTAATAAAGGTATTCTGATTCTAATAACGGGACGAATTTGTCCAAAGGGGCACACAGCAATGTAGTGCCGACTTTCTTACACGCTGGAAGGCCAATCGGTTTTCTTTACTCCGAAATCCGCTCATTCTTGCTCTCGGTGTGACCAGAGCCATATAATAGAAGAGTTATGACATCTCCGTTCACTCCAATGGACCACTTTTTTACAGCAATGGCGGATCGTGGAGCCTCTCAATCGTTCCCCGGAAGTTAGCGCCAAGGCTAGCAGAGCTGTAGAGTTGCAGCATAATAGACCGTTCGTGACGGACTTTTAAAGGTAAGAAGAAGTTTAAAGATTTATATTGCGGATATTATCAGTACATCTGATTCAATTGAACATGTGTATTAAAGGATGTCAGTGGATTATCCCTAAATTAGTAGATTTAGGGAACGTTTACAGATAACAGATCAAGCTAGGATACCGAAGCAAGTTAGCAACACACGTTGAACAGCCTTTTAATTGTAAATTCCATTCTCTTAATGTCTATTTGGTCCAACGTTGTTGAATTAGAGAAGAGGGGCTTCTAAACGGGATTGTATGCGGGGGTGGAGGGAGTTAAATATTAGATAAATATAACTTTGGTGCGTGTAAGAGTGAGTGTTTTTAGCAGAGCCATATTGTGTCCTTGTGATTATGTTGATTATTACCTGCCTGTATAACGTTGCAGCTCAGCTGATTTTGGATTGATGGCAAAGGGAGAGGGACTTAAGTGAGTGTGAAAACACAAGGTAAGTTTAATACTACTGTTTTATATAAGTAAGCATACTAAACATGTATTATATCACTGTATTATATAAGTAATCTTGTTAGTAACCTACTGTATGGCAGGTGGAGGGGCAGTGATGTTACAGGTGGAGGAGCAAAACTGCAAGACTGCAAACTCACAAGACAGAGAAATCTAAGTTTCTTCTCCAGAGAAGAGGTTGATTTCACTTCAATTTTTTCATATTTTCTAAAGATGTGGAAATGGGACAAAAAAAAACTTGAGAGCTGTAACCAAGACAACTGTAACAACATGAGTAGACAGCCACCAAGGTTTTTCAAGTCCCTCTTTTACTCCATTTTGCCAACCCAAACATCCAGGTACATGACGGGACACCTTGCTTGTTTTTGTTGTTTGCGCTCCTCTGGCAGGTGGAGGGCAGTGATCCCTTCCCTTCTTCCCTCAATCTTTGAGACTAATGTAAGTAGAAGACATGGCACTGTAAATGTTCGAACATTTAACATATTATACCACTTAAAAATAAGAAATATTACTTTTGTTACTAAGAGTTCATACTTATTATACCTGTGTCACCTTTCACACTATCGCTGTGATCATGAGCTATGGGCTTTGTAGATACAGGTCCCGGGGTGAATCGTGGTGCAGGGGCCCTTCTCTTTTTGACCACAGGGTGTTGCACGAAGATGGTGGGTATAGCCTCTGCTCTCAGCCTAGTCTTGCCCTTTTTTGTCTTGACAAACTGGTCTGCATCAAAATGTGCCTGCGGAGTGACTTGAACAACAACTCAGTTTTGTCTGCCCACATACATATTCCATAGTGGTTGAATACACAGTATTAGGAAACACTTTATACTTACTGGACATGTTATACTCATTACATACTGTATATACAATATGACCAAGAATGTGAGACAACTTTATAGAAATTCATATCACATATGTTACTGATGCCATTTGTCATACTTTGTTAAACTCACAAATAATAAAGTTCCATAACTTCAGTTGGGAACAAAGACCACACCTTATCTCCCCAAGGCAATTTCCCATCCAATAGGTGTGCTATATAGGTGTGTATAACCCTTTCTCCTGTCTGTTTATCCCTCTTTCAGCACAATAACCAGAGGGGGATTCAATGGAGCCTGAATACCTGCACTGAGACCCTCACCCTGCACCCTGAGTCTCAACTCTGTGTTTTTCAAGCCTTTCCCTGTTTTTTGTATTAAACAAAACATTAAGCTTTCCCAATGGTGTGGTTTTCGTTTTGTGAAAAAGTGCAAATGCAGTGTTTGTATATAAATCACATATTTTGTTGCTGTTGGTCGTGAAATTGCTCCTACTTCCTCCGCTCTGTGTCAGTGGGGAAGCTGTACATTCGTACTCCTTTCTCTGAGCGATTGGAGCATCCCCAGGCAGCACAGCAAACCATGGTGGCGACTAGGAGGCAGCACAGCAAACCATGGTGGCGACTAGGAGGCAGCACAGCAAACCAGGACAACAAGGAGGAAAAGGCACAGACAAACTACATGATATGCTATTCAATGTTTATTGAATTCCATGTATTTGCAATGGATGTTCCTAAAACAACACATTTAACATCATCATCATCATGCTGCTGCTGCTAGTCCTTTGATAGTCACCTGTCGGTCTCCTGTCCTTTCTGAAAGCCATAAAGATGACATTAGTCATTTAGATAACTTGTGTCCTCAATTACCATGGGATTACTGCCAAGCCAATGGGATTACTGCCAAGCCACTGGGATTATTACCATGAATTTAAGAAAATGGTAGACATTAATCTAATCTGAATTTTAAAGCATTACTTTAGATCCCCTCCCTCTAAATATATCAATAAACATTAGAAAGTGATGCTCCTGACTACCATACAAGTTTAAGAAGATAATATTGGTTTTAAAGAATTCAAAGCTATACATAAACAGCAACAGGCTCTTTAACCAAGGCACTGTTAGCCTAACATGTAAACTAGTTGTTCACACTAATCCTAATATTATCACTTAATATTAGCTAATTCTATTTTATTTTTTAAAACATATTGATGTAAATACATACACATATCGATTTGTTGTATAAATATTGCAAATCAAAACCTTTATTCACTAATAATTACCAAAAATCGTAGTTCTATCTCCTGTTATCAATGCATTCACATTGCCCGCCATGAACTTCCGGGGAACGATCCTCTTCTACATGAACCACGTGACGATAACCGTTTTTGGACTTCCGTTGTCGTAACTCTTCTATTATATGGCTCTGGGTGTGACATAACAAACTGTCAAGCTGTCAAAACTCTGTACTCAAACCGGAAGTACTCAGCCGCACACCCAGCCGCCGGAAGTTGATAGACGCCATCTTGTGCACAGAGCCTATAGATCAGGCAAAAATTCAGAGCGAGAGTTAACAGCTCATCTAGTTCCATCTGTACTGTAGCTAGTAGCCTAGTTTCACCTACCGGGGTGGCAACTGACACCCTAAAAATAGGCCTTGCCACCCCAGCTACCACCCCAGTTGGCAGCTTTGTTTTGAAAGAAAAGTTGTGGCTCATCGGACATTTATGAGAGAAAGTCTCTAATGTCCGAGTGCAAGTGAATGCAGCACAAAATGCACGTCATGCACGTCCCCCGGTCCTGGCGCGAGCGTGGACATACGATTGGCGGCGATTGCATTTTGAACTGGACGGCGCAAAACGAGAAGCATTCGGACCCAAGCACTGAAGGAATGAGGTATTTGCGGTCTACACTGACAGAGAAGAGACTGTCAGTTTGGCTGCACTCAGCATTGAATCAAAACGCACTAAAGCTGTTGATCTTAATACGTTTGTGAGGCGTTTCGCTGAACAAAATGGTAATCGCCGCATTCAGCTGTAATAGACATGTCAACTTGATGCTCTGCTCATGGATGAGCATACAAAACTATTAAGATGATGACCTTACGTGTGTAAATATATTTTTTTCTTTGAGGGGGTCTGCCCCCAAAAAACTGTTTTAAGTCCTGAGAAAGTCAAATAAGATGGTGTGTAAAACTACACTGCCCAGCCAAAAAAAAGTAACCACTTTGATTGAACTAGGCCAGTAGGTAAGGACTTTCCACTGGATAATAACTGCAGTATAAAATAATGCATGACTGAAGTGATGGAGACCATGTTGAAGGCAAACAAAAAGAGGAAATAACAGGTCAAATCAAGCAAATCCCCCTCTCAGATTCCACAGCAACCAGAAGAACATAAATACTGGCTGGTGATTTGATTCATCAGCTTTGTGATGGAATAAAAAATGCACAGTGCATTTCCTTAGCTGTGGATGAGTCCACTGACACCACTGATAATGCTCAGTTGCTGGTGTTTGTTAGTTTTTATGATGAGGCAAAGGGGGGAGTTTGTTGAAGATGTGTTGGGCCTGACGAACCTCAGTGGACACACAAGGGGGAATACATTTATAAAGCAATAATGGGAATGCTGAATGAAAGAGGGTGCAGCTGCCTTTATTCATAACTGTGCAGCTCTGACACTGCGACTCTGAGGGGTCAAGCACAGACACAATAACAATGAAAACTGCTGCATACAGATTATTTTTGTTTTTGCAACCTTGTGTTAAGAATCTTGTTGCAATTGTTTAAAAGTTTGAATGACCGTAATAAACGGACCTTTGTCTTATTGAAACATTTATTTTGGACCTTTAAGATTTGTATTTGAGTACCCCTGCTATAGATCATAGATATATATCTATACGGTCTCAGCACTTAAGCCTGCATTAATATAGGCACGGCCAGTCTATTGTCGCCGTGAAGTACAACCGCGTGACTCAGTCATTTTGTACCTTAAAAAGCATTTAAATACCGCATTTAAAATCTGATGAACTCAGTGTGCATCTGGACCCGGTGACGACATTACCTATTGACGCAGCAACCACTGTAAGTTATATTCTTGTTTAATTAGACTTCTCTGTTTCATTTATTCGACTCTGTATAAATTGTTATTGTAGCGTAAACGGCTAAATCGCGTTTGAGAGATTTTAAATCTCAGATCTGCTCAGGCGAAACCTGCTTTACAGGTCTCAGCACTCAAGCCTGCATTAATATAGGCACGGCCAGTCTATTGTCGCCCATCAGCTGTAGATAGTTAACTAATTAGAGGGCCGTGGCCCTACAGCTGTGTGAACTGAGCAATCAGGCGTCCATTTTTGGGTAGCTCTTTCCTGGAGCGTCAGCTTCAGCGTCAGACAGCCGAAGACTGACAAAGACATTGGAGTCCTGCGGGAGTCAAAGACTGACAAAGACATTGGAGTCCTGCGGGAGTCAAAGACTGACAAAGACATTGGAGTCCTGCGGGAGTCACGAGGGAGGCAAATCCTACTCTGATCGAGCTGGTGTCTTATTTCTCTTTTCTTTAGTTTTCTAGCCCCGCATGCTATAATCATGTGTATTTTCTCCATTCCTGTTCATGTGTCTTCTCGCAATTATCACTGGCCCTGTGTATCTCCTAATCGATATAACCGGCCTGCTCTCGTCTATCCCACGTGCTCCACTGAGATCCAACATCTAGTTTCTGGTGGCCTGTGGAATTGCCAGTCAGCTGTTCCAAAGGCTGACTTCATCTCTGGCTACGCCTCCCTGCAGTCTCTGGATTTCCTTGCTCTCACTGAGACCTGGATTACTCCATCCAACACATCCACCCCAGCAGCTCTCTCCACTGCATATTCCTTCTCCCATACACCCAGACCCACTGGCAGAGGAGGTGGCACTGGTCTCCTGCTCTCTCCCAAATGGAGCTTTTCCCTCTTCAAACTACCTAACTTCACTCCTTCCACCTTTGAATTCCATGCCGTCACAGTAACCCATCCTATACAGTTAACCATTGTTGTTCTCTACCGTCCACCAGGCGCCTTGGGGGACTTCTTGGAGGAATTAGATCATCTCCTCTCACACATCCCTGAAACTGGTCCTCCCGCTGTACTTCTCGGAGACTTCAACCTCCAGACAGGGAAGATAGACGAACTAACATCTCTGTTAACCGCCTTTGCTTTCTCACTGTCTCCGTCCCCACCGACTCATAAAGCTGGCAATGTCCTTGATCTCATATTCTCAAGGAACTGCGCTACTTCTAACCTCTCTGTAAACCCGCTCCACACATCCGATCACTTCTTCATTTCATTCTCTCTATCTCTTTCCAAACATAACAAACTAATCTCTTCTCATCCTGCACTTGTCCGCCGTAACCTTCGCTCCCTCTCCCCCTCTAGCTTTGCCTCGTCGGTGCTCTCAGCCCTCCCTTCCTCTGATTCGTTCCATCTCCTGCCTCCAAACTCTGCTGCAGAAACTCTCCTCTCTACTCTCTCATCCACTCTGGACTCGCTCTGTCCTCTCACATCTCGGCAGGCTCGTCAGTCCCCTCCTGCTCCCTGGCTAAATGATGCACTGCGTGCTAATAGAACCGTCCTTAGGGCAGCAGAGCAGAAATGGTGGAAATCCAAACACCGTGACGACCTCCTAACCTATCAAGCTCTCCTCTCCTCTTTCTCTGCTTCGATCTCTCAGGCAAAAAGCACTTTCTTTCAAGATAAGATCCAATCTTCCTATTCCAATCCTAAAAAACTATTTTCCATCTTCTCCACCCTCTTGGACCCTCCAAAAGCTCCTCCCCCCTCCTCACTTCTGTCAAGCGACTTTGTTACCCACTTTGAAAAAAAGGTTGATGATATTCGCTCTTCTTTTTCTGACTCACCTTTACTCACCGCTGGGTCACCAGACCCTCCTTCCACCAACACACTTACCTCCTTTTCCCCTCTCTCTCCAAGTGAGGTTCTTACCCTCATTACCTCTGCCCGCCCTACCACCTGTCCTCTGGACCACATCCCTTCAAACCTCCTTCAGACTATCGCTCCTGATATTCTACCGTTTCTCACCCATTTCATCAACACTTCTCTAACTTCTGGTCACTTTCCAAACAGTCTCAAGGAGGCAAGAGTAAACCCTCTCCTAAAGAAACCCACTCTCAACCCGTCTGATGTTATAAACTACAGGCCTGTCTCTCTCCTCCCGTTCCTGTCTAAATCACTTGAACGCACTGTCTTTAAACAACTCTCCTGTTATCTCAATCAGAACAACCTTCTGGATCCGCACCAGTCTGGTTTCAAGGCAGGTCACTCCACAGAAACTGCTCTCATTGCTGTCACGGAGGAACTGCACACTGCCAAAACTGCATCCCTCTCCTCTGTCATCATCCTATTGGACCTGTCTGCTGCATTCGACACGGTGAATCATCAGATCCTCCTTCGCACTCTCCAAAAACTTGGAGTTTCAGGCTCTGCACTTTCCCTCCTCACCTCATACCTGAAAGACCGTACCTACAGGGTGACTTGGAGAGGGTCTGAGTCCGACCCTTGTCAATTAACTACGGGGGTCCCTCAGGGCTCTGTTCTTGGTCCCCTCCTCTTCTCCCTGTACACAAACTCGCTCGGATCAGTCATTAGCCCGCATGGTTTTTCTTACCACTGCTACGCTGATGACACCCAATTAATTCTGTCCTTTCCCCGCTCAGAGACCCAGGTCGTTGCACGCATCTCTGCTTGTCTAGCTGACATCTCTCAGTGGATGTCTGCTCACCACCTCAAGCTCAACCTTGACAAGACTGAGCTGCTCTTCCTCCCGGGAAAAGATTGTCCCACTCTTGACCTAACAATCAACATCGGCACCTCAGTTGTTTCCCCGACTCAGACTGCAAGGAATCTGGGTGTGACCCTAGATAACAACCTGTCCTTCACTGCAAACATCGCTGCTACAACCCGTTGCTGCAGATACACGCTTTACAACATCAGGAAGATACGTCCCCAGCTGACTCAGAAAGCGACTCAGGTTCTGGTCCAGGCTCTCGTCATCTCACGCCTAGACTACTGCAACTCCCTCCTGGCTGGTCTACCTGCATGTGCCATCCGACCTCTGCAGCTCATCCAGAATGCAGCGGCTCGTCTGGTTTTCAACCTTCCTAAATTCTCCCACACCACTCCGCTCCTCCGCTCCCTTCACTGGCTTCCGGTAACTGCTAGAATCCACTTCAAGACACTGGTACTTGCTTACCGTGCTGCGAATGGATCTGGCCCTTCCTACATCCAGGACATGGTTAAACCGTACACCCCAGCGCGTGCACTACGCTCTGCATCAGCCAAACGACTCGTTGCGCCCTCGCTGCGAGGGGGACCCAAGTTCCCATCGGCGAAAACACGTGGGTTTGCTGTCCTGGCTCCAAGATGGTGGAATGAGCTCCCCATTGACATCAGGACGGCAGATAGCTTGCACATCTTCCGGCGCAAACTGAAAACTCATCTCTTTCGACTCCACTTCGAGCGTTAGAACTATTAACGAAGCACTTTTATACTAATAAAGGACTGGCTTACCTAAAGCCAGTTGAGTAGCACTTGAAATGTTTGGCTCTATGAAACCTGATGTACTTATATGATTCTGTTTTCTTCAAGGTTGTGTCTTCCTGGTCGAATGTACTTATTGTAAGTCGCTTTGGATAAAAGCGTCAGCTAAATGCAATGTAATGTAATGTAATATATAAACACTAGATGGCTCATGGGAGATTTTCCAGCGTAGCTGACCGGCCGCCATCTTGCTACAGTCAACAGTTACTCTGATTCGCGTTATGGTAGCTGTTGTAAGGTGAGTGATCTGCACAAAAATACTCTTAACTCGCTGAAATCTTGACTGATTTACAAACAGTTTGGTTTATTATAAACATTATTAGCATGGCTATGATACAGGATGCTTGGACATGTTGAAATTGCAGCTTTTCTTTGTGTATGTGGTTGTATTTATTAGCTGGCTAATAACAAGAGGCTGTGAGTGAGACCTAGTATTACAAAGTTGACCCAGCAACTTTACACCAGTGGGAGAGGCAGAACTGCTCTTTCTTTTCAACATAACTTAAGTTACACATGATTTCTTCCAAGTGGTTTGGCTTGTTAAAAACATCTTGTATTATGATACAGGAATTTGCTGGCTTTGTGTTTACAGAAGTACCTGACTATGCCGGACTTTTGTGCAGCATACGGCTGCTCTAATCACCGCAGTCTGCAAACAAGAACCCGTGGGATCACCTTTCACATGTAAGATATGACAATATTATGACTAAAATTAGGATAATCGTTAATTACTTAGTGGATGTATGTACATTACAAGTCCTGCTACACAGGATCAGTGGGGCTATGTGAGATAATAGTATTGCAAGATTGTTGTTGACCCAGCCTCTTTAGAATATGTTGTTACCATTTCTTTACACAATTATTTTCTTTTGGACACCTTTTTTATTACTCTTAGTGTGGTTGTCTTATTCTTAAAGTAGGCTATACATACATGCATACATACCAACAATATGATAATTTCGGTGTGTATTTTTGTCCTTACCCTTAATGTTAAAGGAAAGAAGGGAGGAAAATGTTGACAATAATTTATATATCTGGCTACCTTTCTCATGTTTTTAAGGTTTCCCAAAACCGGAGAGAGGAGGAGGCAGTGGGAACTCGCCCTAAGAAGGGACGGTTTTGTTTCCTCTGGCAGGACACTGCTCTGCAGTGAGCACTTCAGGAGTGAGGAATTTGACAGGAAGGGGCAGACTGTCCGACTTAAAGATGGTGTTGTGCCAACAATATTCAACTTCCCAGCTCATCTTCAAAGGGTATGTGTATCATTGGCCAACAACAATTCAAGGTGTATAAGATTGATATATAAATATGTGATTAAATGTCACACTTTAGTTTTTCTTTCTGCAAGTTTAGGAATAAATAATGTGTTGTGTATTACAGCACATTTTAAACACTCAACATGTCTTTAATGTTTATTTTAGCCGGAAGCAACAAGAAGCACAACCACTTCAAGAAGAGCGGAAGATGAACCTCAGCCTAATGTTGTGAGTATTCTGAATGTGGCCAAGACCAGAGAGATGGTCATTGATTTCAGGAGGGTGAGGACGTCTCCTGCTGTTGTGGAGGACTACAAATACCTGGGAGTGCACTTAGACAATGGGCTGAACTGGAGGATCAACACTTTTTTTGGAGACCCGTTGTGTCAGATAGTAACAGTTTGACCCGTTGTTGGGCCAAGCTGTTTTGTGCATATCATTTTACTTACTTGCAGTTACAAATAAACCGCTGGTAACACATACCAATTCTACTCTGGTCGTGTCGTTTCCCTTTGTACCCCTCGCCAAGAGGGAACGTAACAACATGTGTTATGTGCCGTAGTGGGTGCTTGTGTGTCTCCCTCTCTTTCCCCCTGATGTTTCTTCTTCTTCTTTGTTTAATGGCGAATCGCTACCACTAGGAGCATATATCGCCACCTACTATGTATTTATTAAATCTTCATGTTCCATGAGACGCAGCACTATGTTCCCCACATATGTTTATGTTTGCTCAGTCTAATAAACCCATAACATGGTTGTGAAAGAATACCAAAGCTGAGGCTGGACGATGATTGATTGTTGGTGTGCCATGTGTCACCGTGTGTCTTATTGGTTTTGTATTATACTGTATTTTATTGTGTGCAGCTGGTCCTTATCTCCAAGACACATTTAAAACAAATAACCTTGAACCTTGAAGCCCCATCTCTCCCCACCTGCTCCTGCTTCCTACATCCCCTCCACACCACACCAAGTTGTTCTTCTTAATAATAATAATAATACATTTATTTTGGGAGGCCGCCTTTCCCAAGGACCCAAGGACACCTTACAGGGGCATAGGGGCAATATAGGGAACAATTCAAACAGTGGATTTTGTGATATATCAGCCGGGGTGAGACAAGACAAACCACAAATGGACTACAGAAGGACACAAAAGGACACATGGTACAATTTATATTATTCTTGGTCTTTTTTCAATAACATATTTCAAAGGTTCTGGATTTGTTTACAAATCTAGAAACTAAATACAAAACTAGTATAGTAATATGAAGATCTCATGTCAAAAATAATTGTGATAAATTAGACAGAACTGGCCTGTCTGTGAGCACATTTTATGTTGGTTTGGTTCTTCTGATAAAGGTGTGAATATCTAAATAATATACCAACATATGCTATTGTCATTAGTTGTGTCCCTGTTCTTAAAGCTAAGGCATTGCTAAATGAACAACTCTTGGCTTACAGAGTGGTAACATGAGACCGATTTTTATATATAAAATATAAATTTATTTTAATTTTATAATTTATTTTAAATATTAACAATATAATAAAATAAATGGAAATATATACACCGGCAAATATTTAATATAAATACCTTGTGTGTGTGTGTGTATAGCTATTGCTTTATCTGATTAATGTTATTTTTATATGAAAGTCCATGATTATAAGTATGCAGTATCATAACTACATCTTTGATGTTTATAAAAAACCAAACCGTTTGAAAATTGGTTGAAAATTGAGCAAGCTATGGTTATTTAAATAGTAAATCATAATATTATGAATGAGAGAACTCCCTGTAGCAAGATGGCGGCCAAGTGGCAACGTCGGTCTCCATTGGCCAGCAGCGCGGGTGAGTCATCTAGTAATGCGTCACTTCCGGGCAAAAATAACGCTGTCAGTTGAACGGCGGTCAATACAAATTCTGAAGTTTTTGCCAATCCGATCAGAAATTTAAGAAAACCGGAGATTTTTGGATCTTCAAAGAGCCCGATTACAATGGCCAGACAGGCAAACTATTACATTAAATCATTGGAAAACGACGATTAGGCAGGTTAAATTAAAAGCTGGTTAAATTAAAAGCAGCAGGCGGGGCTGTCATTTCGCCAGCTGTTACTCTCACGAGCGAGGCGGAAAATAATTGTTTTATGATGCCAAAAATCTGCTGTGTCGTGTATTGCACCTCAAACATTAAAAAAAACCGGAGTTACGTTTTTCTGTACTTCCTCTAAGAAAAAGGGACAGTAAAAGAAGAGCTCTGTGGCTTCAGGCTATTCACAGAGAGGACGAAAATCACAATCAATGGGACCCGGCCAGTCAATACGTGTACGTCTGTGGTAAACACTTCATCACAGGTAAATGATGATGCTAACGAGGCTAATATCAATCGTTGAAGTAAATAGATGTAATGTTAAAAGTTTAAGAAGTGGAAGTAGATGCTGCATTGAAATATAAAAACCGGACAAACCAAGGAAATCAGCTTGCTGCCTGTACACACAGGGTGACATTAGAGAACAGCTCATTTGGCTCAGACTGAAGCAAACTTATCAATTCATTTAAAAGTTAAAATTGGTGAATATTGAGCGAAATGGGGGGGGGGTTATTATCAAAACAGTCATTATGGTAATTATTTGTATGATCTACATATTTTATAGGCGCAGTGAACTTAACCAAAAAATTGTCAAGTTTGTCTCTGTATTTGGCTAACACCTACCTTCATGGTTTAAGGATACCATGTGAATGACGGCGAGCATCCAGATTATGTCCCATATCCATATTCCCACAACGACCATCGTCAGAAGGCTCAAAGAGGCTAAAGCGATATCAAAGGAGAGATGCTGTTTCTCAGCATGAGGTCCTGCCAGCAAAAAGGCAGCGAATAAAGCCACCTACAGAGGCTTCACCTACTGAAACCCCTGAAGATTTTGATACAGCTTATCCTGAAGCCCCTTTCACTGAGGATTCACTTCCTCAGCCCTCTGATGATTATGAACTGAGTGACACGCCAGTATTACATAGGCAGCAGGTTTCCATTGCCATATGAGGTTGCCAATCTCAGGAGAGAAAGAGATGAGGTAAGAAGAGAAAGAGAGGAGGCAAGAAGAGAACTCCAGAACTGGTCTAAGGAGCGTTTGTCTGTTCATGTTATTAAAGGAAACGACAATGCATGCGCCCTGCATGCATTGTCGTGACTGGGCTCAGCTGGTCAGTTTTTGACTGTCTTCACCGATATTTAGTTCAGTTCATCAAATCATCACCAAAAGGTTTTAGATTGTCTACCCAGGACCAGCTCTTCCTTTGCTTGCTCAAGCTACGCCAAAATCCATCGATTGCTTTGCTGAGCCAAATACTACACAAACCAGAACCAGTGCTGGAATTGGGCCGGTACTCACCGGTACGCAGTACCGGCACTTCTGGTTCTGACCCATGGAGTACCGGCACTTCTTGCTCAGTACCGGCATGCTGGCGGTACTCCGGTACTCATGCACCGTGCCAGTACTCAACACTCTCCCGCCGTTCTTATTATACATCCATATATATATATACAGCCGCCCGGTACTCAGTAGATGCGTCATGAGGTGCCGAACGGACATTCTCATCGCTCTAACCGCTGGAGTTTCACAGCGGCTGTCAGCTGTTTACTCCTGTCATTCAAACAGAACGTGCTGGAGAGGGGGCGGGGCTTATCTTCTCCATGTAAATACTGTGGTGGAAACGACTATGTCAAAATTAACCTATTTGACCGTGATTTAATAGTAATACACGTTTCAAAATAATAATAATAATAATGCCGAAGTAACAACATACTGAAAACTGTTAGTAAAACCATGTTTTAATGCTTTACAATTTACATACCTAGATGCACGTGTGTTGTGTTTATGCAGTGCAACTCCCACCCAGTGGGTGGCTATGTAGAGTGATAGAACAGAGCAGGCACGCCCCCGAGAGAAGGAAAGCAAGTCACGTCACAAATTAGCATTTCTAAAATGTTAGCGTGGATTAATAAAAGTGCAAAAAGACAGCGGTTGTCGCCGGAAGAAACTTCAAATACAGAGAATGCTGTGCCTGTGTTGGAAATTGTGTCTGATGGGGAGCTTTCTTTGGTTGATCCTCCTGCTCCAAGTTCTAGTGCATTAGCATTAGCACTAGCTCCGCCGCCTCCTCCAGAGCCTCTAAAGTTAGCTGCTGCTGGCTCAACTGCCACCACCAACACCGGGCAAAGCGATGCACCTGACTGCTGGACAACGGACCAGGTGCAATATTTTTGCAAGACCAATGCATGGCTCCTTCTTAAAGATAAGAAGCTAGGATGTCGGATATGCAGAGATGTCAAATCTTTGGGAATACACACTGGACAAGGACTGAAACTGTCAACTGAATGGGGTGAGTGTGCAGTGTCTCATTTCGGTGTTGACAAGGGCAAACAACAAGCTAGCCTGAGAAAAAAAATCAAAGAACATAAAGAATCACAAGCCCATGTAAAAGCTGCTGACATCCTTACATCTGCTTCACGTGAAACTATTCAACATCAAGTGCAGTCTATGCATAAATCTGAATTAGACACCACTATCAGAGTTTTTCGAACGGCATATAAAATTGGCAAACATAGCCGGCCATTCACAGACATGCCAATTGATTTGAATGTACAGAAACTGAATGGGCTGAACGTGGGCAGGGTTTTGCACTCCAATAAAACCTGTGGCGAAATCATCGACCACATAGCTCATGAGCTGAAGAAAAAAATGGCAAAAGACATTACAGAAAACCAAAGAAAACTCTGTGTTTTGGTCGATGAATCTACCACTATTAGTGGTAAAACGGTGCTTGTTGTGTGTCTACGCTCAGCATTAGCTGATGCTGAGCCCGAAACGTTTTTTTGGGAGCTGATCGAGTTGGATGGAACAACGGCTGATGACATCACAAAGGCGTTAATGGAGTGTCTTGGAAGAGATTTTAACGAGGACTTTTTAGGTCAGTGTTTCGTTTCTTTTGCATGTGATGGGGCTTCAGTCATGCTAGGGAAGAGAACAGGCGTTGCTACCCAGTTGTGTAGTAAATTCCCAAGCCTGTTTGTGTGGCACTGCTCCAATCATCGTCTAGAGCTGGCAGTTGGGGATGTGGTCAAGGAGGTCTCAGGGCTCAATCATTTCCAGATCTTTTTTTGACAAACTCTATTCCTTGTTCCATGCCTCCCCCAAAAATCAGAGGCAGTTAGCGCAGTGTGCGCAAGCAGTCGGACAGCGTCTCCTGGTGATAGGGCGTGTTTTGTCCATCCGCTGGGTGGCTTCAAGTGAAAGGAGCGTCAGAGCAGTCTGGGAAAACTACCGAGTGCTTCATGATCACTTCACAAATGCTGCAAACGACACGAGCAGGGATTCCAGAGACAGAGCAAAGTACAAGGGCCTGGATGATGTGCTCACATCTGCAACGTTTGTCAGCAATCTGGGACTGATGTACGATGCGCTCACAGAGCTCAGCGACCTCTCTCGGCAACTCCAAAAAGAGAGATGACACTGCCTACAGCAGATAGGCTCTTAACTCGAGAAATACGAGTTTTTGAATCCATGGTCACCATGCCTGGCCCACACATGACTACAGTTCATACAGCTCTAGCTGAGAAGTCCTTCAAGGGTGTTGCCCTGCGTGAGAATGGCAGGCTTGTACAGATTCATGCAGGTCAGTTTTTCCGCAGTATGGTAGAGAATCTGAGACACAGAATGACTTCCACAACCTCCTCTCATGTCAGCACAAGAGAAATCCCATTACATGGCCGGGAGGCCCGGGACAATCAGCTAATCCAGGACATGAAAGTTATCCATCCTGGAAGTTGGCCTGAAGAGGAGTTAGACATACAGTATGGGGACGTAGAGGTGCTACGTTTGTGCGAAGTGCTGAAAGTGGACAGAAGAGAGACTGTTCAGGGCTTTCGCGAATACAAGGAAACCAGGGCATCCCGTACACCTGCTGCCATGGAGCCTCTACTGAAAGCAGTCCGAACCATCGCTGTCTCCACTAGTGAGTGTGAGCGGGCATTCAGCTGCATGAACGATATCCTTACTGCAAAAAGGAATGCTCTCTCTGTCAGCCGACTGTCCAGCCTGGTTTTCATTCAATGTAATGGACCATCACTAGGACAGTTCAATCCGGAACAGTATGTGAGGTCCTGGCTGGCAAAGGGAAGGAGAAGTGCTGATGAAAGAGCCTGTCCAGCTCCAGCCCCTGATACTGATGTCCCCAAGGCCTTCTGGAGCCTTTTCTAACAATGTGAAGTATATTGCAAAGCAGCTCACCCAGTGAGAAGACTTTTGGCATAATGTGCCAATTTGTACAGATCCTGGAGATAGAAGGACTTCAGACCAACCAGGGAGTTATCTGATCAGCTTGGTGTTCAATGTAACTCTTTACCATGGCTCAGACTTTGTTACTTGAAGTTACAGTTTCTCATTTTAGATTGTGCAAATTCTGCATTTGTTTTTACATGTTCTTTGTTCATGCTCTTTATCATTTTTCTGAGTTGGAAAGTTAGATTGCATCATAGTTTACTTTATACATATTTGTATTCTTCAGTGGTGAAGTATATTGCAAAGCAGCTCAGCCATGTGAGAAGACTTTTGGCACTTTTTCGTTTTTCGTTTTCTGAGTTGGAAAGTTAGATTGCATTCAAAATGTACAGAAATACTTAATTTTGTTAAAGCTTTTTATAAAAAATGCTTCTGACCAGAGCTTTGTTTCCTTGTCATTAATGTTGAACACCACCAGAGGGGCTCTCACCTGAAAGGTCTCTGCTTCATGTGTCTTCAGCAGAAGATCTAGACTTTGATTGCTATATTTTCAGTTAATATTGACCTTACTGAGCTTTAGCCATATCCGCTGCCTATCATAACAAATGTTAAGTACAGTGAACCTTTCTAAAATATACAGTAGTAAAGAGACAAACCCACCAGCTTTATAGTAGCCAAATTCTTGTTTGTGGGCTGTATATATAAAATTGACTTGAAAAAGTTGCTGATTTTAGAGTACTGGCACCTTTTTCATTCCAATTCAAGCACTGACCAGAACCCACCGTCCGCCACATATTCCAACGTTGGCTGAATCTTTTGTAAATAGCTGTGAGTTTATCGTAATATTTGCAGAATTATAAATATATAAAAATATGTTATCATAATATTTTTTTCAAAAAGTGTTTAATTTTTGCACCTTTAGCCATACCAGTCATATTATTTCATCCAGTAGCCTAGTTAATCTTTCACCAGAAAACCGTTGAAAATGGCTTTTATGATGTTCCGAGGGATTCGGCGGCTCAGCCTGTCTCAGCCTCTTGTGCGCACGAGAAAGTTACCGGTGCGCCAAGTAGGAAGAGGAGCGCACAGGAGACAACCGTTTAATTGCAGACTGTTATGTTGATGTGGGGAAATGGCAGTCATGCATACATTATTTGAGATATATTTCAAACTCTGACTTCATTTTAAGGACATATCGGCCAGGGGTGTAGAGCTAGTTGTTTAAGAACGGATTGGCAAAACAGGAGAGTAAACCAGTCTGCCTTGATCTATGAATTCATGTCCGGGACTCTCACGGTATCTGCTGCCCGCAGCTGTTTTATAGAAGGAAAACCTCCTTCACTTCATGAAATGGCTGCAGCATCAGGAAGCAGCGGGACGTGTAACTCCGCCTTTGAGAAGTGCAGCACCAGCGGGTAAAGAGCTGTGCCTTTTTACGCACCGGCTTCGCTGTGTTTACCTTCATCAGAACAGTTTAAGAGTGACTGCAGGCTGCTGTGTTAATCACACACACATCGAACTGCCCGAATACTCCCCCTTTTATTCGTTTTATGAAGGAGATGTCGAGTCACCAAGGCGCATGGTGGTGTGTGTGTGTGTGTGTGTGTGTGTGTGTGTGTGTGTGTGTGTGTGTGTGTGTGTGTGTGTGTGTGTGTGTGTGTGTGTGTGTGTGTGTGTGTGTGTGCGTGTGTGTGTGCTCTGCTCTGCTCTGCTCTGTGTGTTCGGTGTGCTTGTGTCTGTCCGACACCGGCATTTGTTTTCAAATGACCATGAACAGTAATTTACACACATCTGGCTAACTCCAGGTAACCTAGGCCTATGTGGGTGTTCCCAAAAGAAGTTAGTTTAATCTTAATCTCGATGTAGTGCTAAATGCTATAGGAGTGCATCGGAACGAACGTCACTATCATAATATCTTCTGAAAACAAATGCCAGTGACACACACACGCATGCACGCACACACACACACACCCTGGCGACCGGACATCTCCTTCATAATGCGCCTTCTCCTCGTTTTCCCAGCATTCACTGGATTATCCGTAAATCATACAAACAAAACCAAAACGTTGATTTATCTGTTTTCCCGTTTTGGTTTTAAAAACTGAATAACGTCGGTTTTCCGTTCTTCCGAAAAAACGACACCGGTTCTTTTTTAAACGTTGTTAATATGTTTTGGATGCATATTGTTCTGGTATTTGTTCAGGCTGTTACATACAATTAGCCTCTGTTGCTACCTGCTGGTGGTGAGTAAATATTAAAAACAATTCAAATTGACAACCGGTCCGCGATTTTTTTTAATGTATCTGCCGGTCCTTGGCACAATAAAGGTTGGGAACCCCTGATGTAAGGGACAGAGCTGTGGGGAGGTATAGGCCCGGGTTTGGTTACACAAACTTTGAAAATCCCATTATTTCACATGGATAGAATATGCTACCACACGAAACCTGCCAACAGAGGGCCCCAGCAAAACTCACAGACTGTGCAAGCAGGGCAAAGGAGCTGGTCAGCATCACAATGGAGATCAGTGAATGTGTCCATGAGACCACTTTAAGCCATTCACTGAACAGACCTCACTTGGATTTCACCAAGAGACATTTGGAACAGAGCACTCTGGTCAGATGAGATCAATATTACAATCTTCATTTTGAGTGAATTGTTAAGAAAAAGGGTTCATGGTGCAACCTTAAACCGGCTCCCTGTTGCCAATAACAAAACAAGTCATTCATATTCTGGGAAAATACAGTAATACATTTAAAACATGTAGATGCTAACTTTTAACAAGGATACAAAACACATTATGCATGTCCTGATGTGATTCCCATGTATTTATTTGTATGTCCCTTGTGCATTTGAGTTTGACACACCTGATAAAAGCTTTCCCCTGGGATCATGTGGGATGGGCAGCATGGGCTCCATTCACGGCTCCATCCCTCCAGGTGAGGATCGGATGGAGGGGGTGTTACTCTCATGGCCGCCGGGGGCGCTGTGCCCTCTGCAGCGCCCTCCCTTCACCTGCTATTCTTCTTCACACTCAGCGCAGTTAGTGGTCTTTGACTTTGAAACATGGCTGCCTTTAGGGAAACACCATAATACTGGCGTCTACAATGTTCCTTCTACCTTCTTCATCATATATTTCTCACAAGGGCGGTCGTGTATTAGTTTGACCAGACATGTCGGATAAAGAAGCCGGTATGGGGAAGGAGAGTCCCGGGGAGAAGGGTTACAGGACCCCCGGGCTGAGGGGCACGCAGACCACCACCATGTTCCGAGTCTTCAACCCCGAACTGTTCATCAAGCCGGTGAGTCCGTGGATGTATTAGGAGAACATTAAGAGAACACAGAACTTGATTTATTAATAGTACATGACGCTAACACCGTCCTGCTGGTAAATTAGCATACATGAGCAGTTAGCTTCTGCGTAGCAAGCTTAACATGGAGTCTGAAGGGAATTTACTTAAATATCCCATTCTTTAAATGGTAGTTTCAATTAAATGTTCTTTTAAGGTTATGTTTTTAAACGGGTCTTTTTCAATGTCTTACTCAGTGTCACTTGTTGTGTCCTTATTATGTTGCCAGTTTGGAGATAAGTCAAATACAAACAGTGTATTACACCCACAACTTGCAGTGTAACATTATGTGGTCAAATACCGGAAAATACAAGCTTCTTTGTAGACATGTTTGCAAAGTTCAGCCTTTATCTAGAAAATGTAAAACCTATACATATATAGGATACACTGTTATAGTAAGCATATATATATTATTCTTTTAATCCTCGATATATAAATGACAGTTTATGAGGATCCTTTAAACCCTGCTCTGTAACATGCAGCCTGTTGTTCTGCAGAACAAACCGGTGATGGCGTTTGGACTGGTGAGCATCACGCTGTGTGTGGGGTACCTGGGATACATGCACGCCATGAAGGAGAACGACCAGCAGCTGTACGAGGTCATCGACAGCGAGGGAGAGAAGTACATGAGGAGGAAGACTTCCAAATGGGACTGACAACAAATGATCAATGTGTGTGTGTGTGTGTGTGTGTGTGTGTGTGTGTGTGTGTGTGTGTGTGTGTGTGTGTGTGTGTGTGTGTGTGTGTGTGTGTGTGTGTGTGTGTGTGTGTGTGTGTGGTGTGTGTGTGTGTGTGTGTGTGTGTGTGTGTGTGTGTGTGTGTGTGTGTGTGTGTGTGTGTGTGTGTACTATGAGAAGAACATTGTAAATTAAACTGGATTCAAACAAGGATATTCTCTAAATACATTCATTTACCTCTCCAAGACAACACTGTTTCAATAAGAATCGGGCATGATGATCACTATTATGAACATACTTTTGTTTTGGACTGTTGCTCAGAGAAAACAAGATATTTAAAGTAACCTTGAGCTCTGGGTTCTTGTCAAAGATAATTTGTATATATATTAAGACATTTATTTATTGATTAATCCCAAATAATATTGATAACGGAATGCAAAACCACAAATATATTTTGCCCTAAAGGGACCTACAGTATATAGCATCCCATTATCGCTCCAACCAACTGAGCAGAACCCAAAACACTTCTTGGCTCATGGTCAGCTATGTGACGTTTCTACACCTGAAACTGTCAAAGTGCTGTTTGTTATTTACACACAAAATAATGAAGAGCTCCAATGGGGAGAGGAAAACACAAATAAAACAAGAGAATATTTTTATTTCATTTAAAAAAACATTGCTATATGAAAATGAAAAATTGCAATCAAACTAAAAAATTACCTCATATCATTTTGAGTATTGTTTATAGTAAAAAGCAAAGATTAAAATAGTTTGTTATTCACTTCTTATTGTTCTTTGAAGTGTCCCAACACACTATGTATGAGTGACACTATAGTACTCTGCTTATAAGATAGGGTTAGATCAGGAAGATATGATCAGGTGTCGGATCATCAACAGAAATGAGAGACAAAAGAAAGGGAAAGTAGGAGCACACAAGGATAATGTGAAATATCCACAGTATAAAAGTATCATTTAAAATGACAAGAGTACGATTATGTAAATCCGTTGACAGAGAACAATATGAATAAGTATGAGCATGGTAAATATATACATCTATGTCCAACTGGAAGTCCAAAGGAGGTTCATTTGTTGAAAGTCTTAGTTACATACAATGCATATTTTTGACTAGTGTGAAGGATAGCAAATATAAAGATTTTTTTTTAAAATCACATTTGTTCAATTCTGCAATTATCCACCTGAATCAATGACCACGCAATGAAACCCCTTTTACAGACCTAAGCTACATTACATGTGTTGGGTTGTTATTCACATTGGAGGTTGCACTGTAGAGCTGAAATCACCAGATTCAACACAAAGTTATGGTATGTTTATGTATTTGATGTTTTATTAAACAACATAAATATTCCCAGTACAGCTGAAAATGCAACGTGTTCTGCTGAGGCACAGATGTGAGCTCAGAGGAGAATGTCAGTGCTGATCCATTATCTGGTTTTCTCATCCTGCAGAGACAAGGTGTATTTGTTGGCAAAAAGTCATTCAAGTAGCCTTTCATAGCAAAACTTAATGTAAACAATGCTTTGGTTTTTGTGCATGTAAGTCAGTGTATGACAATAACTAAACTGCATTTAATTTTCCTGAAGTGGAACATGGTAACTACTGCTAACTCAGCTTGTGCCTCTGATAACTTGAGATCCAGCAACGATGACTAAAATCCTTCATCAGGTTGAGGTCAAAATGTGGCTTCAAACAAACTCATTATGTGTCAGCTTCTGGCAGATAAGTTCCCACGTCAAAGGGGACAAACTCCATCACAGGAAGGCAGAGGAATCCCACCTTTACCCGGACTACAATTCAACATTTCTATTGGTTTGAAAATGTTATGAAACATTTGGGATAATGTAACTCCACAACTCCAACATAGGTGGGTCATTTCAATGCAGAAATGTAACATAGTTTGTTTGCCAGCTCATAGGGTCCTATTGTGAACCTGGAAATGTTGAGGACCCCAAAGTGTTATGTTAGAAATGTATAGTCCTTGCACATAGAAACTGCTGGGTGCTAACTTGCATATGTTGGTACATTTGCTTAATTAGCATTCATTGGCATATGTAGACAATAGCTAAACATGGCTTGGCCGATTTGGACAATTTTTGAGTGGTTTGGGGGATTATTGAGAATGCTTAATCAATTTCTGCCATTTTCAGGACACTTACAATGGACAACATTTTTTTCCATAAAAATCAGCCCAACGGGAGTAGAAACATTCTGCCTCTTTCTGGTTTAAACTGCAATTTTTGATCCTGAAAATGTCAGAATTGGACTCAGCATCCTTACGAACCCCGAAAACCCAACCTAGTTAGCATCCAGAAGTTTCTATGTGCCGGGGACCCCTACTATATATTTCTACGGGGGTACCATTTCCAGGTTCACAGTGCTGGCAAGTAGACTATATACTACGTTTGGGCTATTTAAATTAACTAGTTCGTAGCCATCAATTGAGTTCATTTAAGTTGAGTTAGCTTCATTTGATTATCATTTTGAGAAAATAATCCAGATATGCCCAGGACCCCCTTAAACAGAGGTGAAAGTGTACCTTGATGACGTTGGCCAGCTCCTGCAGCGTCTGTTCGTAGCGCGCCTCCATCCCCTTCAGGCTCTCAGGTTTGACGATCTGCTTCTGAATCCCGGGCGTTCCTGCCTCCACCACCATCTGCAGGAAGTTCTTCTCCTAAGGGGAAAACACAGCACTCTGTCTCATATCCCGTTTATGCTCTTCACAATCAGAATACCTTTTATTTAGTGTAAGTAGGTTTACACATACGAGACATTTGCTTTGGTATGAGTGATGCATTCAAAGACACAGTAAGAAGTATACGTATGTAGTATATTTTTGCCTCACTTATCTATATTGAATCATGTTTTCTTCAAATGTTTGGGATATAGTGATAATAGGGAAGGTAAAGATAATTAGATGGTCACATACAACATATGATCATTTAAAGAGTACCTGTACTCCCAGCAGGAAGGTGAAGGCCAGGCCCGTTTTCCCTGCTCTGGCTGTCCTTCCAATCCTGAACAGAAACAAAGAAGCCAAGTCACAGAGAGAATAAGCCACATCTGGAGGATATTCTTCACTAAACATCCTTTGTACTCCTTATAGTACCTGCGGTTATACACACACAGGTCAGTTTGATGGACAGCTCACCTGTGGATGTATGTCCGGATGTACTGCGGTGCGTCATAGTTCACCACACATTTGACCCCGTTGATGTCGATGCCTCTGGCGGCTGCGTCTGTGCTGATCATCCTGCAGGACGCACGTTAGCTTCATTATTGCTCCTTAAATCATTAAAGCTTACACTGCAGGAATTCATGCAGTGGCCAGGCCAAGTTAAAAATACAAATACAACAAATATACATATTATGCTGTCGCACCTCTGTTTTTTTAACTTGTTCCCTAGTATTTATTGATACTCTTTAGTCTCCTTTAGACAGAGATGGCAAAAGTACACACATCCTTTACTCAAGTAGAAGTACAGATACTCGTGTTTAAAAATACTCTGGTGAAAGTAGAAGTACTGACTAAACTTCTTTACTCAAGTAAAAGTAAAGAAGTATGGGCTTTGAAATGTACTTCAGTAAAAAGTACCCATAACTAGCAGCTGTTTTAAAGAGTACCTGACCTGAATAGAACAATAATGTCATTGTTAGCTAATGAATGTTTCCATGCTGAACAACGGCAACATGACAACGTTTTCATTAGTCCCTCTTCTTTAGAGAAGACCAGGAAATGATGGATACACGGATCGTGTTCAAATCAATAGGCACGCAATGACTCTAAAGAATAATGATCACGCATCAAACACACATTCAGACTAAAGGAACCAGCTGTTTGGAAAATGAGAGAAGTAGAAAGTACAGGTATTTGAGTTCAACATGTAAGAAGTAGAAAGTACAGGTATTTGAGTTCAACATGTAAGAAGTAGAAAGTACAGGTATTTGTGTTCAACATGTAAGAAGTAGAAAGTACAGGTATTTGTGTTCAACATGTAAGAAGTAGAAAGTACAGGTATTTGAGTTCAACATGTAAGAAGTAGAAAGTACAGGTATTTGAGTTCAACATGTAAGAAGTAGAAAGTACAGGTATTTGAGTTCAACATGTAAGAAGTAGAAAGTACAGGTATTTGTGTTCAACATGTAAGAAGTAGAAAGTACAGGTATTTGAGTTCAACATGTGAGAAGTAGAAAGTACAGGTATTTGTGTTCAACATGTAAGAAGTAGAAAGTACAGGTATTTGTGTTCAACATGTAAGAAGTAGAAAGTACAGGTATTTGTGTTCAACATGTAAGAAGTAGAAAGTACAGGTATTTGAGTTCAACATGTGAGAAGTAGAAAGTACAGGTATTTGTGTTCAACATGTAAGAAGTAGAAAGTACAGGTATTTGAGTTCAACATGTAAGAAGTAGAAAGTACAGGTATTTGTGTTCAACATGTAAGAAGTAGAAAGTACAGGTATTTGAGTTCAACATGTAAGAAGTAGAAAGTACAGGTATTTGAGTTCAACATGTAAGAAGTAGAAAGTACAGGTATTTGTGTTCAACATGTAAGAAGTAGAAAGTACAGGTATTTGTGTTCAACATGTGAGAAGTAGAAAGTACAGGTATTTGTGTTCAACATGTAAGAAGTAGAAAGTACAGGTATTTGAGTTCAACATGTAAGAAGTAGAAAGTACAGGTATTTGTGTTCAACATGTAAGAAGTAGAAAGTACAGGTATTTGAGTTCAACATGTAAGAAGTAGAAAGTACAGGTATTTGTGTTCAACATGTAAGAAGTAGAAAGTACAGGTATTTGTGTTCAACATGTAAGAAGTAGAAAGTACAGGTATTTGAGTTCAACATGTAAGAAGTAGAAAGTACAGGTATTTGAGTTCAACATGTAAGAAGTAGAAAGTACAGGTATTTGTGTTCAACATGTAAGAAGTAGAAAGTACAGGTATTTGAGTTCAACATGTAAGAAGTAGAAAGTACAGGTATTTGTGTTCAACATGTAAGAAGTAGAAAGTACAGGTATTTGAGTTCAACATGTAAGAAGTAGAAAGTACAGGTATTTGTGTTCAACATGTAAGAAGTAGAAAGTACAGGTATTTGTGTTCAACATGTAAGAAGTAGAAAGTACAGGTATTTGAGTTCAACATGTAAGAAGTAGAAAGTACAGGTATTTGAGTTCAACATGTAAGAAGTAGAAAGTACAGGTATTTGTGTTCAACATGTAAGAAGTAGAAAGTACAGGTATTTGAGTTCAACATGTAAGAAGTAGAAAGTACAGGTATTTGAGTTCAACATGTAAGAAGTAGAAAGTACAGGTATTTGAGTTCAACATGTAAGAAGTAGAAAGTTCAGGTATTTGAGTTCAACATGTAAGAAGTAGAAAGTACAGGTATTTGAGTTCAACATGTAAGAAGTAGAAAGTACAGGTATTTGAGTTCAACATGTAAGAAGTAGAAAGTACAGGTATTTGAGTTCAACATGTAAGAAGTAGAAAGTACAGGTATTTGTGTTCAACATGTAAGAAGTAGAAAGTACAGGTATTTGAGTTCAACATGTAAGAAGTAGAAAGTACAGGTATTTGAGTTCAACATGTAAGAAGTAGAAAGTACAGGTATTTGTGTTCAACATGTAAGAAGTAGAAAGTACAGGTATTTGAGTTCAACATGTGAGAAGTAGAAAGTACAGGTATTTGTGTTCAACATGTAAGAAGTAGAAAGTACAGGTATTTGTGTTCAACATGTAAGAAGTAGAAAGTACAGGTATTTGTGTTCAACATGTAAGAAGTAGAAAGTACAGGTATTTGAGTTCAACATGTGAGAAGTAGAAAGTACAGGTATTTGTGTTCAACATGTAAGAAGTAGAAAGTACAGGTATTTGAGTTCAACATGTAAGAAGTAGAAAGTACAGGTATTTGTGTTCAACATGTAAGAAGTAGAAAGTACAGGTATTTGAGTTCAACATGTAAGAAGTAGAAAGTACAGGTATTTGAGTTCAACATGTAAGAAGTAGAAAGTACAGGTATTTGTGTTCAACATGTAAGAAGTAGAAAGTACAGGTATTTGTGTTCAACATGTGAGAAGTAGAAAGTACAGGTATTTGTGTTCAACATGTAAGAAGTAGAAAGTACAGGTATTTGAGTTCAACATGTAAGAAGTAGAAAGTACAGGTATTTGTGTTCAACATGTAAGAAGTAGAAAGTACAGGTATTTGAGTTCAACATGTAAGAAGTAGAAAGTACAGGTATTTGTGTTCAACATGTAAGAAGTAGAAAGTACAGGTATTTGTGTTCAACATGTAAGAAGTAGAAAGTACAGGTATTTGAGTTCAACATGTAAGAAGTAGAAAGTACAGGTATTTGAGTTCAACATGTAAGAAGTAGAAAGTACAGGTATTTGTGTTCAACATGTAAGAAGTAGAAAGTACAGGTATTTGTGTTCAACATGTAAGAAGTAGAAAGTACAGGTATTTGTGTTCAACATGTAAGAAGTAGAAAGTACAGGTATTTGAGTTCAACATGTAAGAAGTAGAAAGTACAGGTATTTGTGTTCAACATGTAAGAAGTAGAAAGTACAGGTATTTGAGTTCAACATGTAAGAAGTAGAAAGTACAGGTATTTGTGTTCAACATGTAAGAAGTAGAAAGTACAGGTATTTGTGTTCAACATGTAAGAAGTAGAAAGTACAGGTATTTGAGTTCAACATGTAAGAAGTAGAAAGTACAGGTATTTGAGTTCAACATGTAAGAAGTAGAAAGTACAGGTATTTGTGTTCAACATGTAAGAAGTAGAAAGTACAGGTATTTGAGTTCAACATGTAAGAAGTAGAAAGTACAGGTATTTGAGTTCAACATGTAAGAAGTAGAAAGTACAGGTATTTGAGTTCAACATGTAAGAAGTAGAAAGTTCAGGTATTTGAGTTCAACATGTAAGAAGTAGAAAGTACAGGTATTTGAGTTCAACATGTAAGAAGTAGAAAGTACAGGTATTTGAGTTCAACATGTAAGAAGTAGAAAGTACAGGTATTGAGTTCAACATGTAAGAAGTAGAAAGTACAGGTATTTGTGTTCAACATGTAAGAAGTAGAAAGTACAGGTATTTGAGTTCAACATGTAAGAAGTAGAAAGTACAGGTATTTGAGTTCAACATGTAAGAAGTAGAAAGTACAGGTATTTGTGTTCAACATGTAAGAAGTAGAAAGTACAGGTATTTGAGTTCAACATGTAAGAAGTAGAAAGTACAGGTATTTGTGTTCAACATGTAAGAAGTAGAAAGTACAGGTATTAGTGTTCAACATGTAAGAAGTAGAAAGTACAGGTATTTGTGTTCAACATGTAAGAAGTAGAAAGTACAGGTATTTGAGTTCAACATGTAAGAAGTAGAAAGTACAGGTATTTGTGTTCAACATGTAAGAAGTAGAAAGTACAGGTATTTGAGTTCAACATGTAAGAAGTAGAAAGTACAGGTATTTGAGTTCAACATGTAAGAAGTAGAAAGTACAGGTATTTGTGTTCAACATGTAAGAAGTAGAAAGTACAGGTATTTGTGTTCAAAATGTAAGAAGTAGAAAGTACAGGTATTTGAGTTCAACATGTAAGAAGTAGAAAGTACAGGTATTTGAGTTCAACATGTAAGAAGTAGAAAGTACAGGTATTTGTGTTCAACATGTAAGAAGTAGAAAGTACAGGTATTTGGGTTCAACATCTAAGAAGTAGAAAGTACAGGTATTTGTGTTCAACATGTAAGAAGTAGAAAGTTCAGGTATTTGAGTTCAACATGTAAGAAGTAGAAAGTACAGGTATTTGTGTTCAACATGTAAGAAGTAGAAAGTTCAGGTATTTGAGTTCAACATGTAAGAAGTAGAAAGTACAGGTATTTGAGTTCAACATGTAAGAAGTAGAAAGTACAGGTATTTGTGTTCAACATGTAAGAAGTAGAAAGTACAGGTATTTGTGTTCAACATGTAAGAAGTAGAAAGTACAGGTATTTGAGTTCAACATGTAAGAAGTAGAAAGTACAGGTATTTGTGTTCAACATGTAAGAAGTAGAAAGTACAGGTATTTGAGTTCAACATGTAAGAAGTAGAAAGTACAGGTATTTGTGTTCAACATGTAAGAAGTAGAAAGTACAGGTATTTGGGTTCAACATCTAAGAAGTAGAAAGTACAGGTATTTGTGTTCAACATGTAAGAAGTAGAAAGTTCAGGTATTTGAGTTCAACATGTAAGAAGTAGAAAGTACAGGTATTTGAGTTCAACATGTAAGAAGTAGAAAGTACAGGTATTTGAGTTCAACATGTAAGAAGTAGAAAGTTCAGGTATTTGTGTTCAACATGTAAGAAGTAGAAAGTACAGGTATTTGAGTTCAACATGTAAGAAGTAGAAAGTACAGGTATTTGAGTTCAACATGTAAGAAGTAGAAAGTACAGGTATTTGTGTTCAACATGTAAGAAGTAGAAAGTACAGGTATTTGAGTTCAACATGTAAGAAGTAGAAAGTACAGGTATTTGAGTTCAACATGTAAGAAGTAGAAAGTACAGGTATTTGAGTTCAACATGTAAGAAGTAGAAAGTACAGGTATTTGTGTTCAACATGTAAGAAGTAGAAAGTACAGGTATTTGTGTTAGAAATGTAAGAAGTAGAAAGTACAGGTATTTGTGTTCAACATGTAAGAAGTAGAAAGTACAGGTATTTGTGTTCAACATGTAAGAAGTAGAAAGTACAGGTATTTGTGTTCAACATGTAAGAAGTAGAAAGTACAGGTATTTGTGTTAGAAATGTAAGAAGTAGAAAGTACAGGTATTTGTGTTAGAAATGTAAGAAGTAGAAAGTACAGGTATTTGTGTTCAACATGTAAGAAGTCAAAGTAAAAAGTCGTCAGAAAAATAAGTAGTGGAGTAAAGTACTGATACCAGAAACATGTACTTAAGTACAGTAACAAAGTATGTGTACTCCACTACTTCCCTTCTCTGCCTTTAGACAGTTGTACAGTAGAGAGATATTTAAAATGTCCATCCTGCTGAGAGGGATTGGCATTATATGCTGACAATCTATTTGACTTCAACTAGCTCCAAAAGATGGAAGGAATATCGATGGAAAAATGTAAAAAGAAAAAATGAATGACACCAAACATTAAAAATAAACAAGGGAAGAAAGCAGTGCTGTTGGAGACAATGTGGACGGTTGAATATCACTCGCATATCTTCTGGTCAGGCATTTTGGACCAGAAATGTTAACTTATAAGACTCCCTGTGACCCAAGGGTTATGTACCTGGGCTTGATTCCAGATTATAATTAGAAAGGAAGACCTGACTATGTTTTTAAAAGTCCTGATACTTGCGGGTAAAAAAGGCCATTCAAAGGAACTGGTTAAAAAGTGACCCTCATGGACCGGGTCAGTGGCTGGACATTGTTGAATCAATATTTACTATGGAAAAACTGACCTACTGTCTAAGGACTAAAGCAGAGATATCTGAACAACGCTGGGAAAAATGGACAGTGTACAAGGAAAAAGAAAGACTGTCAATGAGTAGTGTGGTCTCCTGTTTTGTCTTTTCTTCTTTTAAGTTTCTTTGTATTTATGTGTGCTATAACTTGTCAATAAATAATTACGGTGTGTCTGAGTCGTCACATATTCTCCGACACAAATGTGTTTATACAAAGCACACTCACAGTTGGATCTTTCCTTGTTCAAACTCCTTCAACGTCTTCTTCCTCTCAGCAGGAGACAGTCTGGAGGAGAACTCGGCCGCCTGAACGCCACCAAAGAGCCGCACCAGCAGAAACAGCCTGGAGAGGAGCAAACAGTCAGCTGATAGGGTCTGCAGCATTTTGTAAGAAGGGTGTGATGTGTTTACGCGGCGAGGCTCTCTCCCACCTGTGTGCTGCCTCCCTGGAGTTGGTGAAGCAGAGGATGGGGCTGAGCTTCATGCGCAGGATGAAGTGGAGGATGAGAAGAGGCTTCTTGCTTAACGTACAGGGAACGTAATACTCCTGAAAACACAAATGCGCAGTCATTCAAAAAGTGAGCCGTGTCTTTGACAGAATCTTTACATCCCTGTCTCACTCCACAGGACCCAGCTTCACATGTGTGCAGGACTGGAATACGTTTTCATTAACAAGTCCCGGGACCCCCACTCACACTTGCCTTCAGCTGCTTTATAGACTGTATACATTACATTGTATTTATCTCATTTAAGTATTGCCAGTTCTGCACAACCCTCTGAATATTTGTACAAAAGCTACCTCTCTTAGTATCTACACAGCTTTCCACTTTCCATAACAAAACTGCATATATTTGATTATTCTGAGCATTTTATCATAGTAGTTTTTTAGTTTTTTACACATAGTTTTTGGCCCGTCCACACAGCGTCGTGCGTTGAAGCTTCCAACACTTCTGCCCATTCACTTTGAATGGGGTGACGTCACTTTTAGCCGAACTGCATTTTGGGAAGCGACGTGGAGAGTTGCTGGCGTTGCTCGCTTCAAAAGTTGAGCAATGTTCAACTTTTGGCGCCTCGGCAGAAGCGTCAGCCAATGAAATCCCGTTTATGCAAATCTGCCAGTACAAGCGCTAGCCAATCAAACCGTGTGTATGCTGGGAGAGACTACGCAGGTCATTTCCTCATATTCCAAAAAATGGAGGGAAAATTCATTATAGCGGTAGTGAATCACCCGGTGCTGTATGATCAGTCTCTGTTCATCTACCGGGATACAAACCGGAGGAGCGAGGCATGGAGGGAGGTGGCAGAGACAGTGGGTGAAACTGGTAGGTTTTCGCCTGTTTGGGGATTTTATATCCAGTTTACTTCGTTTTAACATTGCTATTGCTTATTATATTTTTTATAATTGATTACATTTTTGGGCTGTTTTCTTACTTTTTATCTTCTTTGACTGTGTTTATGTATGCACCATGTGCACCAAGGCAAACTCCTCGTATGTGTAAACCTACTTGGCAATAAACCTGATTCTGATTCTTATTCTTATCTGCATTCTGTGTGAATGGATGATTGCTGACTTGTAAAAGTTGTTTCAGTGGTTACAAAAACCGGAAAGGTGGTATATAAATGCAATCCATTTAAGCACCAGTACTAAAACCACAATGTTAATACATGTTTACAAGTCCTGCATATACATGCTACTTCAATCAAAGTATATTGTTGTGTTGTATGGACTAAAATTATTCAAATGAAAAGTACTTATAGGGCGACTGTGGCTGCGAGGGAGTGCGATCGTCTTTCAACCAGAAGGTTGTGGGTTCAGTCCCAGCCCATGCAGTCAACATGTCGATGTATCCTTGGGCGAGATACTTAACCCTGAGTTGCTCCCGATGGCATGGCCAACGGTGTGTGAATGTGTGTGAATGTTAGTTCCTAGAGTAAGGTACACTGCTCTGTATGAATGGGTGTGAATGGGTGAATGACATGTAGTATGTAAAGCGCTTTGAGGGGTCTTAAAGACTGGATAAAGCGCTATATAAGTACAGTCCATTTACTACGACGGCGTATTAGGGCCACACTTAGAAAAAAAAAACTGAGAGATTTCGAGAATAAAGTCATAGCTACGAGAATAAAGTCGTAATATTACGAGAATAAAGTCGTAATGTTACCAGAATAAAGTCATAATTACGAGATTAATGTCGTAGTTTCATAAGTGACAACAGGAGCGTCCTGCAATAAAATGAGGAATGTGGAGCATCTTGTGAAGCAGTACTTTAGTTTAGGTTTCTCAAATAACTAAATACTTAATCTTTTGGCACATCAGCATCAGATTATCATAAGTATTAGAACTTTGAAAAGGTTGTGCAAGAAACTATGTCTATTATTTGGAAGAAAGAACCAAATGGACTTGGAGGAGATTGTCTCCTTTCTGCATGAGGAAATGGCTGGTTCTGGCCGACTACAAGGCTATCGTTGGTTACATCTACGAGCTGTTCAAAGGGGATTTGTTGTTTCACAAGAAACTATGAGACTTGTAATCAAGGCTTTGGATCCAGAAGGAGTCGAACTTGTAGTGTAGCCTTGTAGTGGAATCGGAATGAGCTCCCCATTGAAATCAGGACAGCAGAAAGCTTATATCTTCCGGCGCAGACTGAAAACTCATCTCTTTCGACTCCACTTCGAGCGATAGAACTATTAAGAAAGCACTTATATACTAATAAAGGACTGTCTTACCTAAAGCCAGTTGAGTAGCACTTGAAATGTTTTAGCTCTATGAAACCTGATGTACGTATATGATTCTGTTTTCTTCAAGTTTGTATCTTGTTGGTCGAATGTACTTATTGTAAGTCGCTTTGGATAAAAGCGTCAGCTAAATGCAATGTAATGTAATGTAGTCGGCCAGAACCAGCCATTTCCTCCTGCAGAAAGGAGACAATCTCCTCCAAGTCCGCTTCTCAAGTCACTTATGAAACTACGACTTTAATCTCGTAATTATTACTATTATTAATATAATCGAGTAAGTTCTTGAATAAATGTACTTTGTTACATTCCAGCACTGCATGTATGCCTCCTGAAAGTCAGGGGTGAGTATCTTACTGTGAGACCTTCGGGGAAGTTGAAGCAGCCCTGTGTGTGGGGGGGGGTCTGCCGTGCTGCCGGGGGTGCTGATAGTGCTGGACTGGCTGTGGATGGAGCTGAAAAGTCGGGGCTGGTGGAGGCCCAGCTGTTGCAGCTTCTCTGGGTTCTGTGTGAGTGTGGCAGAGAATAGCAGCTTCTGCAGTGGCATCTGGGGGGGGGACAGACTGAGAGGGGGTCGGGGAGATGTTTATAAAACTGAACTGAACATTATTCCACTGATCAGTATTCATGAAACGCAGCGATGCACCAGCCAAAGACAAGCTTGGGGACTAATGGATTACATAATCAGGACACACAAAAAAGTAGCTGTATTCCTACAGTTACATACAAAAAAAGAAGTAATCAGATTACTGTTACATAAAAAAAAAGGGGATTACAAGCAGGATTATATCGTTAAAAGACATTTTAAAATTAAAATGTCTATATTACAGGTAGACCTTTTGGTTTTCATTTAAGGCTGCTTTTATTCTTCTTTATTTTAAATGTATTTTTTCATATGCAGTTAGTGAACACCTGATTTATTACACAATAACACTGTGTTTAATTAAAGTATTCAAATGAATCAGCATTTCTTAACTGTACTTATCCTATAAGGTCACATTGTTACATACACATTGTAGGAGCAAAAATTCACATTTAACCAGAGTTCATTATTTCCATTATTGTTGTTAATTTAACAACACATTTGCACACATTTGTATTTAATGATCAACGTGTCAAAGGGATGAGCCTACCTTAGCCTCTAGTGACTGTTCAATGGGAGTTTTGTCGCTACACACAAAAACTCCTTATTGATATTTCTATTATGTTGTGTTTATTTGCATTGCATATGATATTCTAGGTAAATCAAAAGTAACGGAAAGTAATTAGGTTACTTTACTTTTATATTATGATACTCAGATAAGGTTTCTGATTACATTTTTTTTTTTACAGGTAACTAGTAATTGTAACAGATAAAATGTTTAAAGTAACCCTTCCAACCCTGGCCAAAGACATGGAATAATAAGACAGTAGTAAATCTAGATGTAAACAATACAGGATTTAAAATTGCAAATATTCAAAGAAAGAAGATTACATTTGACACGTTAGACCTTTACTCTACATACAAATAAAAAAAATTGAGAAGCACTGAATGTAAATGTAACTTTGTTTTGAAAAAAACTCAGTACAGCGGTGGAGTCAGTATGTAGTTAGCTTAGCTTAGCATACAAAATTGAAGCAGAGACAAACAGCTTGCCCGAAGCTGTCCAAAGTTAAAAACGACACCTTTCTACACCTAAAACTGCTAAATAATTAACTCTTTATGTATCTCCTTTGTAAAAAATATTATTTTTGTTTGAACTATGTTTGATCTTTGGATAAAGCTAGGATGGCCAGGATAGTCTTAATGCTAAGCTAGGCTAACTAGAGCCTGACTCTAGAGCTGTACACAAACACCAACATAAGATTCACAAGAACCTCCTAATCGCACTGACTGAAAGCAGACAAGGATACTAACAAAATGATCATCTTATCTCATTTTGATGATATTAAATTGTATTAAAAAAAACAAAAAAAAACACAATAATGTTATCAAACCAAATATTTTTTAAGATTGAGTTTTATTTTATTTTTTAAATAGCATTCTGTTAAATAAAACTCTGGTTATATGAATAAAGACACCTTCCTTCATGTCTACCCTACACAAAGAGCCTCTTCAGACTCAGGTGTGAGACTCACCTGGCTGCTGTCACATGTGCTGGCTCCGCCCTCCTGAAGATGGACATGGCTTCCTGTCCACTTCCTGGTCTGTACACCGCCTTCACCACCTGGCTGAGCCACGACTGGTGCATGCTGTCAATCATCCTGTCGGCCTCGTCTATAATCTGGGATGGATGAGAGGGTGAGAGCCTCCACTTTAAAACAGATGATGGTGCACCGTCATATTTGCTGTGCTTTATGATATTTTATATATACTGTATGTTTACATGTTGTAAGAACTTACTAAAAACCTGAGGTGTTCCAGACTGAAGCCTGAATTCTTGTTGATGTGATCGACCAGCCGACCTGGAGTGGCCACAACAATGTCCGCTAAACTGCGTCTCATGCCCCCCCTGGAAGAAAAAAAAAACAGTCTAGGTACATAGATGTTTCACTGAGTATTGTACAAATACCACAAACTCAACTGATATTTATCTATTATTATTTATTTTACTGTTCTCCTTATGCAGCTACAAATGTAAAGCATATATATGGATATCTTTTTTTGAATTGGAGTTCTAGTGAAAAAGGCGATATCTGCCATGAGAGTCTGAAACTCTCAACCAAGATCAGCACATGGAAGTGAGACATTTAGAACTCTTTCTCTCATTTGTATCAAGTATCTAACTAAATAATTCAAAGCAAAGCAAAACAAAAGCCATGTAAAATGCTCATACAAGTCAGCAACAGAAAGTTGTACTTAGTTACATTTTAACAAGACATGTTAGAACGGTCACTGTTTTACATTATCTTAATTGCGATTCACAACAATAATGATAATCACTAACATAATAGTAAACATCCTCTTTAGTGAAATACAAACAATTCAAACATTTAAAAAAGAATTGTCATAATTCACAAGGCATTCAAAAAAAGATGTGTAGCTATTTTTCTTATGTAATAATATTTATGTAGAAGGGAGTTCCACAGGGCTCTATTTTGGGGCCCTTGCTCTTTTTATTCTACGTAAACAATATTTGTAATCGGATGCAATTTTCTACCTATCTACCTATGATGATGACACTATTGTATATTCATGTGCTCCTTCTCTGGATATGGCCGTTTCCAATTTAAAATCTGATTTTATCACGCTGCAGCATGCACATCTTAATTCCAAACTGCTATTGAATGGTAAGAAAACCAAAGCAATGCTTTTTGCTCCCAAGTCAGCGTCCTTTTGCCTCTCCATTCACACCCTTGATGGCGTCTCTGTTGAGTTTGTCGATACCTACAAATGTCTGGGCTTTTGGTTGGACAGAAATCTAAACTTTAAACACCACATTGAAGTTCTAACAAAGAAATTGAAATTCACTCTTGGCTTCCTTTTCGGACTTAAATGTTATTTTTCAACTTCATCCCGTAAAAGGTTGGTCTGGCTTATTCCTGTCCCAGCTGGACTACGGTGATACCATTTATAGATTTGCCTGTCCTACTGTTTTGGCCAAACTTGACCCACTCTACCATGCTGCACTGCGATATATATCAAATGCACCCTATAGGACTCATCATTGCAAACTGTATAGCCTAATGGCGCATTTCCACTGCAGCGGGTAGCCCCGTTTAAGCGTCCTTAATCGTCCTCAAGCGGCCAGGCCAGTTTTTGGTGGCCTTTCCATATAGCGCAGCACCGGCTAGCGGGTACTTTTTCCCTCTTTTTCCGGCCTCATAAAATTGTGGTTCTATCAGGCCAGGGCCTGGGCTGAACTAGTGACGTCAACACTCTCGACTGCTGATTGGTCAGAGAGAATCGTCACAAGATCGCGCGCGAGATCATCCCTAGCCTCGCATATATATCTAGAAGTAAGCTTGCAGCATTTTTATACACATCATTTTTGTAAACGGAGGAGCTACAAAAATGGCAACGTCGAAGAAAAGCACACCGTGGTCGACCGAGGAGGTGACGACGTTCCTACATCTCATTTGGGGATGATCAAATCCAGCGGGAGCTCGACGGAACAACTCGAAATGTGAAGCCGATCGCCCCGCCTACACTGCGTTGCTACCCCAGGTCCTAAACTGTAATGGAAATGCGCCACGGCCTCGGACGGCCAGCGAGGCAGCCCGAGGCCTGAGCGAGGACGCTTAGGGACGCTTAAACGGGGCTACCCCGCTGCAGTGGAAATGTGCCATAACTGGATGGTCCTCACTTAGTGTGCGTAGGATGCAGCATTGGTTTTTATTAATGTATAAAGCCATTTTAGGTAAGCTTCCACTGTATATTTGTGCCAGATGTGCTCCAGTTTGTGACTCTTACAACCTCAGACACAGTGCCTGGATACGGTTCCAGGTTCCTGCTGTGCGGACTGAGGCTGGAAAAAGGAGTCTTTTTTATTATGGTCCTTGGTCTTGGAATGAGCTTCAATCAAGCCTCAAACTGAGGGCACTTGTCCCTATAGCATGTTTTAAATTGAAGTTGTCTGAAGTCCTTACCACCCGCTGCTCTTGCAAGAATAAGTAGTGTACCTTTCTTACTGTCCTAATGTGCACAATGTAGTGACTGCTTTTCGTCTTTTTGTTTACTCCGTTGTGTTCTCTGTATTTTATATTTTGTGTTATGTGTAAGAATGTGTAACGTTGCTAACTTCTTGGCCAGGTTAGCATTGTAAATGAGATTTTATCTCAATGCTTTTTATCTGGTTAAATCAAATTAAAATTAAAAAGAAATTCCTGTACTTTTTTAACAGCTATACAGCTTTTTTAAGTCACTCATATAAGGTTATTCATGATTATCCAAGCAATGGGAATTCAGTGCTTTTACCGTTATCCAGAATACATTCATAAATGTTCTGTTTTCACAAAATCCCAGAGTAGTGGTGCAGCTTGTTCTAATGCCGCTGTTCTCACCTGAGCTCCGACAGGCAGCTCTGCTCTGCAGCGAAGGACTTCTGTCCGGCCAGCATCACCACCTTCAGAGAGGTCCCCTCAGCGTACGACGCGAACACTTTGCACACCTGGACAGCAGAACATTAGTCAACTGGAGACATCACTGGATACTGTCATGCTTTTATTTTGAAAGGTTCTGACCTGCTGGGCGAGCTCTTTGGTCGGCAACACGGCCAGAGCACGGACTTCACACACCACCCGCTCCATCAGAACCTAAGGAACACATCAGTCGTTTATATTCTCTCCTATATGTGTTTCTGCTCCTACAGTATATGTCTTTATTTCTGTTGCTGCAGTATCTTCTAAAGAACATCCTAAGTCATCCGGAATATTTGATATTGTGTATTATGTGTGTCTCCTCCACTTGATATGTTTATATTTGCTGTTTATTGTTTTGTTTTTATTATGTTTGTTCTTTATTCCACCTTTTAAATATTGTATTGCCTTAACACACTGCTGCTGTAACAGAATCATTTCCCGATGTAGGATCAACAAAGTACCTAACTATCTAGAAAATTACTTTTTTAAAAGATATTTTTTGGGCAACCAGTGTGGAAAGATTTGGACATTGAGATTTGCCTGTGGTCTGTGTTGTTTTAGAATGTGTGTCATAATGGATCCCTTGTCGTTTTTCTGCACACCAAATCTACTTCATATGGAGGCCACACAGAGTAGTGGTTATATTGTATGAGTGTCAGAAGCTCACCTGGATGACAGGTATGACGAACGCCAGCGTCTTGCCGCTGCCTGTAGGAGCAGACACACAGATGTCTCTGGGCTTGTAGCCCCCTCGTCCAATCAGAAGCCCCTGCTGAGCGCTCTCCAGGACGGCCGGGATCACCTCTGCCTGCACTGTGACCGGAGGTGGAATGAATCAGTTAATTTACTGTACTTAAGCAATTTTGAGATATTGTACTTTACTTGAGTAATTCCAATATAATCAACACTAAGACTTTAGTTCCACCTGGAGTAAATTCACCAGCTACCCTGCAGTATACAAAGCCATTCAAACTAGCTGCACCTTTACCAGCTTTGAGAACTACTAATGCACATTGTTAGCTTTTTAATTTAATATATACAGTGGAGGAAATAAGTATTTGATCCCTTGCAGATTTTGTAAGTTTGCCCACTTACAAAGAAATGAACAGTCTATCATTGTAATGTTAGGTTTATTTGAACAGTGAGAGTAAGAATATCAAAAAAGAAATCCAGAAATTGACATTATATAAAAGATAACAATTAATTTGCATTTAACTGTGGGAAATAAGTATTTGACCCCCTTGCATGTGTTAGATCTTGGTGAAGAAACCCTTGTTGGACACACAGAGGTCAGACGCTTCTTGTAGCTGGTCTCCAGGTCTGTGCACATCTCAGGAAGGATGTTGGTCCACTCCTCTCTGAAGATCCCCTCCAAATCCTTCAGGTGTTGAGGCTGATGCTTGGCCTCTGGAAGCTTCAGCTCCCTCCACAGATTTTCTATGGGTTTAAGGTCCGGAGACTGGCTAGGCCCCTCCATCACCTCAATGTGCTTCTTCTTTAGCCACTCCTATGTTGCCTTGGCCGTATGTTCAGGGTCATTGTCCTGCTGGAAGACCCCTCCATGACCCATTACAGTGTCCTGGCTGAGGGAAGGTGGCTATCGGCCAAGATTTTACGCTACATGGCCCCGTCCACCCTCTCCTCGATGCAGGAAGTCCTCCTGTCCCCTTAGCAGAGAAACACCCCAAAGCAGAATGTTTCCACCTCCATGCTGACGGGGAGGATGGGGGTTATAGTCAGCATCTCTCTTCCTCCAAACACAGCGTGTCAAGTTGATGCCAAAGATCTCGATGTTGGTCTCATCTGACCACATCACCTTCTCCCAAGCCTTCTCTGAGTCATTCAGAGGTTCATTGTCAAACTCCAGACGGGCCTTTCATGTTCTTCTTGAACATAACCGTTGGAATCTGATTGGTTGATTCTGTGGACAGGTGTCTTTTATACAGGTAACAAGTTGATATTAGGAGTACTTCTTTAAAGGAAGAGGACTTATGTAACTGGTCTGTGGGAGCCAGAATCCTTGTTTGTTGCAAGGGGATCAAATACTTATTTCACACAGTTGAATACAAATAAATTGTTATCGTTTATAAAAGGATATTATTTTTGATATTCTGTCTCTCATTAGTGAAATAAACTTACCATTACAATTATAGACTGTTCATTTATTTGTAAGTGGGTAAACTTACAAAATCGGCAAGGGATCAAATCATTACTTCCTTCACTGTATATGATTCTGAAATGCACCAATCTGCACAATGACTACTTTTGGTACTTTAAGTATATTTGGATGCTAATACTTTTTGCACACATTTTGAATGCAGGACCTTTACTTGTAACAGAGTATTCCTACACTCTGGTACTTCTACTCAAGTACAAGATCTGAGTAGTTCTACCACCTCTGACTGTGACATCATCATTCTATTATTTCTCAGGTGTTTACACTCTTTCAGTGTATTTACGTTAATGTGAATTTATTTGTATTTGTTACAAGCCTTTTATAGAGCACTTGAAACCCGCTGCTGAAACCAGCCTGTGTGATTACCTGGGAAAAAGTTCTGGATTCCATTATTCTGAAGTTTCTTCACGAGCAGAGCAGAGAGTCCGTGGATCTCGGAGATGTTCACCAGGTGCCCTTTAATGTCTCTGTGAATCACATCCGGCTGAGCCAGCCACTGAGGGAGCACTCTGTGCACCTGACACACACACACACACACACACACACACACACACACACACACACACACACACACACACACACACACACACACACACACACACACACACACAACACACACACACACACACACACACACACACACACACACACACACACACACACACACACACACACACACACACACACACACACACACACACACACACACACACACACACACACACACCACACACCTTAATATTTATCACTACAATAAACAGTATTAATTTGATTTCACTGTACAATATTGAATGTTACATTCTGTTGTCGTCTATCTCATTCTATGAACATGTGTGATATAGACTCCTGCATTTACTTGGTCACTTACAACATTCTCTGCATTATTTAGCTTGTTGTATTTATTTATTTTTCTGACATGTATAAAGTTAACTTCATCTGCATTACTTGCACATTGGTCTCACAACATAATCTGCTATATTTGATTCAACTCAGTTTCTTCTTGCATTTTTTAAATGTGTTTTATATATATTGATGTTGCATTGTTGGAGGAGCTTGGGACTTAAGATCATCATTGCCATATCTACACTGTAGCTACTGTGCATATTGAATCTAATAGCATTAGAAACACGTGTGTGTACCTTTTGGACAGGTTTGTTGTCAAATCCTCCCAGGACCGTGAACCCGGTTGGAGCAGGAGTCTTTTCCGCGGTTTGTTCTGGTGCGATGTTTTCTGTCTCCGTTTTCTCTTCTCCTCCTCCTGTTTCCTCCAGTCCTGCTCTTCCAGTCACAGGAGTGTCAGGAAGACTTTTCACTGAAATGCCTCAAATCCAGAGACAAAACAAGTCATTATCAAATGAATAGACCAACTGGTATAATAAGGACAGTGAGTAAGAACTGTCTTCTTACTCTTTATTATAGTCTAATTCATCCATACCTCTCATATTGTAACACAGTATGGGCAGTACTTTTCCCAACTACTTTTCCAAGGATTGCAACAAGATCCAAGTCCCACATCTCATCTGCTCCTTTATTTAACAGGCTTCACATTCTTACAGTTTACAACATCAACGTTTATCAGATTTGCGTTTTTATTTACGAGATATATTCAGGAAAAGGGATTATTCCTATAACCTTCAATACATACTTCATTTAAACCGTATTAGCCATATTCTCTTTGTGTACATATGCACTTTACAGATCAATAAACCACTGCCGTGAATGTCAACTCGCTGCAGTGAGTGGAGGAAAAAACCCAGATATCAGAAATCAGCAAAGACTTTTAGCTCTTAACCTGCACAGTGATTGTCTGGAGATACAAAGTGAGGTATCCAAAGTGGACTTTGTTAGACCAATAGCAATATTTGAAGGATTTAAAAATCTCAGGTAAATATTTTTATAACATTTTACACCCTTTTCAAATGAAATTGGTATGAAGCGCTCACAAAATGAGGAGAGGTCTCACAGGAGCCTTGTTCAGCAGTATATTGTAACACTTCACTGTCTTCAAATGTAAACACATTTGTTTTTGTCTTTTTGTTCATTCATAACTATTTATAACCAATACATTTCACCAGACATAGGGACAACAATTCTGAGCTCTAAGTGTATTCACTTACTTGTGTTTATAGCAAATTCCACTATTTATAGTCCACATATTTCAATGTTATTACAATAAGTATTTAATTCAACTGTACAGTATTACATTATTATCTCATCTCCATTTTTCATGTAGATAGTCGACTTATTCCTGTATTTTATTTGCTACACTGCTGGAAAAGCATAGGACTTAACATTTTCATTGCCAACAACTAAGCTGAATCTGACAATATTGTTCATACCAATGTATTGTTAGGCCTCAATGAGAGGCATCATCTCACAACATCAATGTATTGCCCAATTTGGTGTTATCCTGTAAATACATACAAGAACAAGCACATACCTGACTGATCCTTCTTCTTCTTTCGCTTCTCATTTGCACTCGTCTGCTTCTTCTTCTTCTCCTCCTCCTCCTCGACCGGCTCGTCGTGGTTATCCTTCTCTGAGACAATAACAGCTGCTGCTTCAGATTTCCGTTTCTTGTTGTGTTCAGGCTCCTGACTGCTGTCCTTGTCAGCTTTTCTTTTCTTTTTGACATCCTTTTGCGTCCGTTCTTTAGGTGGCTTTTGTGTTTCTTCCGTCAAACTCTGTCTCTGCTTCTCTTTGGCCTTCTGTTGCAGCTTAGCCAGTAACGCCTGAGAGCGAGACTCCTTCGAGATGCTCCCATTTTCCTCCTCTCCAAGATACCTGTGAGGACACATGACAGATGTTACTCATTCTTCTGTCCACTTCTTCAGCAAAAGCACAGCACATACACTTTTGGTCAATTGAGCAGCTTGTAGCCTTACAAATATATCATCCTACCTTTATTAGGTATTCACCCTCTTCTCTTTTACATTATGTAATTACATTCATATAAATGCCATTTCAGTTGAAAGCTATCTTTTATCTTAGGATAAAAAAGGAAAACAATCCAGTCATTTCAATATAAAATCAAGAAACAACGGGGAAGAATATATAAAAAACGTTTATTGTAGAGACGTAATCATTAAAAAGGCCAACATGTTTTGACCACTGGAGAAGAAGGGGTTTTAACAAATAGAAAAACAGGAATGTTTCTTCCCTATAAGACCAAAAGCCATGATAGGTGGAACACATTTAGATCAATAAAAACATGTCATAAGATTAAACACAACATAACTGACAGACAAAGTGCTCATTTTTAAATAGATAGATGATAGATAGATATATACTTAAATCCAAATTGGGGAATTCTTGTGTTCAAGCAGCAGTGTTAAGCATTACACGAGTTACAAATGTTTAAAGGATAGAATAAGATACAAATAAAATGTACATGAACGGAAAGTATATACAGTAAGAATACAAATTAAAATAGTAAGAATAAAAATGAAATATAACTTCTTCTTCTTCTTATGACTGTGATGTGAAAATCATATACTTATTATCTTAATAGCTTTAAAAAGCAAGATACAACCATATAACTCCAAAGTCATGTATTTATGTGACAAAACAAACAAATACCAATAATGAAAGCTAGTAGATAACATGAGCCTACCTGTTTACAACAAACAGAGACATTCCCTCAGAAAGGTAAATCACTCCACGACAGTTTGTGTGTTCTTTTCAGCTATCTCGAGTTTGAAAATGGTTTTCGCTGAATATCAATTAACCATGTCTAGATTCGTTAAGAACTCTGATTATTTAAATGACTATAAACGCTCAACTTCAAATGAACTAGAAAAAACACAAAATTCTCATGTGTTTTCCACACTTACAGTACAAAACGCAGTTTGATGACGACACTCAAGCAGCGGCTATTTTGTGCGTCACTAGTTGGGCGCTACCATATTTACTTGACTTTTTGGTGCACAAATTGAAGTAAGAAAAACGTGTTTTCTCTTTGACACCAATTTGCCTATTTAAAACGTTTTTGTCAAAATAGATTTCTTTTTAAATAAAGGAAAATCTCACTTAAGCCAACATCCTCAGTTCACATCCTCATTTGGATTTGTCCACCCGATGACGTTGACCAATCAAAAACAAAGTGGGAGATTTTAAAACCAGTGACGGTTTTCTTTTGAAACTGAGGGAGGCATTCCATTCACATTTGAGTCCACCCGTGTCCGTTTATACGTCTTCAGGTGTGTTTTGGGGCATTTATGAGAGATGTATTAGTTTGCCTTCCGATTTAAGGTTGGACAGGTCAATTACTATTACAAAGAACAATGGCAGAGGAGTCGGCTGTAAAAGTATGTGTTCGGGTCCGTCCACTTATTCCACGGTAAGTCTGCCGCCAACAGCTAAGTTAGCATTAATAAAATACAAGTTTGGAGCTAACGGTAGGTTACGGAGCGTTAATGCTAATGCATGCTTATGTTACTGTTTGATTTTTCATTTCATTCATTCGTTAGCTACAGTTGGACGTAAAATACAAGTATTTTGTTCCAGTAAATACGTAGTGCGTGCCTTAAAGTGTTTGATAACAGTTACATTATTGTATTACTTTATTCAGCTAAGCTATCGATGTGGAGCCAATTGTTAACTTTAGACTTAATTTAGAGGTAACATTCTCTTTATTATCTGCATTTACTGTCACAAATAGAATACTACTTGGGAGTAAAACTTATAACTTAATTTTAAAATGTTAAATTATATATCCTTATAAGCATATTAAGAGCTAAAAACACCGTCTGTTGTATTGATAGGTCAAACTAACTGTCTAGCAATTGCTCTACAATAACTGTTATTCTTTGTTCTATATACTTTGGAATGATGCTATTGTACTGAAACTATTACATTACATTGCATTTAGCTGACGCTTTTATCCAAAGCGACTTACAATAAGTAACTATCTATCTATCCATCAATCTATCTAGCTATAATTTCCCCCCAAAATGATCTTAATTATGTGTAGCCTATTTTCCACAATACAAGACCCTGGTCCGTGTTGATATTAGGCTTTGACTTTTCATGGCATGGTATTGTAGTCATACGGAATGTTATATTTCTCTTCTAAATATTACATTTTGATTAAGCTGAGCTTCGAAAGTAGTATTTCAGCCACAATTTCTTTCCCACTAAATGTGTCACCTGACAATGTTAAAGGAAGAGTCTGTTAATGTTTCCACATATGTCCTGATTGTGTGTCTTTGTTACAGGGAAGACAGTGCTGCATCGGAGAATGCAGAGCCGGTCCATTATTTTTGGAAAGCTGATACAAAATCAATTTATCAGAGCGATGATGGGAATTCCAGTAAAAGCTTTAGTTTTGGTCAGTTTTGCAGCATTTACAGGATTGAGAAATATGTTTGACTGGTTTTTGTGGCTCCTTTGAGATATGTTGAATAGAACTTGACAACAACTACTACTACTGTACATGAACCTTCCTTCTCTGTTCATAGATCGAGTGTTTACTGCAGAAGAAACGACCAATCAGCTGTACCAAGCCATTGCTAAACCTCTTGTTGTTTCCTCTGTTCAGGGATACAATGGTATGTTTTCGAAACTGAATACTTTGACATCTGTTGTGTTGCTCCAAACACTCACTGCAGTGGTTTGTTTTTTGGACACATCTTTTCTCTGTTTGATCCACAGGTACCATATTTGCTTATGGACAGACTTCTTCCGGAAAGACTTTTACTATGATGGGGAGTGACCGTTTTCCTGGAGTGTTACCGATGGCTGTGGAAGATGTCTTCCAAACCATTAACAGTGTAAGAATTGTATCTCATATTTAGAAATAACTTTTTTAGTAAGCAATTACTGTGTTTTTTTTTTAACAACTTCTCTTTTGTCCAAAAGTGTCCAAAGAAGGAGTTCCTTCTTCGAGTTTCTTACATGGAAATCTACAACGAGACTGTGAGAGATCTGCTCGTTGATAGCTGGAAGAGAAAACCTCTGGAAGTCCGAGAGACAATTAATGTAAGTGGGCTTTCTAGAAGTTTGCATATGACGTTTTCATCAAATGTTTCTGACACATTTTAATACTAAATTTAGCTTTTCTAATTTCGGCAGAAAAATCTGGCATCAAAAAAGGAAGCAATTTTTCCTGTGTTTCAGACGTACAGCTGTTCTTTGTAACATTATATGACTGAGTGCTGTTTTAACTGATTTTAATGAGTGTATGCGCTAACCAAAGTTCTGGGCAGTTTTCTACAGATCCTCTGATTCAATTAATTTCAGACGCGGTACTACTACACTCCCTCAGTTACACACACACACACACACACACACACACACACACACACACACACACACACACACACACACACACACACACACACACACACACCGACCTCCATCATTATAATATGATGATACTTCATGTCTGAGTGCTAAAGGCATGGACATCATTTTCTTTCTCTTTAAATGATCATTGTGCTTGTGTCTTTTTTTAAATGTGCAGAAAACCATCTATGTGGCTGACCTGACGGAGGAACTGGTCACATCTCATGCACAAGTCTTGGCCTGGATCCGGAAAGGAGAACGTAAGATCTGAGATGACTGAACACGAGACTGGTTTCTTCAGGATCTGCATTGTGTCTAACAACCATTTGATTTCTGCTCTCTCCCTCTGCAGAGAACCGTCACTATGGAAAGACAAAAATGAATGAGAGGAGCAGTCGATCACACACAATTTTCCGAATGGTGAGTAACACCACAACATTAGGTACATGTTGATTTCTGGGGAACTCTGGATTTTTCATGATTCATGTCTTCTTAGATCCTGGAAAACAGAGAAAGGAGTGACCCAGCATCTGGTGAAAATGCTGATGGAGCCATTATTGTGTCTCATTTGGTAATGAGCTGTTTTTCTTTTTTATTGGAAAGTTCTTTCTTTCTGTTAATTGTCTTCCTCATTGCCTGTTTATTATTATTTTTTGAATAACCATTTTGCTTATCTTCTAGAATTTAGTCGATCTAGCTGGATCTGAGAGAGCCAGTCAAACAGGAGCTGAAGGTAAGGTGGAGTTAAATCCATAAATCATATAAAGTTACTGATTTAAAGCCTTGTGAAATGCAAAATGGATCTGATGACAATTGTAAGTACACTGTACTGTGTGATCAGCAAACCCAAAATAAACCATCTATTTTTTATATTTTAGGCGCACGCTTCAAAGAAGGTTGCAATATCAACCGCAGCCTGTTCACACTGGGCCAAGTGATCAAGAGGCTGACTGATGAAGGCCAGAAGTGAGTTAACATGATTGCATTACATAACTGAACATTTCTGGTTTACCCGTTTACATTTCCAAGTCAATAACTGTCTGTGTTGTTATCTCTAATATTAGAATATCGCCATCCTACTGCTCTCTGTCTGAGTTAGCTGTTTGATTAAAGTAGGCTAACATATTGTGGCTAACATGCTGGTTCCTAAAGTGAGAACCAGAGAACAGAACTGGGTAAAAAAGCTTTTAAATATGCTGCCCCTTCTGCTTGGAATAATGTATTGTCTGTTTTATCTGTTGTAACTTTGTTCATGTTGCCCTCTTGGCCAGGTCGCTCTTAAAAAATAGATTTTAATCTCAATAGCCTCATCCCAATGTTTCCATAAAAGAAGACGGAGAAGAAAGGAACATAGTTTTAAAATGTTCATAAAGCGCTTAGTTTTATGTGTAAAAACATTTACTCAATTTCATTCTCTCACTTCAGGGGTTTCACAAACTACAGGGACAGTAAGCTCACCCGCATCCTGCAGAATTCGTTGGGCGGGAATGCTAAAACAGTCATCATCTGCACCATCACTCCGGTCAGTCTGGAGGAGACCCTCAGCACTCTGCAGGTTGGTCAAATATGCTGTTTACTGTCCTGTACATCAAAGCTTCTACCTCAATATTATTCACATGTTATATTGAAATACTAAATAGTAGGGATATAACGAACGTCCCAATACCGTCGTGAGACTGACAAAATCTACCTAGAGACATTGACAAGTACCAACAGTATATTTATATCTCTGTCAATAAGCCTCACCTTCTTGGCAAAAACTGTATTGTTTTTGAAGTGGTGGAGAGACAATGCACAGTTTGACCCACTGCTGTCACCCATGGCCAAAGCATATCTCTCCGTCCCACTGAGGTGGCGTTAGACTTTTTCGCTGTCCGTCATTTTGACAGACAGGATCGTAAAATGTCCGTCATAATCCCTTATTACCCGTCGGGTCTGAACAGTTCACGAGAGAGCACGCTCGTGAACTGTCAACGGGGTGGGGGGCGGTGTTATGCCGTGTGTGCATGCACCTCGCGGGAGCGCACACAGCGTAAAGCAAAACCTCCCAGACATGTATTGATCTGTAGGCAAAGTACGGTTTGGAAACTATATCATTTCCTTTTGGAGGGCATGCATAACACGGCATAACACCAGAGCCTCGCTGCTTTCAGATTTTTCCGTCATTGATAAATAAAATATTCGGTTAACGCGACCACTGCTGTCCCAGCAACATCAGTACCAAGCGAGAGAGTTTTTTCCAGAGCAGGGGATATTGTAAATGCCCAAACATCCCAGCTTATAAATACCTGGAAATGTGGACATTCTCATATTCCTAAAAACCTGTCTGATGGTGCTGAGTGAGTGACTAGTGAGTTTGAGTTGAGTTACTTGAAAAACTAAAGTGAAACTTGATTTATTTGATTGCAGGGTCTGATTATTAAATGTCCTTGTTTATTTGTGAGGTGCAGTGGCACAAAGAAAATGCCTACTTTGTTTGGTAGTACTATAGCAGTGCTTCTCAAAGTGTGGTCCGTGAGCGCCCCCTAGTGGTCCGTGAGTATATTGGTAACATTTCACATTTTACATAAATTAATTAATTTGAGTTTTTCCGCACTCTCGCGGGAATATCTCCGCAATGGAGCGAGCTTAAGTTTCACTTTAAATTGCATGATATAGCCCAGCGCAACACCTTCATCACACATGTTGCCACTTGTTTGTCCCATTTTCAAGCTATTTGTAATCTGTTCTAGAAAAACGATGTGATTTTGGATATTTGTGGAGTTAGGTGGTCCGCGAGTGTTTTTTTTTTTTATTGGTTAAGTGGTCCTTGGTATGAAAAAGTTTGAGAAACACTGTACTATAGGTACAAAAACACTGGGTTTCTTGTTCCAGTCTTTTACTGTCACTTTGTTTTTGACACTTTAAAATACTGCTATCCTAATAAAATGCTGTACAAATCAGATTTATTATGTAATAAAGAAACATTTTCCGAGTAAAACATTTTTTTTATTGAAAACACTTTTTTAATTTTTATTTTCCTTTATTATTCAATATCGCGATAAATACCGTACCGTGGACTTGTTATCGCGATATTATCGTACCGTGAGTTTTTGGTATCGTTACATCCCTACTAAATGGTATTTTACATTCCAATCAATCAAAGTTCATTTATATAGCTAAATGTGAAGATTTTTGTTTAGGTAATCACTAAATTATTTTGGACTGCTTTCTCAAGGATTTTAGAGAAGAAATAAGATTAGAAATAGGTCTATAGTTGGCCAAAACCTCTGGATCAAGGTTGTGCTTTTTAAGAAGAGGTTTTATCGCAGCTACTTGTAAAGGATTGTGGTAAGTTGCCTGATAATAAATAAATTATAATCATATTTAATAAACTAGGGTTAATGAAGGGAAACACTTATTTCACAGCTTAGTTGGAATTTGGTCTAATTGATGGTATAGAAGAGACCATCATTGAAGTTGGTAGTTTTGAGTTTTATGGGAGAAAAGAAGACTAAATAACTATCTGGTGTTGTATCAGATCTTAAAGTTCTGATGGATGAAGATAACTGATTGAAGGCAGGAGGTTATTAATTTCAGCTCTGTCAGCCTGGTCTCGGTGCTGCAAATAAATCTGGCATTGTTCTTATCTTCTGAGTAATAAGATGCTCTCGCTTTACGGAGAGCTTTCTTATATTTAGTGAGATTATCATGCTAAATTAAACAAGATTCTTCAAGCTTAGTGGAACGCCATATCCTTTTAAAGGGGACATACCATGCAAAATGCACTTTTTGATGTCTTTTATACATAACTATGCGTCCCTGGTGTGTCAGGGAACTCACGCAGTGTCAGAAAATAAAACCCTCTCTCTTTTCCTCCGTACCCAAATCTCTAAAAACGGGGTAACAACGGAGCTGATCCAGATTTGCGTCCGATATGACGTAATATCTGAAATGTGGACCCACGGCGCTATCGGAAACGTTGCTATCAGAAACAATGCCCGACTATTTTGGACGTAATATGGTCGGTGTTTACATTAGCATCGCTAACACTCAGAGCTAACCTGTACTGGAGAGCATGTGCGTGTGAAGAAGCAGGAAATAAAAAGGAACTCACCTTGTGGTATAACCGGCAAGAGAGAAAGCCTTTGAGCTCCAAACTGTTTCAGAAATAATCCTTGATAATCCATGATATGGCGTTTCATCACGGCAGCATTTAGTTTAGACAGTAGCTGCCGGGTCCCGCATGAGCTCAGCCCCTACCTTTTTTTAATTTGTTATCAATTTTTTAATTTTTTTTAAAGCTTTATACCCAAATCAGCACTTTTGAAATAGGAAGTGAAATAGAGGGATATGAGGCATGGCTAGAATGGGTGATCTGTTTGGTATTTTGAGCAAAACACTTCATAGACATGTTTTTTTGTATATATCTGAGACCCATGCTATTAGGCGCTTTCACACCGGAGTACTTTTCCCCGTACTTTTCCCATTTAGTTCCGATAGTTCCTGGAATTTTGCGTTCACACCAAAAAGAGAACTTAGTTCATGAGAACTTTTACCCCCTTTTTAGTGCCTCCTAGAGAGGTAGTACTTTCCTGGGAGAAAAATGTTCCAATTTCTGATTGGCTGAGCTTATTGCAAACCACGCCCCATAAAACTCGGAAACGTTTTTTGAAGCCTCCATTGTATTTGCTGGCATTATCATTATTAGCATTAGCCCCGCGCACCAAAGCAGAGAGACTAACTTATGGCAACTCAAAAGAAAACATGGGAGCTGTGGAGTGATGAGGAGGTGTTGGCGTTTTGGTGATTTACTCGGAAGGCTTCAGTAGAAGCTGCCGGGAGTCCCAGCAGCTTCTACTGAAGCCAGTCCCCAACTCCGGGGACTTCGGGTGGCAGTATACGCCGTGAAGTTGTTTGTAAACCCAAAGCAGAAGAAGAAGAAGTGACGTCACCGGCTTCATTTGCGTAATCTTCCCTCGGGGACTTATTCCGGTGTGAACGCGATCGGCTCTTAGTTCGATGGGGGTACCAAGTAGGGATGCACAATATTGGTTTTTTGAAACCGATACCGATAACTTCCTGCTTCTCAAGACCGATACCGATAACCGATAATAAAAAAAAATGTTACGCCACTAATTATTTTAACGCGATTAACGCATGTGTATTTTTTTCCTTGGCCGCCCCGTAGTTTCAGAGCGCATCGAGTTTAAAATACCATCTACAAGCTGATGCTGACAGTCCCGCTCCTGCCGCCCGCTTGTGGCAGACCACACTTCCACGCTCACCGGCAGGCACCGACTGGCCATCTGGAGGACCGGGAGCGTGTGTGTATGTGTGGTCCGAGCGAGAGAGAGACCTTACGTGCATTGTTGTTGTTGTTAGCATCTGGTGCTAGCTAGCTGCGCTAACGGATATAAGGAGCTGTTTAAATGAAAACAGAGGAGCGACATTTCGCCACAACTGCGCCGAGCACTTGACTTTATGCAGGAAGCCAGACAGTGGGACATTGTACGAAAAGTCAGCACACTCAGCATGGATAGTTCGCAACATGATTGCAGCGTCCAGGCAGCTCCGGTTCGAGCATATGCCTTGAGTTACACATAGCTCCAACGCCCATACCACCGACGACATGTTTGTTTACTGTCCTGGCTTCACGGCCGCACACCATTTACGTCACAGCCAGGCATGAGTTAGGGAGCGCTGGATTTGTGAAAAACTCCCCTCTTCCTAAACCACTAATACCACAGTACTGGCAAAACGGGAGGAGCCGAGTGAAAAACAAGCGCCCCTCATCCCAATCCACCCACACCGCAGTATTTTTTTTTTCATTTTTATTACCCAAAAAATATATTGTATATTATCGGGGCTATTAATACTGTTATCGGGTTTATCGGGATGACGTCATAATTCCTAATATCGGACCGATAATTATCGAGCCGATAATTATCGTGCATCCCTAGTACTAAGTGCTGGGAACTAAGTACGGCAAAGTAGCGTCTATTGCCTAAGAATAGTGTGAGAGGTGCACTTTAAATTGTCTCAACTTTGCTTGAGTTTGCGGGCTTCAGGATTATGCCATGCACTGTAAAAAAATACAAGTTGACTCAACTTAAAATAATTTGTAACCCTGTTGCCTTAAAATTTTGATTAGGGCCAGGAAAGTATCTCAAGTAAATTCAACTTACAATTAAGTTTAGCCAGGAAAGGATATCTAGTAATTTCAACTCTCAATTACGTTTCTCCAACTTAAAAAACCAAGTTCACAGGACTCTAAATAAAGCAAGTAAACCATTCGGTGAACTTCTTTTTTTTTGTCAAATGAACAAATATTTTTGTTGCATCAACAACTTTTCTCAAATTCTCTCAACTCACCCTTAAGTGTCTTAAACTTAGAATAATTAGTTCAATTGATAGACTACCCTAAGTCTCATCAACTTATTCGTTTTAGCAGTACCAACAAAGTTATTAAAGTGGTTTAAACTTGACTTTATGTTCAGTGAACATAGAAAGTTGTCTGGTCTAGCAATCTTAAATTCAGAAAACTTTTTTGAATTAACAATTGCTCTGGCTACCGAATCCAACATTTTCAAACTGGTGAAGTGAATTTCTGAAACAATTAACAATCAAAAACATACATTTATTCATAATGTAGTAACTTTGTTGAAAGTGCAGTAGCTCAAGGCGGAACATCAGCAGTACATTATTAATAGAACAACGAACTATGCCTCGAGTAATATATGTTTAAAGGCAACGCCTTTCTTTGAAACATCTATCCAACTGCAAACAAGCCAAACTTAAAAACATGCTACAGTTCAGCAAACAGATATTGTATTGGTTCATATTTACGTGGATAAACAATGAAAAGTTGTGCCTTTAACCGAATCTGTATAAACATGTATAGAGTGCCACAGTGCATATAGAGTGCCACAGTGACGCGTCCTAAAACTCGGATGTAAACTCCTTCCGGTTCCTTCGACAAAAAGCAATGCAATTTCTCCATAGAATTTTGGAAACTAGCTCGAAATAAGGTGTGTGGTTGAGACACATTTAAGAGACGGATCAAATTTTGTTCAGCCGGATAATATCATGTTTACCCTACTTTCATGATTTTCTAATCATAAATCTATCGATTATATTTATGATTAGAAAATTATATAAATAGGGTAGACATGTGGAGATTATCCGGCTGAACAAAACGTGATCTGTCTCTTAAACGTGTTTCAACCACAGACCTTATTTCGAGCTATTTTCCAAAATCCTATGGAGAAATTGCATTGCTTTTTGTCGAAGGAACCCATGTGCAGCTTACTTCCGGGTTTTAGGATGCATCACTGTGGCACTCTATACTTGACAGATATATTATCATTTCATAAAATAACAAGCTAACATATAATTCCAAAATTAACAACAGAGGGAAAATCCAGCACCCTGTTTAAAAGGAAATTGTTAAACATTTGTAATGCAGTTTAGCTGGAACAGAACAAGTCTTGCTGGCTGCCTTGGAGTTGTGCAGCACATCAAATAACCACATTAAATAACCTTAAGGTGGAACCCAGACAGGGAAGGGAACCACATCTCTATATTGTGCCCTGAAGCAATTTGTTTCGCAGTCCATGAGCCCGAGCAGAGCAGGGGCCTCCCCCAATGTCCATGATTACCTTCTGAATGACCTCAAAGGTATTTTTCAGTCCCTTAGGATAATCAATGTTGAGGCTGTAAAGTATGCCCATCAGCACAGCAAAGCCGGTTGGTACATCTCGCAGCTTGCGCAAAACAATGCGCCCCTCCAGGATCACAGCAACATCCGCAATATTCCTTGGTAGGGCTGCCGGCTCCCGTTCTTCTGTGACGATCAGTACGCCAACATCCACTCCGTTTACAGCTGCCGCCTCCTCTGAGTCAGTGACCTGAATTATATCAGAAAACATTGAATAACTAATCAATCAATCAACAACTTTATTAATCCCGCAAGGGGCAATTGGTTGTGAGCAGCTTATGTCATGTACAGGGAGGAACATACAGGAAGAAAAACACACAGATAGATACACCCGGGGGCAGAGATGTGGATCATTCCAATTTACACGATAAGTAGTTTCATAGCATCACAATAAATAAATAAATAAATAGTCAAGTTAAAAAACCTACCAAGAATGTATAAGTTTGAGTGCAGAGGGGATGAATGATTTTGAAAAGCGATTAGTCTTAAGAGCAGGTAGAGCATATCTACGCCCTGATGGCAACAGATGAAATTCATCTGCAAGAACATGGCCTGTCAAGGTGGGTGCTACATTAACACTAAGGAACTCATCTCTTATTAAGTTTGAAACGTACCTCGCAGAACTTGATGAAGTTGGAGGGATCCTTCATGAAATATGGCAGTCCAAGAAGTGCTGCAGACCTTCTGTTCTGGTTGGAGTTCTGCAAAAACATCAAAACAGGCATCAAGAAAAGAAACTAGACAGACCAGGGGCCTGTACTACGAAGCAGGATTTGAGGTTAGCGAGGTCACTTCAGGTTTAACCCTGGGTTTTCTGTACTACGAAGGTGGTTCACTTCTTACTGGGATAGATCAACGCGGTAACTTATGCTGAATGCCTAACCTGCTCCGGAGCAGGTTATGTTCGTGATATCAGATCAACTCGTACAAAAGCGCCGCCTACTGACCAATCACAGCATGGTGCTCGCGGATCGTAAGAACCAAGAAGTTAAAATCATAAACCGGCTAAAAGCAACACAGTTTAAACGGACAAATGCAGAAAGGACAGCTGGCAAAATATCACCGACTGTGTGAATGCTAAATGAATAGGCTTATATATCACTGCCCACCTAGAGCACGATAGATCTGACTATATTACATGTGATCTGTTACATTAATGTGTTGCTTGGATGTGTTTTTATGGCATTGTAAAGTCCAAAAGTCAACATTTATTGTAAAAAAGATAGATGTATTAATTTTCATCATAGACAACATATTTTTATCAAACAAAATATTCTGCTTCAATCCATATTTATTAGCTAGTCTTTCAAAAACTAAAATGTTCACCGAGATAAAAAATAAAAGAGTTTGGTCTCCGGCATGTAAAGACATCACTGTATTAACGGGGCGGTCTAGCAGCAATCTAACAGCAACTTCTTGACTTACTTCAGACTCCAGCAGACGGTGAATCTTTGTGTCGCGTCTCTCTCGTGCTTTGTACAACTCGAGCAGTCTTGGCAAATGCCGGTCGAGTCCAGAAAGAAAGGACTTGGGGAGGTCAGCAGCCACAAGACGCGTGAACTCAGCAGCAATCTGTAAGGACCAAAACAGAACCCCAATATTAAAACATTCAGAAGAATAGATTGCTCTCCTGTTCGTCCCTGACCCAAGATTGGACAGGGAGCGGCCCCTGCAGACACCCACTGCTCCTGGCTGCCCTTGGACGAAGGACAGCACAGATGGGTGAAAAGCAGAGCACATTTCATTGTACATGTGTTTTTGTGTTGATGTGTCGCCTCCCACTGCACGCATGTGTTGATGTGTCAAAGCTGTATGACAAATAGGGCTGCAACAAACGACTAATTTGATAATCGATTAATCTATCGATTAATGAAACGATTAATCGATTAATCGGCTCGTTAAGGTTTTAACTGTACTACTACTTATATCGATACTGCTTATCGATCCGGTCCTTTTAACGATAGTAGGCTATTAACGGTTCTTTTGACAAGAAATAAGGTAAACTAACTAAACAAATTGTGAACAAAACTAACATTGCTTTTTATTTAAATTAAATAAATAATATTTCGCATCAAAAGAAACAACAATGTTTTAACAAATCATATTAAATAATGTGATGACAGAACTGTAAACAGAATAGCTGAAACTTTAACAAAATAAATAACTCTGTTACCTCTAATCATTAACCCATGTTTTTATAACTGAGTTAACTCTGTGTGTTGCTGCTAGCATACATAACACCTGACGTGGAAACGTTACCCTTACACGATAAACTGTTATTGCACTTTTGGTAACAAGCATTGTTCACATCGAGACGGCTAAAGTTTAACCACACTTCGGAGCACGTTCTCTCAGCCATCTCCTCCTGTGTGTGTTGCATGCATGTAGCAGCTGCCTGTGTGTGTGTAAACTGCCCCGCCCCCTCGCAAGCAGGCGGGGGAGAGATCTCTCGTCTGAATTGGGAAGATCGAAAATACATTATAGACGCATTTTGTAGTCATATTGCATATTAGAAACGGAGTTGGCGACACTAAGACTGCGATATAATGTTTATGTAGCAATAATACATATGACATATGTTTTAAATGTCTCCTGTATCGATAAAAAAGAGCGATAACGTTGGAGTTTAACGGGGTGTAGAACACATGTGATGACGTCACCAACGAATCGACGACTGAATTAGTTGCCAACTAATTTGGTAATCGATTTTAACCCCTTGCACCCCTAATGACAAATAAACAATTCTTTAAAATTATTCTTCAATTATAAAGAGGGGGTGTACATGTGAAAGCTTTATACTCACTTGTCTTTCTGAAAACAATGCTGGCCATCTGCTTTCAACCTCCGCCACACGCAGCTCTACATGATCACCGCCGCAGCTCCTCCTGTTGTGAGGGACCGTTGAGCGGAACACACACACACACACACAAGTTAGACCTAACACACTTAACTATTTTTATCTACCTCTGGAACAAGCTAAACTAGTTATAAATATGTTTATTCGTCACTCATTACCGGATTAGCGAGCTGCATGAGTCTGAAACTGACTGGCTGTCGGAAGAGAGAGGAAAATAGAGCCTCCGTTTCTCCCGTGTTATTATCCAAAGTGAATCTAAACTTTTGAATGATGTACTTCATCTATAAGTAGTTAGTTTGAATGTAATAATTTGTTGTTTTGTTTGATCGGAGCATCCCTAGTAAACGCCATAGCAACCCCACCCAGTTAACCGTTGGTCATTTTGAAAGTAGCTGGCCAGGTGAAAAAGTTTGAGAACCACTGCCCTATACAAATTCCTAGTATGTGTGAAGCATGTACATGGCCAATACAGATGTTGAATCTTGAATATATCCCAGGAAACTAAACCATTCTGAAACCCCCATTTTGGCTCTTGCAACGACTGAATTCACTTGCTAGCTAACGTTAGCTAGCTACACTAACTAAGAGGGGAAACACGGCCACCGTGGCTAGTTAGGTTTAGCCTCTAATAAACGTTATACATATATAGGTACATTTGAACATTAAACTCGGAAAAAAGCAATTATTAACTCACCTTTTGTAATTCTTCTTCTAATTCTTCACAATTTCAACCGCACCGCGCAGGCTTAGTTTTCAATTTGTTCCATGAGGTGAGGGAGGATGCTGGATGCACGGGTTGACACACACAATTTTGCAGGGGCAGTGTTCTGCGCATGTGCAAAAGCTGAGCAAACTCATCATTCTGAATTGAGTGTACTATTTTAATTTCACAGACAAGTTGAATGGATTCAAACTTGACGTTTCTAGTTGTCTCAACTTTTTGGCCAAATGTAGGTGACCTGACTCACATAAATGAGTTAAAGGAACTAAAATCCAAAATATTTTTTTACAGTGTGGGGCTATTCTTTGTCGTTATATTTTCTTCTTTTTAAAGGCAATACAGTTGGCTTATTTGCCCTGCACATTTATGCAAGATTAAACATTGCACATTTTCAGTCGAAGGCCTTTCCAGAAAGTTTTATTTTTATGAGACTTTACAACATGGACTATTAGAGGGAACAGACTGAGAAATCAAAGCAGATCATTTCTCAAAAACATTTTTTATTTGTGTTAGTTTGCCAGCACTGCAAAGAAAATGAAGAACGACCCTCATGTGACAGAGGTGTCCGATGAAGGGGCCCTGCTCAAAAGGTATCGCAATGAAATTGAAGACCTGAAGCGTCAACTTCAAGAGGCAAGTATCATCTTTCCTTTTTTTCTTAAGTCTTTTTTTATTTTGATGTGCTTATCACCACAATTCTCATTTTAAATGCACTTTCTACTAACTACCCATGGGTGATCTCGCTACAGGTGTCTTCAGTCACACAGAGTACGGCCAAGGAGAAGAAATCTCTCTCCCAGGGGCTCCAAGTGAAGGATCAGCTGCAGACAGAGCAAGAGGACCGCATCAGAAACCTGACCAAACTGCTTGTCACCAGCTCAAACCTGGTTCCTTTACAAAAGGTGAATAGACTTAAAATAACGCTGGTTTCAAAGGAGACCTTTTTTTCTTCAGCATCTTAGTCATGCTTACTCTCATCCTGTTTTTCCAGGTGCCCAAACGCAGAGAAACTTGGGGAGGGAAGATGCAAGGACTTGCCCGTACGTCTCTATGTGATTCTTTCACTGGGAATAGAAAAGGCGACCTCTCCTGTCTGAGTGAGCTGTGTGAATGTAAGAAAAAGCTGATAAAATGAAAAAGTTAATGCACTCTGCAAATCATCATTCCAATCATCATTCATGATTTAAAATGAATTCAAATGATTAGTTTCATACATACATGGTATGTTTCAACAGCTGGTAAGGACTTTGATGCTCCCTGGGGGATTCCTGATGAGCCTTCAGATGAAATGGACATGAATCAGACTTCTGTGACTGTCCGAAGCTTTGCAGACAGGTGAATGTCTTAAAACTACTAATGCTTATATTACTTTTCATTTTATAGACAGCAAATGTAACTACTCTTATCATCCAGGACAGCGTAATGCTGCCTTCACACCGGACGCGATGCGATGTTTGGGGGTGGCGCGATTACATGTAAAGTCAATTCAGGGATGCGAATTCTCTCCGACGACGAGCGTGAAGCGGTGGACGCAAATTCCGCGGCGCGATTGAAGGGGGCCGCGGCAAACGCTCAAGTTCAATTTTTTGAACTCGAGTGTCATATTCGCGTGATGCGATCTCGCGGTAGCCAATCAGCGGTGAGGATCTCAGCCTGCCTTCACTGCCGTTCAACCAGAAAACATCAGCTGTTAGCAGTTAGCACTCAGAGCTCCTCATATCTGTTCAGAAACTGGACGAAAGTTAAACAAGTACAAACCACAGACTGTCTGTGTCATGGCGAATACAGTCGCTGGTTTATTTATGTCTTTAGACCGTTGTTATGAGTGTGGACGGTCGGAGCATATACTGCATTAGCTTAGCCTGGTCGATGCGATCTTCATTCAGAAAACGTCTATCTGCAGACTTGTCAAAGCATTAATTCATGGTTTTTACTAACCGGTATCAGTATGTTGTTACTTCGGCATCATTTAGAAACGTGTATTACTAGTTAATACACGTATATTATTAGTTTTTTTTTTTTTCTCATACTGATATTCTGAACAATCTGTGCTATTGTATTAGCTGTAAAGTGTCTCTACTGTAGGCTATTTTTATTATATGTACAGTACTTTGGCTCGACCAAAAATCGTTTATAAATGTGCTATATAGATAAAACTAGATTTGATAAGTTGTGACCACTTTATCATGAGTTGAAGCTTGATATCCCTCGTTTTCTTCTATGATCATATTCAGGTTCATATTAGTATGTAGTGCCTCTACAGGGACATGTCTCCATGCTTTAATGTTCAAAAAGCTCTTTATTTTTCTCATACTGCCTGTGCTTAGAGGTGCAACAACATATTTTGGTCATGTTTCTTATGCGGTCCTCAACTAATCGACCAATTAATCGATTAAAATAGATGACCAAATTAGTTGCCCACTAATTCAGTCGTTGATTCGTTCGGTCTGTTGTTACTCTCTGTTTGCGGAGCTGGCCAGGTCACTCGGGGAAGAAAAAAAACATTCGAAAAAATGGAGGAGGCGTAGAGAAGCACGGTCCGAATAAAATCTTGAACAGCGTGGGAGCACTTCACTTTAAACAACAGTAAAAAGTGTGTTCCCTGCGAACTGTGTAAAATGTAACTTGCACATGGGAGCACCACAGTGATGCGTGAACATCTCAAACGTAAAAAGAAAAAACACCCGATCAAGATCCCTCCGCTTCACGTCGGTCTCTGTGATCATACTGTCTGTGTTTTCTTTCCCCTATAATGACTGCACATTATCCGGCTTATTACACGGCCAAATACCAAACTAACTAACAACTAGCTTGACTTATTTAAACTATGCCAATTTATTAATTCAGCTATTTCAAAGTGATTGCACATTTGCAGAAAATAGGTCGGGTTGAGACACTGTGCTGTATTTATGTGTGTTTGTAAGGAAGTGTAACTGCAGAGACAATCTACATATTGGTTGTAGCAAAGTCTGTTATCACTTTTTGCTTGTGATTCACAATTTTATTTTTTATAATTTGTTATAATCAGGGCTGCACATAACTGGTGCGCAGGTGCGCATGCGCACCTCCGCCAAAAAAAGAGCACCGGGTCATTTGAAACAAAGCGCACTTGCGTACCAACATTGAGAGAGGGAGAGAGAGAAGAGAAAAGAGAGAATAGAGGAGAGAAGAGAGGAGAGAGAGAGAGAGAGAGAGAGAGAGAGAGAAAGATATTTGCGAGTTGCATATGAACTCGGGGCAGGCCCGTAGCACTGGCTAGATGTTCGCCAAGGGCGCCAGATCTGTGGAGGCGCTGCGCTGGCAGTTCTGGGAGGGAAAAAAACATTTTGACCGTTGGGGCTCATCCTAATTTTCTGCCTTGATGTAACAATATTCATAATTAAGTAAATGTAACACCCTTTTCACCCCGGTTACACGTTTCATTTGCCCTGTACGATGGGCGCTGTAAGTGATGAAAATGGGGGATGTTGGCTTATCTGGCGCCCGCAGCTCACAGACAAAATGCGAGGGAGAGAGGGAGGGTGCACCGGTACCAGCGCTGTTGTTATTAGAATCTGGTGCTAGCTGCTCTAACGGTAGAAGAAGATGTTTCTACAATGATGTGGAGGGAGAGTCCTCTCCAGTCAGACTGATAACTACAGCTCAGTGAGGTAAAGGACTCTTATGGCACGTTTCCACTGCAGCGGGGTAGCCCCGTTTAAGCGTCCTCGCTCTGGCCTCGGGCTGCCTCGCTGGCCGGCCCAGGCCGTGGCGCATTTCCATTACAGTTTAGGACCTGGGGTAGCAACGCAGTGTAGGCGGGGCGATCGGCTTTGTTTTTGTTCACATTTCGAGTTGTTCCGTCGAGCTCCCGCTGGATTTGATCATCCCCAATGAGATGAAGGAACGTCGTCACCTCCTCGGTCGACCACGGTGTGCTTTTCTTAGAAGTAGCCATTTTTGTAGCTCCTCCGTTTACAAAATGCTGTGTATAAAAATGCTGCAAGCTTGCTTCTAGATATATATGCGACGCTAGGGATGAACTCGCACGCAATATTGTGACGATTCTCTCTGACCAATCAGCAGTCTAGAGTGTTGACGTCACTAGTTCAGCCCAGGCCCTGGTCTGAGGGAACCACGATTTTATGAGGCCGGAAAAAGAACCCGCTGGCCGGTACTAGGCTATAGGGAAACGCCACCAAAAACCGGCCTGGCCGCTTGAGGACGGTTAAGGACGCTTAAACGGGGCTACCCGCTGCAGTGGAAACGCGCCATTAGTCTAAGTTCAAACGGTTTGGTCGCAATTTATGTAAACACATATTTCCAAGGCACTCCTTTATAATTATTGGGATAAACAGGTTTGAAATCATTCCAATGTATACTATAGGACAGTAACCAAAAATATCGTTTAAAACTGGAGAGATAAAAAAAAATGCATAAATAAATGTTAAGGTAAAATAAGATATGAATGAAAAAACACAAATAAAATAAGTTACATTTGTTATTGGCTATGGTAGGTTATTGGTGATGTTCACATACTTATTTGATTACATCCACTTGTCTAAGATGACAACAGAGACTTTCGACCCAAAACCAGCTGTTGACTTGTGGATGCAAGCAGCTAATCGCAGACTCAACCAGAGAGAAAGTAGTAGGCCTACATCATCAGCTACCATGTCTGACAGAGAGGAAGACAGTGAGGAGAACAGTGAGGAGGGTAGTGATGACAGCTTGTAGGATTACTGCTCGTGCTAATGTTGTCTTGTGTTCACCTCTGCATGTGTGTTCTGTGTTCACCTCTGCATGTGTGTTCTGTGTTCACCTCTGCATGTGTGTTCAGTGTTCACCTCTGCATGTGTGTTCTGTGTTCACCTCTGCATGTGTGTTCTGTGTTCACCTCTGCATGTGTGTTCTGTGTTCACCTCTGCATGTGTGTTCTGTGTTCACCTCTGCATGTGTGTTCTGTGTGCACCTCTGCATGTGTGTTCTGTGTGCACCTCTGCATGTGTGTTCTGTGTGCACCTCTGTGTGTTCAGTGCCGTGTGTCTGGCAAATAAAGTCAAGACCCCCTCAAAAGTTACGGTTTATTTCATTTTAAGGATGAGCACCAAGCAACATCTCCAGGTGCTCCTTTGAGAACCAGGGCAAAAAAGTTATGTGCACCCCTGGTTATAATGTATTATTTATAACGGCTCAGGTCCATTAAAGCATTACAAAAAAAAAAAAACAGTTAGGTTAGTTATAAACAATGATAACTAACCTAACTGTGTGCATGAGGGAAAGGAAAACCCCAAAAAGCATTATCGGGCCGCTTTTAATAAAGTATGAGGTTTAACGGTTCATTTGGAAACTTTCATTACACTTATTTTTGTTTCATATCTGCTCAAGCTGTCACTTTATCCTGACAGTAGTGCATGAGAAATAATCTGCCACCTCCCACCACGTTTTCAACCATTTTTCTGATCAGTCAAACTGGACAGCTCTGCTGAAATATGGTAAAAAAAAAGACATGGCCTGCCTCTCACCTCAAATGGTTTGAGAAACCTATTTTAGTGTACGGTTTAGCTGGTGAATTGGATCTTTTGGTTTTTGTCAGTCTGAAGGGAGGTACATGATTTTCAAATGTTGTTGAACACATTTAGTCATCTGTATGTCATACCTTTTTATTTTTCAGCCCCAAAGACTTTGTGTCTCCAGCCCGTATGCACGAGCTTTCTGGGAGAGTCTCCTTCTTAATGATGCAGCTGGAGATGGAGGCCCAACAGAAAAAAGATGCCCTCGACAAATTACAGTCAACAGAACTGAGGGCAGCGCAGCTGGAGCTGGAGCTGCAGATGGAGGCCGAACAGAAAGTAAAGGCCCTGGAACAGGTGGAGATTTTGGGCGGCAGATTGGCAGACATTGGGAGTCACAATGAGGACCAGAGCAACACTCAGGTATGCTGTGTTTAGATATACCTCCTCTCTGGCCTAGTAGAGAAATCCATTATTACACATGAGAGAATCGCCATAGCTAGCCATCATGCTCATGGCTTGGTTATTTTAGCTCCTTTTTTTTTGAAGGACAATCATAGGTTCACAATTGTGACAATGATTTTCCTTCCATTTTCATTTTTTACCACTTAGTAAAAAAACATTACAAGCCCTCACCCATCCCCTCTCACCTCGATAGCCGATGGAGATATAGATTTAATCAAAGAAGCACATTGATTCCATGTTATCAAAGAACATATAAAATGTAAATACATACTGTATACGTTAATACAAAGATGAATACGTGGGTTGATTAAAAAAAAAAGAAAGAAAGGTAAAGTATAGGAAAATAAATGGCATTAGGTCATTTACACTATTTGGTTGGGAGCAGCGTTTCCGCCAGTGGGGCGTCTTGCCGTCATTTGACGTCCTTATTCAGCTCGGGACGCCCTGAACGCGAGCCGAGGGCGTCCAAAAATATTAATAATTCGAGAGAAGATCGAGAGTTTTTATCGCTTGAAATGACGAAAAGGAAAAAGGACAAGGACATCCCTCTGTTGGAGAGACAAAGGAGTCTAGTGGGATTCTTTTCGGAGTATTGAAGATCGTTTCCCCGACATCGGCGTTGCTTGCTACAGGACAACACGGAACGTGCGCAATTTAGGCGCGATGAGCGGTGCTAGTGGAGCACGCGCGTTGAGCTGCGAGCACCAGAGCCTCGCAGCGGCGAAACTGAGGCTCCGTGGTAAACTGGTAACATGAAGAGCCGTTTGGTAGCCGAAACAGCCGGCACTTTATCCGGCTCACTAACGTAAAAAGATAGTATCTATAAGGGACGGCTCAAGTCAAAATTCACCCGCTCTCGGGGTGGACGCCCTCTCAGCCCTGGTCTGGCGGAAACACTGGTTGGGAGTGTATGGATGTTGTTGAAATAGTCTATAAAGCACTGCCATTTCTTATAGAAACAGTCTACTGAGAGTACATTTGATCTTGTCCAGTTTGAGAAAGAACAATAGGTCTTTGAGCCAAATGGAGGACGATGCGGTGCTTATTGGAGTTTTTAGCCGCCTTTAAAACTAATCTTCAAACCTTGTTTTCCAGATGAAAAAAAAGTTTGCCGAGACGATCCATCTGTGTGAAAGCCTGTCTACAGAGATGGTAAGGCTTGATGGAGCTCCTGTGACACAACTCATTCTACAGCGCAGCTTATTTTGCATCTGAAATCTGAGAAAAGGATGTATTTATGATTGTAATGTTCAGTATTTAGGTATGTGATGTTATATAGGTTGTGGAGAAACTCCCAAGGATATCAGATTTGTTCATCCCAGGCTAAATGAAGGAATATTTCAAACTATCTAAAAAATGAAATGTTCGTATTCTCTTTGCAGCTATCTCGGTTTGCATCACTGCTTTTATTTATTCGTTTGTTTATATTTTTAGCTGCATAGAGGGAAGCCTGCAAAAGCTCATTTTAAGAGTATAATGACGATAAAGATCCTCTGATTTGAAATTTACCTAACTTTTTTTAAGACCCAAACAAACCATTTTATATATTCATGTTGCACAGCGAAACAATTTTTTATACCCTTTCCACACAGATAATTTGTTAAGCATGATACTAGCAGTTACAAACAAACAACATTAGGGCAATGTGTTTCACTTGGAAATGTTTACTGCATTAAATGGTACGCTTACAGGACAAGGTGCTTCTTGAACGGAAATATCTGAAGAATGAGCTGGGGATGTTCCTTGAGCAAATAAAAATACTGGATAAGGAGAAAGCGTCTCTCTCTCAGGAACTGGAGGAGAAGAGAGAGGTGGACGAGTTCAAGGCTCTAGAGGACGAGTGCAGGAAAGACCAAGAGGTAATTCATTTGATTCCATTCAGACTCCACAGATACCCCTTTCCCTCCAAACCACTGCAGTGTTTCCCCTAGGTTTACTGCCTTGGCAGGGTGCTGCTCGGGTACCCCCCCAACACGGGGGTGCCCGGAAAAAATGTTTTCCTCTGGAGCAGAGAGAGGAGCTGTGGATTATTGTTATTGATATCGTACAGTAACAAAGTATTTGTACATTATAAAGTACAGTGTTACACTGTACTTTATTACTTTTATTCAAACTGTATTCCCTTATCATGTAGACTACACTTCTTCCTTTCATTGATACATTTAAATCACCTGACTACACTTGCTGGAGGCAGCTCCACCTCATCTGATCTCTGATATGAAAGCAATCGTGTTATGATCATATTGAGCTATTGGTGTGAGTCTAACATTAAACAAGCAGTCTGTTTGTCATACATTGCTGACGATACATTTTAAGTGGCAATTTGTTGAGTCACTGCCGCTAAATGCCGGTAGCATCAAGCTAGCAAATCCTGCATTAGCCTCACATCAACAGGTGTAGACAGAACATCCAATTATCCTGAGCCAATTTACTGAATAAACCAACTCACATCTCCTGTCTTTTTTTTCAACTCATTAGACTATTCTTCTGCTGGCGTTTCCTTGTTGTTTTCTGTCAAATTCAATACTGTAGTTCAAAACCGCGGTACCTGCTCACCATCTGTGAGCTATTTTTAGAATGCGCACGCTACGTTCGGTGCGCGTCCACCTGGGCAGGCTGTGTGTGTCCTTCTCCCGTGACGATAACGGCTTGCTTGCGGTTAAAAAATAATAATAAACGAATTTGAAACTGGGGGCGCCACAAACCGGCAGAGCTTGGGGGAATAATGCAGATTTGTTTGACTTTTTTACACTTTGTTGAAAAAGTGAGCAAGAATCCCAGAACCACACTGGAAGACCTAGTCCACGGGTGGCCAACCCGCGGCTCTCGAGCCGCATGTGGCTCTCGAGCCGCATGTGGCTCTTTGCCTAGTTTCATGCGGCTCTTCAGTCGCATGTGGCTCTTTGCCTAGTTTCATGCGGCTCTTCAGTTCATATCGAATTGTGTGAGTTTGGGGGAGAGACACTGACTCCTGACTAGTGTTGCACGGTGTAGCAATACTTGAAAGGCACCCGCGATACCCTGCCGTTAAAAAAACGTTACGATTCCTCCGTTTCATTAGTATCGGTACTTTAAGAATGACGGGGGAAAGTACTCCGGTGAGAAAGCGCCGTTTTACTAAGAGCCGTGTGTGTTCAGCGCTCTGCTTCCATATGCTTCCACTCCCTGCACTGCAGCCATGCCTGCAGTCCCTCCCTCTCAAGCACGCTCTAAGTCCCTCCCCTCTCTCGTGCACGCGCTAGCTGCCAAAGCATGTGAGAAAACGAGAAGCATGGCTGCAAGTGGGAGTGCAACTGCCGCTGCGCAAAATGTGCAAAAAGTATTTGAGCTATATCTCTGACAGTGAGGGCAAGCCTACGGACACCACGAGGCCTGTCTGTAAGAAATGTATTAATTTTATTTAATACGAATTCTTGTCATTTATTTTATTTATTGTTCTCATTGTTTAAAAGTTTGTGTTATGGTTCTGGTGTGACATAAAGCACAATAATTAAATGTAAGACTGTTTCCCTTTTTTTTTTAAAAAGTATCGAAAAACAATCGGAATCGCAATTCTTGACTTGGTATCGAAACCAAAATGTTGGTACCGTGACAACACTACTCCTGACAGTTAAACCTGATATTTAGTAGGTCTGTTAAGTATTGAATGCTGATAATTCTGATGAATTTTGGCCGGTCAAAGTTGTTTGGGCTCGGTTAAAATCGCTCCGTTACTTTCGTCCCGTGTTACTTTCGTCCCGGTTACGTGTGTATGTGTGGTGTCAGTATGAGAGGATGACAGCGTGTCTAATTTTGATGTGGCCCAAGAGCCAATCACAATAATACCTGCGATGCAGTGAACCAATCACCTTTGAGGGGGGGCAAACCTATCGTTGATTAAACACTATCCAGTGTTTCCCCTACCATTATCTTGGAGGGGTGCTGCGCCCCGCCAACGGAGCCCCGCGCCCCCCCTGAAATTCAAGGTGTTTAAAAAATATATATCATTTTTTTTTTTAAATATAAAAAACCAAATTGCAAATAATCTATAACTACTGTCACTTTTCACATTGAACATGTGCTCTTTTATTAAAAAAACTAAACGCTTTCATTTTAAGTTGTGAGTTTAGTGTTTTTGACCCTAAGAAACACTGATGCATTAATCAATAACAATAATCCACAGCTCCTCTCTCTGCTCCAGAGGATTTAAAACATATATATCCCAATGCCACAAAAATGCATCAGTGACGTGGTTGAAATCTTGTCTCCAGAAAACAAAAAACTGAAACAAGCGGTATCAGTGACTGTGTGTTTGATGTGGCTCTTTGCAGTAACATAGAAAACATGTGGCTCTTAACCTCTGACTGGTTGGCCACCCCTGACCTAGTCAATGACCTGCAGAGAGCTGGGACCAAAGTAACAAAGGCTACCATCAGTAACACACTACGCCGCCAGGGACTCAAATTCTGCAGTGCCAGACGTGTCCCCCTGCTTAAGCCAGTACATGTCCAGGCCCGTCTGAAGTTTGCTAGAGAGCATTTAGATGATCCAGAAGAGGATTGGGAGAATGCCATATGGTCAGATGAAACCAAAATAGAACTTTTTGGTAAAAACTCAACTAGACGTGTTTGGAGGAGAAAGAATGCTGAGTTGCATCCAAAGAACACCATACCTACTGTGAAACATGGGGGTGGAAACATCATGCTTTGTGGCTGTTTTTCTGCAAAGGGACCAGGACGACTGATCCGTGTAAAGGAAAGAATGAATGGGGCCGTGTATCGTGAGATTTTGAGTGACAACCTCCTTCCATCAGCAAGGGCATTGAAGATGAAACGTGGCTGGGTCTTTCAGCATGACAATGATCCCAAACACACCGCCCGGGCAACCAGGGCTTCGTAAGAAGCATTTCAAGGTCCTGGAGTGGCCTAGCCAGTCTCCAGATCTCAACCCCATAGAAAATCTTTGGAGGGAGTTGAAAGTCTGTGTTGCCCAGCGACAGCCCCAAAACATCACTGCTCTAGAGGAGATCTGCATGGAGGAATGGGCCAAAATACCAGCAACAGTGTGTGACAACCTTGTGAAGACTTACAGAAAACGTTTGACCTCTGTCATTGCCAACAAAGGGTATATAACAAAGTATTGAGATGAACTTTTGTTATTGACCAAATACTTATTTTCCACCATAATTTGCAAATAAATTCTTTAAAAATCAAAAAATCAAAAAAAAATTCTTTTTTTTTTCTTTTTCTCCTTTTGTCTAATAGTTGAGGTATACCTAGGATAAAAATTACAGGCCTCATCTTTTTAAGTGGGAGAACTTGCACAATTGGTGGCTAACTAAATACTTTTTTGCCCCACTATTGGATAAATAACATAGGCGTTTAGTTTATTTAATAAAAGAAAATGGGAAAAGTGACCGTAGATAGATTACTTCAGTTGCAATTTGGTGCTATATATATATAGCTTAAAAAAAACACTTTGAATTTCAGGCGGGGCTCCGTTGGCAGGGCGCAGCGCCCCGCCAAGACAATGGTAGGGGAAACACTGCACTGCCAGTTTAGGCTCAAAGCTTGTGCTTTTCTGGTTCCAAAGCAGTTCTTCTTTTTATCCCCAGTTGTGTTTCCACTGCCCTGAGCCCGACTGGTGCTGTGTCTTGAAATCACCATTTACGTTGCTGATTTTCTCCCCAACGCCGCTCACAAAAACTGCGTTGGGTCGATGTTCTATTAATCAGGGTTCGTGCGGGTGCTGGAAATCCTTGAAAATGCTTGAAATTTAATGTGGTGTTTTCAAGGTGCTTGGATTTTGGGAATGGTGCTTGGATTTGGGACAAAGTGCTTGACATTGTAAATGCTTTACTTGTACAATAAATTGCTGTCTGACTGAATAGTTTGCTCTTTTTCGTGACGTTCTTGGTTCTTGATGGGCAGTCCAGTGGGGCTAGATAATAACCGGTTTTCGGGCCAAAGAGCCGGTCCTGCTGCGGTGGAAACGGGAAGAACCGGTGCTTAATCGGACACTAGCCCCGAAATAGCCTTGGAACTGCTTTGATGGGAAAGAGGCAATAAACCCCTTCCCATCAAGCCGATTGTAGTTCTAGCTCCGCGCTACGGCTCTTTTGGTTCGGAAGTGGCTCGCCTTTTTTGCCGCAGTTGTGTCTCCACCGGCCAGAGCCCGATTGGTGCTACGTTATGACTAGACCGTTTATTTAGCTGATTTTCTCTGCAGCGCCACTCACAACAACAACAATGGAGGACTGCGTCGGGTCAAGGCTCATGCTGTTTTTAATCGTACTAAGACAGATTAAATTAATGTACGACTTATCCAACGTTAAACTCTTCTCGAGTCCATGGGTTCATTGTTTACCAATGTGGTTCAAAGGCATTTACCGACCGCTGCAGTGATACGCTGCTCATCCACCGGAGTTTAGTCTACTGTTTACTTAAGGCTGCTGGAAAGCAGTAACTCACTGTCACACAAGCAACATCCACTGATGCATATCCTCCATCCCCATAAGTGAATGTGTTTCAGTCTGAATTGACCCTGTTTCGCATCACAACGCTGTTATTAAAGTTTCTCTGGTATTAGACAGGGGATGTAACATAGCAACCAAAGCTAAACTGACTGTCTTGACTACTTGTTGCTATCCTATTGTGGCATAAGCCGTTTTCTACAGGCACATTTTACCGGCCACTGAGGCAGTGTGCTTCTCATCACCACAGTCAATAATGGCGAACGGATGGTCATTAAAAGTAAGATAACTATAAACTGCATCACACTATGCCTGGTTAGTGTTGTGTGACTATATATATGTGTGTTTTTTTTATACGTTTGTGGTCATGTTCTGGTCACTTTGCTCAGCGCTACTGCTTGTTACAACTTTTCTTCTCTTCGCCATACTTGCCATGAACTGTTATTGCTCAAGTTAATCTGACCTAGCCTCGTATTTGGTTCTTGACGAGCAGTTTTTTTTGGTGCCAGAAGAACCGGTTTTAGTCGCCAAGAGCCGGTTCCACTACGGGGGAAACAAGGAAGAAATGGTTCGCCTTGAACCGGTTTAATGAGAAAGGGGTATTACGATGCTTGGACTGTAAAGTTGGGTGTTGGGCTTTCATTCATTTCACCTTCTGTTCATTTTGTTTGTGTGAACAGAATGAGTTGCAAAATGAAATGGCCAACTTGAAGAAGACTGTTGAAGCCTCTGAGCTTCAGTGTCTGGATCTGCAGGTAAGACAACATGCCCCAAGTGTAGACTTTTTGGGTTATTTGGAAATATATGATTTGTATTCTTCATATAACTATTACAAGCCGCACTTTGTTGTTGCAATTTTGTTAAATAGTATTTTAACTTTTGTGTTTACAAGAACAAACTGCAAACTCTGACTGTTGAGCTGAAGAAGAAAACTGAATTTGCACTGGAACTTCAGAGTATGGTATGTGTTGTCCCATTTGAACATCGTAAAGTTGCAACATCTAGCTTCTCTTTTGACAAATTGTTATAGTTATCTACATTTAGCCGATTCCTTAAGGCACGTAATGTGTGGTTATAATCTACAAGCAAACATGATTATTACCAGGGACATTTAGGTGAGATGTCTTTGGTTAAAATGTCTGCAGTATGGTATTTCTGAGCTTTAAATGCATTTACAAAAACATTTGTACACAATTCTGATTGGATTTATTCGCCTAAATACTTAATTATTCTGTTTGCATGGCAAATTAGTATTACAAGGCAAATATAATCTTTCAGAATAGGATCAAGGCTTTGGAATAAAATAGACAAAGGTAATTCAAAGTGTTTAAATTAAACATATACAGAAATGGATGTTCTTTTGGTGGGGGTGTGTGTGTGTAATAAACCTTGAACTGTGTCATAAGCTAATCTGTGTTCGCTTCCTAAATAATGGTAGGAAAATTAGGAAAGGCCAAATATTTTTCACAACAAGTGTGCTATGCTTAAAAAAGGAGTTTAGACTGTGAACTGCTTAAGATCTGAGTTGTTTGCATGTGACATATTGAGCTGACTTAGGCTGTGATGTTTCCCTCCTTGCAGAGCGGTAAGGACCTAGTGCAGGAGGTGGAGAAGCTGCAACGCTCTCTGGGTGACGCTGAGGGCCTCAGCAGGGATACAAAGAAGGAGTGGGCTGTCCTGCGCAGTGAACACATGGCTGTGGAGGAGATGAATGTATGTGGGAAAAAATGAACTATCACTTAGGGGTGCGTTCACACCTGCCTTGTATAGTCCGGTTGAATCGAACCCTGGTGCGTTTAGCCACTTGGTGCGGTTCATTTGGGTCGGTGTGAACACAGTCCGAGACCTCTGAAGTGAACTAAACAACCGGACTCTGGTCCGCTAAAATAGGTGGTCTCGGAGCGCTTGCTTGCGAACTCTGGAGCGTTTCATTGCTGGTGTGAACGCAGTCCGCACCAAAACACAGGAAGCGTAGTATTTACGTGTCACAAGAACGCGGATGTTTTCAAAATCTTTAGCGAAAGAGTCTTTCAAGACATCCGCGGTTGTTTAGTTAAAGAGTGAAGCAGAATGAAGTGTTGAACAGTGTTGTGTAAAGTAAAAATTCTCCGTCAGCTACATAAAAGTAAGAACACCTGTCGTCTGTGAAACCTCCTCCTGACTGCAGAACGTCTCATTATATGTTATAATGTTTTTTAACGGACGTTGTCTGATTATATAATCATATGCGCGGGCCGCTAGTGTCTGTTGATCTCCAGATTAACAGCCGCATGAGAATAACCTGCCGAAAGTGCCGATGCTCCATGGCGGAGGCTCCGGTAGAAATTGCCGGGATTTGCGTTTTTACCCCCTTAATGTCTGACCAATGGTTGAACAGCATTTCCGTGCACATGACTTGTGTTTAAAGTTTATAGTCCGTTTGAGTTTTGCCTGTGTGAACGCAAACCGAACCTTCTGAAAAATGAAACAATGTTACAAACTGTCGTCTGGTGCGCACCTGAGAAGCTGACTATTAGGTTTGAATGCACCCTTAAAATGTTAAAGGTGTTTTGAATAAACCTATGGCTGATTTGGTACCACTTTACAATAAGGCTACCTTTATCAGGCATGAAAATCACTCACCTTTCGGCGAAATTCGCCGTTTTGAATCCAAAATAGGTCATTTGTGTGATTCATGTAGATCTGCAATAAAAATATGTTTGGGGGGTCTGGGACCCGGAGTAATCTGCGGCCGCGAGCTGTTATGTGCCGTCATGACACGCATGGTGTTCTTTTTTTATATATTATAATGCAGCACGAGCTGTGTGCTCGAGTCTTCCTGCCTGTCGGCTCTGCTGCTCCGCGATGATGGTCTAGCTTCAGCAGCCACATTACCTACGGGTGCGTTCGTTAATATTAACTGTGCGGTCCGGAGTCACTGTGGCACAGACTGGACCGCTGGTGAACAGCTGTTAGAACGGGCCGTTCAGGTGTTCAGAGCAGAGCTCCCTGTCAGGGCGCAGAGCGTGATGTGCACTGAAAAGTTTTTCTGTTGCAATATTATCGTTGAGCTAGCTAGCATACATACATTGTCACTATCTGCTAACGTTAGCTTTAGCCTTCGTTTTCTAATAGTTTTTTATAGGCTATAAACGGAGGTGGTATAAGTATAGATCTTGTACTTGAGTAAAAGTAGAAGCACTCAGATCTTGTACTTGAGTAAAAGTAGAAGCACTCAGATCTTGTACTAGAGTAGAAGTACTCAGATCTTGTACTTGATTAAAAGCAGAAATACTCAGATCTTGTACTTGAGTAAAAGTAGAAGTACTCAGGTCTTGTACTTGATTAAAAGCAGAAATACTCAGATCTTGTACTTGAGTAAAAGTAGAAGTACTCAGGTCTTGTACTTGATTAAAAGTAGAAGTACTCAGGTCTTGTACTTGATTAAAAGTAGAAGTGCCAGAGTGTAGGAATACTCTGTTAGTAAAAGTCCTGCATTCAAAATGTTCCTCAAGTTAGAAAAGTATTCTCATTAAAATATAGTGAAAGTAGCGACAGTAAAAGTAGTCATTGTGCAGATTGGTCCATTTCAGAATAATATATATGATATGTTTTATAATGATTGATCATGAAAGTGTTCTCAAAGCTGGTAAAGGTGCAGCTAGTTTGAATGACTTTGTATACTGCAGGGTAGCTGGTGGATTTACTCCAGGTGGAACTAAAGTCTGATTCAACACTTGATTAGATTTCACATCATTCATCCACATCTGGAAAGTAACTAAAGGTATTAATACATGTAGTAGAGTCAAAGTACACCATTTACCTCTGAACTGTAGAGGAGAAGAAGAACAAAGTAGCAAAACATTGAAATACTTAAATAAAGTACAAGTATCTCAAAATTTAGTTACTTTACACCAGATGCCATAAAGATAGAAAGACTAAGCCTTGCACAGAGGCATGACAATAGATTTTGAAAATGCTCAACAGTGCTGCCAAAATTATAAACTGACTGCTACACAATTAAAATAAATGCTTTTATATATTTCTATTAGATGTGACTCTTTAGCGTTTCTGTTATTATTAACACTGCTGCTTTAGTTGTTTTGACTGCTAAAATCCTCTGTTATTCCTCATTTTAAAGCCGATATTCCGTGGGGTCGGGGGGCTCGGGTCCTCGTCACCTTTTCCATACCTGATGAGTTTGCATCCCTGATAATACTTAGTAAGGAGGCCATCATATTTTTGACTCATGGCTGAAGTTAAGTTTCTCCAGCTCTCCCCAGGTTGGCAAAAAAATGCATCTCAAAATGCATCAGATTGATGCTTTAAAATATGGAATATTCAAAATGTTCTTCCGGGGAAGCATGCCCCCGGACCCCCCTAGAGGGATAATATTCTTCTGACCTTTTTCACCCCTGACCCGTTTTCATGCCTGCTTTATAAAGGATTCATAAAGGGTCTATAATTAGGTTATTAATTAGATTGTAAACACTTTATTAATCATTAAGAACCATTTATAAACCAGTTCTAACATAGTTTTCATACATCAACACAGGCTCACTATTTGACAAGATGACTAAGCCTTATATTGGCTACTTAGCGAAAATCAACACAGTGAGCAACAGATACCAAGGATGCTGGCTGATGAAGAAGACGAAGTAAGCTAGGTAGCCAATATGAGGCTTACCCCTAAATTCCACCGGGTCCGTCTGCATCGCGTTACGGCTGCGCCACGGTTTTGGTCCGGCCTCCTCCGGCGTCATACCCTACCGGGCGTGTTTCAGAAGCGGAGCGTCTTGCCTGCCGGCTCGCAGTTTTTGTTGATTTGGGCATATTTCTTGCAAAGGCTACTTTGTGCAGACAAAGTTAATAATAATTGTAATATCCCAGTTATAAACAACATGAATCAAAGATGTGTTGCTGTATTTTAGTGGTAAAAAATGCATTCATCATCATAATTAGTATATATGGGCTGTCAGTCGATTAAAATATTTAATTGCGATTAATCGCATGATTGTCCATAGTTAATTGCAAATTAATCGCATATTTTAGATCTGTTCTAAATGTACCTTAGAGGAATATTTTTCAAGTTTTTAATACTCTTATCAACATATGAGTGGACAAATATGCTTTGTGCAAATGTTTATTATCATTTGAACAATGACAAATATTCTCATGAATATTAAACACAACAACCTCTGAACATTACAAATATTCGCCTCAATTCAATGGGTGTGTGTGTGTGTGTGTGTGTGTGTGTGTGTGTGTGTGTGTGTGTGTGTGTGTGTGTGTGTGTGTGTGTGTGTGTGTGTGTGTGTGTGTGTGTGTGTGTGTGTGTGTGTGTGTGTGTGTGTGTGTGTGTGTGTGTGTGTGTGTGTGTGTGTGTGTGTGTGTGTGTGTGTGTGTGTGTGTGTGTGTTTAGTAAAAGAAGAAGGGATATCTTCCAAAATATAATTCAAATTGGAGGACATTTTTTTATCCAACCATATTTGTACAAGTATGGAAGGAAAATAAACTTAATAAAAAATAAATTTTGTATTGATTTTTAGTTATTGGTGTCGGTTGGTCAAAGGTCACTTTTATTTAAAAGTTCAATTGCATGGCTTTTTTATTATTATTTTTAAATCTAATGTGTCTTGTCATTATCTCCTCTCCAGCTGATTCTGAGTGCCAACCATGAGAAGATGGAAGCTGAGGTGAGAAGCCTGCGCTGTGAACTCGACACAGAGAAGACGCGCTTCAGAAAGATGCAGAGCGATCTCCAAAAAGAGCTGAATGTGGTATTTGGCGAGAACACAAAGCTCACCTCACTGCTGGATGGAAAAGTACCACAAAGTAGGTTCAAAGTCAGGTGTTTATAAGAGTAGACATTCAATCTGTGGAATGAGATCAGAGTTGTAAGATGTTTTCTGTGCTAGATCTGATAGACAGCATGGAGCTTGAAAGGAGAGTGGCCCAGCTGAGCAGAGAGCTGACGGTGTCTCAGGAAGCAGAGGGAGCGCTCAAAGCTGAGCTGGCCTCTTTCCAGACTCTTCCAGAGAAGTTGGACAGTCTGATGAAGCAGGTGAGTCCTCCATTCATCCTCCATGGACAGTAGGACATCAGAATCAGTCGGGTGTCGCTGTGGCTTAATCCAAGATATACATGGATCTATAAATTAAAAAAATGTTTGGTTGATTTAATAAATAAAAACTCATAGTAACTCGGCAAAGTTCGGAACAGGGGTTTATCAAAGTCTTAGTCTGACTATTAAAATAGTATCACTTAATTCAAATGATAAATACTTAAAGGGATAGTGGAAATGGAACCTCGAATAGTTTCGTTTTAACTTATATACAAGCATAATTACGTACCAAAAAATTCACACCTGATTAAAAAAAATATAATAATTGCATTACGCATGTTAGAAGCACTTTATTGCAGCTTCCCCGAAGTTTTTTAGAAACGAAATGTTTCTCAGCCTAACCGGAAGTGACGAAAACTCAGGAAGACGATACGATAACAAACCATGGCGTCTATGCAGAATGAACGTGGAAGGGCAAATATACCAGACAAAGAAGAAGGATTGTACGAGGTATCCAGTGATGATAGCGAGTCAGAAACATCCTCTCGGCTTTCCTACGAAAATGTCGTTTTAGGAACTGAATCTGAATCCGGTTCAGTAAGCGACGATGGTGACAATATTGAGCCAGACGATGGACCATTACGTCCTTATTTGTTCGAGCCCGAGCCCGAGGTGATGGTTCACGGCATGGGCAATGGCGAGGATGACCAGGACCAGGCGCCAGATGATGCACCCCTACGCACAAATAATCTTGACTGGTAGGTCCCTAAGCATAGCTCACGCATCTTAAGATCACCTGTAGCCTTTACAAATATTAATCATTGTTAACCAGTTAAGGCCGAAGGTCCCCCCAGTGGACCCCTCCCACAGTTTTTTTTCTCTCACATGTCTCAGGGCTTCTTAACATTTATGAAACTATTAATGTTTCATACCCTTTTAAAGGTAAGAAACTCCGCTAACTGACAATAAGAACAATTGTTAGCTAGAAAAAACACAAGAGTAATACCAAGCCTTTGAATTAGCATTGAGCGAAACAATGCTAACTAATGCTAACGCTTTTTTACACACAACACACGGTAGAAATGCCCTTATTACTATCTTAACTGCACAAACAAGATATACGATTTAAAGCTGAGACTCCACAGATTCCACACATGTAATGTCATCACTGTAAGACCTCGAATTCCTGGAGCTATCAGCCAGAAAAGAGAAAGTAAACAACATCCGGTTCCAAAAATATTACAATAATTACGTCTTACCTTTTTTGATTTGTGATCAAAAGTTGTGTTCAACGGAATAAAAACGCATCTCAAGGTTAATCCAATGTCGTTGTGTCACGTAGAATTTTTCTGTCGCACTACAGCCATACAAAACACATCTATTCACCATAATAAAGGTCGGCTATTCACATGCAAATGCTATTGAATGTCCGCCATTGTTTGTGCCCGTCTTCCTGAGCTCTCGTCATCACCCGAAGATTCCCGACGATTCCCGAAGTATTTCGTTTCATTGAGAGGGCGCAGTAAAATTGAAAATAAAATGAAACTAGGCAGATGAAATTAAAAAAAATTGTTTAATATGCTTCTTTTTAATAAAAATACATAAGTTAAACCCAAAATTTGCGGATTTCCACTATCCCTTTAAAGGTCCCATGTCATGCTTTTCAGGTTACTACCCGTCCCCTTGTATGTTATGTAGCTTGTTCTGCATGTAAACGGTCTGCAGAGTCACAAACCCTCAAAGTACTCCCTGTAGCGAGTAAAACTCTAACACAGAAAAGACCTGTCTATGCTGCCCCAGAACGCCTCGTTGGACATTTCTATTTTTCCATTTTTTTTCTTCCGGGAACCAGGGCTCGACATTATAAATGGCCCGCTGGCCCGGACGCACTATTTAGACACCCCGGGCCAGCATAACGTACTTTCCACTTGCCCGCTCGGGCCACTAAAAATATTGCCTTAAAACAATTGTCCTGTGGTATTGGTATTTTGACTAGCAATTTAGTTAAATTGTTTCGTTTATCAACGCTACAACATAGCGTTCCGTGAGTCGGTTGTCCTTGTTGGGTGGAAATACAGGAGCGCAGCGCGAGTAGGCTCCCGTGAGCGAGAGCGCGCTCCTTCACTACAGACTATCGCGCCACCTAACCATTCGCCAAAATGTTTTTGATACCAGCGGTAACCGGCCAAGTGCCGGGCAAAAAACAATCTTCAAATAAAAGAAAGTCACCGGAGGAGTTAAAGGAGAGTGACAGGGAGCATGAGAAGAAGAGGGAGAGAAAGTTTCAGCCAGCTTGATCGATGGAGTTGGCTTCTCGTGGTGCAGTGACGTGTAGGGTTGGGAACCGAAACTCGGTTCCAGATGAGAACCGATAAGAAAATGCCGGGTACCGGGTACCCATACAAAATACACAATTTCGGTTCTGCTTAACGGTTCCTAAACGCGGTAGACCCTGTATTCCAGCGGGTCCGTCTGCACCGCGGTGCTGCGGTGACCCGGTGGAATACAGGGCGGACCTGGAGAATCACAGAACGGCCGGTCGTCAGCGGGCCGTTGACGGCCGGCTCGGTACGCTGACGGCCGGCACCGCCCTTCATTTTTTTAAACGGCATCATATAAATTGCGCTGACAGGCGACAGAGGTCCACAGTTGCCCCGCAGTGATGCTCCCCCCGCCCTCCCGTAGACATTTCACGAGCTCAGTCACTTCATAACACCAAAGATAGGTCGCGGTAAACACTCTGAAGTGAGGCTCCACTACACTAAAAAAGAAAAGGCAAAGTGTAATGCCTGTTAATAGCTTGCCACAGGCATAGCTCAGTTAAAATAAAGCACAGCTATTGTGCAATACATTTGTATTGCATGTATATTTTTTAGTAACAATTTCAGTTAAAGCTTTTAAGAATAAATATATTTTTGTTATCTAAACGTTTGACCTCTTTATTTTACAATTTTGGAATCGAAACGGGGAATCGATAAGAACCGGAATCGATGAGCAGAACCGGAATCGAAATCGGAATCGATACATTTCAAACGATACCCATCCCTAGTGACGTGTCCTAAAACCTTTTATAATCTATCGATTAGATTTATGATTCGAAAATTATAAAAGTAGGGTAGAGATGTGGAGCAGCTTACTTCCTGGTTTTAGGACGCGTCACTGCACCTCTCAATATGATGCCAATATAAACAAGGTCTTCTGTCGGCTCTATACATCAATGCCGACCTATGCTGACAAGTAAGTGAAGAGTAGAAAATATAAAAGGTATTGGCGAAATGTCCCAGCAGTTTAGGATAATTATTATTATCCTAAATTGTATTGTATTATTGTAAAGTATTATCTCTTGGATTTACACACGGCATCTATTGCACGTCTGTCCGTCCTGGGAGAGGGATCCCTCCTCTGTTGCTCTATACAGCCATGGTCTGCGTCTGTTAATAGTTTGTTTTTGGATTGCATTCAAAGTGATAGAAATGACAAAACAAGCCTCGTCCATTTTTTTCTTTTTTTTCGCTGGGCGCAGAGCTTGCGAAAGCCCTGGGGATCTGCAAACTTTGTGTTGCTCACGTTACACAATTCCACCAGCCCATTGCAACTGAGTTTTTTTCCTTCTGAAACTTCTAGCTGGATGAGCTGTCTGAAGAGCTGCAGAGTGTGCGTGCTGAGAAAGAGACTCTCCTGTCTGAGCAGAGTGCTGCTGCTCAGAGTTCTGCAGAGGAGATGGAGAAGCTGCTCTCTGCAGTCACATCTCTCACTGCAGAGAGAGACCAGCTCCAGGGAGACCTTCGGGAAAATGTAGACATGGTGAGTGACTACATTGCTGTTTGATAATAGTCTGTTTGCGATCTCCAAGAGTCCTATTATGAACCCGGAAATGTTGAGTACCCCAAAGTTTTATGTTAGAAATATATAGTAGGGGTCCCTTAACCCCTACACACAAGCCGATTTTGGCCGTCGATAGATGTCTGGCCGTCGATGAGCGTCCTGTCGCCCTACTCGGATTGGTGTGTCCCGCACCGTCGTGTCTTTTCGGCCGTGCCGACGCCTTGAGCTGTCTGCAAAATAAATCACTCTGATTGGCTGTTCAGCTTAGCGAATCAGTGCATGAGAAGCGAAACGGAAGTGAAGAAGGCACACAGACGTCTATTATTTTTCATTTTCATCTCAACTGGACGCAATAATTTATTTTATATCATGGCGATCTAGAATGAAGAAACCGAAGACCAACTCAGTTGCCACGTAATTTGCTGCCACACTTCCTGCATGAGGTGGACAATAGCTTCTTCAAGTATTTAACGGACAGGACCCTGGACGATGTGGCTATTTTTATTGTAGGCCTATTTCTATCTTATTGTATTTTAGTCGATTGTTCACATTGTACAGTTCTACATTTGATAATAAACCACTTTTTACCGCTACTGCAAAATACAAAACTTTATTTCGTACCTTCAAACTACAGCCATTAGATATCACATTAGAATGACGATACAATTAGCTATACTACAATAAAAGTCAGAGGATACAGATGTACATGATGATACATAATTTGCCTGTCAGTGTTATGATGTTTTATATTAATATAATCGTGGATTATAATTACTGATGCATGGAATGTGGTAGCAGCAGTACTTTAAGGTTGCCAGCCACAATGCTTAAATAGTTTATTTGTGCTTCAGAGAGCTGAAGTTTGTATATATCACGCAGTCTGTCTTCCAGTTGTTGCCTCTTTTGAATGATGAATACCCACTACCGCCGCCTGCTGGTAAGGAGAGTTATTGCCACTCAAGCATGCGCAGTTCGTACGTGCTGCTTGGCCGTCGGCTGAAGTCTTTGCGGTGTGTTCCAGTGCGTTGTGTTGGCCAAGACGCAGGAGACGTGAGGCGACACAACAGTCGTGTTCCGTCGGGACGTGTTCTTTGGTGTTTGCTTGGTGTGTCAGGGGCTTTACTTGTATATGTTGGAAAATGTGCACAATTACCACAAGTTGCCTTAATTATCATGAATTACCATCATGGCTTGAGCTATTTGGACTGGCTTTGGGGGTTATTGAGGATGTCTAATCCATTTCTGACATTTTCAGGGTCCAAATGGCAGTTTTAACCAGAAAGAGGCCACGTTGTTGCTTCTGGTGGGCTGATTTTTATGAATTTTGGGTCGATTTTGTAGTTTTAGGGGACTCTAGATTGGACAGATTGCTAATCTATTCGAAGTAGTAAAAATCTGCCCACCGAGATTGCAAATATAGCCCCTTTCTGGTTAGAACTGCCATTCTTGATTCTGAAAATGTCAGATATGCATTCCGCATCCTCAATAACCCCCAAAACTGTCCTGATCGGCGAGAGCCATTTTGATCAACTATTGTCTGCATAGGATTTATTGCTAATTGTTGCTGATTAACGCAACATTTGCTAATTGTGCGAATTTCCCAACATATGCAAGTAAGCACTCGGCAGTTTCTATGTGCTGTGGACATGTACTATATATTTCTAACATAAAACTTTGGGGTACACATTTGCGGGTCCAGTGCTTGCAACTAGACTATATTGTTAGAAAAACAACATAGATTTGTTAATTTTCTCATTTATAATGTTGACCAATTAACAGTCTCGTCCTTTTAAAAGCCCGTGACACAAATGAGATATTTTTATATGTTTAAAATATTCTCTGTGCCAATTTGTTCATAAATGTAAGTTAAGCTTCCATGTTGCCAGCCTTTGCTCTAAGTCACCACTTCTCCAGCTTTATTTTCCTGGCTATAAAAGTTTCCTTTGGTCAAAATTATTCCTTGTTTATTTACAATATTGTGTCTTATTTGTAGGCTGCTGAGACACAAATTATTCTACAGTCTCTTCAAGACGAGATGCAGCAGCAGAGGACCAAGCACTCAGATCTGGTGAAACTCTACGAGCAGAAGGATTCTGATTTAGGGGAACATGTGAGTGACGTGTCTGATCTGCAGTCTTTCAAAAGCAGTCCTTCTTTGTCAGTGTTCTTACTGTCAGTTTGAAATCTTCCCAACAGATGCCGAGTCTGTCACAGGAACTTGAGAGTGTGCGTGCTGAGAAAGAGACTCTCCTGTCTGAGCAGAGTGCTGCTGCTCAGAGTTCTGCAGAGGAGATGGAGAAGCTGCTCTCTGCAGTCACATCTCTCACTGCAGAGAGAGACCAGCTCCAGGGAGACCTTCGGGAAAATGTAGACATGGTGAGTGACTACATTGCTGTTTGATAATAAGTCTGTTTGCGATCTCCAAGAGTCCTATTATGAACCCGGAAATGTTGAGTACCCTAAAGTTTTATGTTAGAAATATATAGTAGGGGTTCCTTAAGGCCCCTACACACAAGCCGATTTTGGTAGATGTCTGAAAATACAGAAAAAAATACAAAAGGCGGGGCCACTCATACTCAAACGGCCTACATCACAGCTCTCCATAGGGTTTCATTTATTTTGTTACAATAACTCCTTAACACAGGAGCCTCAGATTGCTTATAAGGGGAAATATGAAGGGTGTATTTCAAGCTTGTTATAGAACGAAGTTATCGGCCTTTTTTTATCAACTAAGATTTGTTAGAACATTTTCTTAACTTGAATTGACTACATTTAATTGAAAATGTGGCACACATGAATACTGTGCAATATATGTTTACATATATATTTCAGAAGTACAAGATAAGACGAGCACAAGTTTCATGAGCCATATTCCATTATAATTTAACCATTTAAAACGGACCACGGGCCGCAGCTGCTTTAAGTCCATTAAGTTTATGATAAGGAAATAATTAACACACCATCATTGCAATATATTTTCCAAATACAATATCCTCATCTTTGAAATTCTCTTTCTGTTCTCAAAAATCCGATTGGTATTTAAGAGCATATACAATATCTCCACACCACTTTTGAGAAGCTTTTTCCAGCTCCGCTCTGAACAAATGGGTAGAACCTCATGATCTGCCCTGAATGCAGATTCAACCCCCCCACTGAGGCGCACTGCCTTTGCACAATCTGTTTCTCTTTTACTGTCATCAAAGATTGCAATCTGCTTCCAGATGATCTTAAAACCTGCACAGATTGTTGTATTTTTTATGCATAAAGATATATAATAATAATTTCAGTCCAGATTTTAAAATACATTTATTCTCTCAGCTGTGTTGAGACTTTCTTTTTGTAAAATGGTGTAGCCCAGTGGTTCTCAAACTTGTTCTGTCATTCTCCACTTTGAACAGGTGGTTCAAGCCCCACCTGTTCCTCATCGCTCCAATCAAATGGTAGGCCAAGCTTAAAATGGTCACATGTATCGTTCTATAACAGGGGTCTCCAACCTTTTTTAGGATGAGAGCTACTTTCACAAAATAAAACAAGTCGTGAGCTACTTTTACTCCCCTTTTTTTTGTTTTTTGCAGTGTATATATATTTAGCACATTTTAACATTGTTATATGCTTACCTTTAACCTTTGTGTGCTGTTTGGGTCTGTGGGACCCGTTCTCAGTGTTTACTAAAAGAACATGTATTCAATTTAATTATTTTCACCTGCTTTATTTGGGGGTGGCCCTCACCTCCTCTAGGGGGGTCCGGGGGCATACACCCCCGGGAAGATTTGTTTTTTCATGTTGAAGTTAAAAGCATCAATCTGGTGCACTTTGAGCACAACATGAATTTATGGATACAGCTCTCAACACTCAGATGAAAGGGAGCTGTATACTTTTCAATAATCCGAACATCTTTAGAATATGTTTTTTATATATCTGATATAATCTATGCCTAGAAATAACATGATGGGAGATCTTTAAATCTTGTGAAAGTCCACCGCCGTTGCGAGTCTCCGCCTGTAACAGTCCACTACCGCCCGCAAGGACCTAGGTTCGATTCTGGCCTGAGGTCCAAAAAAAGTATTTTTTTAAAAAAAATCTCCCGTCCATTCGCGACCCACCTATCACATCTCTGCGCCCCACTCTTTGAGAAACGCTGGTGTAGCCCAAACATAAATTATTTTTTTCCCAAACAGACGATTGAGAATCAGGAGGAGCTGAGGACAGCCCTGGAGAAGAACCGCCAACAGAGGGAGACGATCAAACGGCTGGAGAATGCACAGACATCCCAACAGGAAGCTCCTCCCAACGAGACCAGTGCACAGACAGAGGAGCTGCAAACACTTGTAAGACTTCCTTAATGCTTCTGGAATACTCTTTTTTTTTAATTAAATGACATTTTGTAGGATACTCTGATAACAACTCTGTGCTTACTTCAGCTTTAAAGTATTCATTGTAAAATCTAAACATACTATTACTGACACCAATATGATTCTTAATTTGATCCTTACTTCATCAGAATCATGTTTGTTCTACAAACTCCTTTAACCCCACCTTTGTTGTCATCTTAAAGCATGTTTTTACTAGTCTCTCAACAGAGGAGTTACCTCAGGTTTACTACAAGGCTTTGATGGACATCAGAAAATCATGTTACATTTAGTAAAACTGGACTTTATATTTACTAATTATCACCTCTTCAGGAACAAGTGGTACAAGAAATGGCAAGCTGTAAGTAACTTTGTACAAAATAGATCTTCACTTGAACACTCGTGGTGGTAATCTCTTTCAGATGATGGAGAACCAGGAAGAGCTGAGGGTGTCTCAGGAGAAGGTGGGAGTTCTCCAAGATGAGATCAGCGCACTGAAGAGTCAGATGGCAGAGCTGGAGAGCAGAGCGAGTGATGCAGAGATTACCCTCCAGCTGCAGGAGCTGCACAATCAGGCAGGACTACACTCTTTTGAATCAATCTAGTGAATTTAGACACAATCTTAAGTGAGGCATAATGTGCAGTTAGGCGGTCATTATTGGAATAAGAACACCCAACCGCTTCACGTAGGGCTCCATGATCAACCTAAATCCAATAATGACCGCCTCACTGCTCATTATCCCACGTATTACACGCCCACATACTAAAGAAACAAACAACTTGTGTCCTATCATGCAAAATGCACTTTTTGATGTCTTTAAAGGTCCTTACACACCAAGCCAATTGTTTGCATAATAATAAGGACGATTGTCCGTTCTGTGATTCTCCAGAACACACATGTTATGATATTAGGGTCATGCAGAGTGAGATGAGATCGCTGTCCCTTTAAGAGAGAGGGGTGTGGCGTGTAGAGCGAGCTTGTGTATGTTTCTGGAAGTGAAACGAGGAAGCAGAAAAACAGAGGTCTGTGATGTATTTTGTGAAACGGAAGAACAGCTAAATAAATGCAACGGCCTCCCAAGAAGAGCTCGCCTCTCTCCAGTCATTTAAGCTAAAGTGGGTTATTGAACCTGAAGCTTGTTGCTTCTGCCCTGGGAGACGACAGAGAGTCACCCCCCTGTTTCCTCGACTACGGTCTGGGAGCCGACAGGAAAGTTCAACACACAGATGGCCAGTCCGCTTCTTTGTAGCATATTATTTCTATGAGGGATGAGCAGATCGCAAAAACTGCGGCATGTGTACGGCTCCTTATGGGTACTGCAATTAGTGAAGTGCTTTCCTCCGTGGTGAAATGATCAGCACCACGGAGGAAAGCGGCAGAAAGTCACCTGGAGTTAAAGAGAGCGGGGCTGCGCTGCGTGCATGGCTTCCTTCTGCAGGTAACGGGGGGGACGCACTCTGGCGGCGGTCTCGTTCAGGATCCGAAAATAAAATTGTAATATTTTGCACACTGGTTACGGTGCCGCGTGCCTCCATTGGCATGCGTGCCAGGGGTTGCCGACCCCTGGTTTAGGCTGTCAAATACGCTGCACCGTTTTAGATTCAATGAGTGTCTCGTTTGCAAATGCTTCATTAAGTTGCTTGTGTTACCCCCTTTACAAGCAACTAATTGAGTACATAGATTGCACCTTGCACTGTCGCCACTACATTTTTTAAAGTGCACCCAGACCTTCGATCGCTTCGCTCTGTCCGCCATGCCTGCGGGAGTCTCACAACAATAATAAGAGCGCTGTTGAGAGAGATGACGAGTGGCATTTACAGTGGCCAATCAGAGGGGTCTCAAACCGGATACATCACACGGGATGAGGGTTCCCAACCAACCAGAATGGTTTAAAGTTAAGCTAAGGAAGTAGACGTAACACATATACTGATAGCAGCACCGTTTGTCCATCGGCTTAACGGTATACCGATACCGTCCAACCAGGTACCTGTATTGACTTGGTACCGGTTCTCCATACCATCCCTAGTCCCGGTGTGTAACGGAACTCACAAAGTGTCCGAAAATAAACCCTCTCTCTTTTCCTCCATACCCACATCTCTAAAAACGGGGGTATAACGGAGCTGATCCAGATTTGCCTGATATAACGTAATATCGGAAATGTGGGCGGGCTTTACACCCTGTCCCCGTGGCCCTATCAGAAACGTCGCCACAAAAGAATCAGCCATTCTCTAACAGGGCTGAAATAGAGGGATATGAGGGATGTCTAAAATGTATGATCTGTTTGGTATTTTGAGGAAAACACTTTGTTATTTATATATCTGATACCCATAATATATGCCTAGAAATAGCATGATAGGAGATCTTTAAAATAATTGTATTGACTTGAAAATGATCTTATTGCTTCCGGTAAGAACAAAAAAACCCTCTGTTCAGTGTGCGAAAAAGCACACGTCCCACCGTCCGGGACGTGTTATTTACAATATCGGACAAGTAGATCTTTCAATTGACTTGTCCGGCGGACAAGTGCCGTTTTTCGCCCTCATTTATTGACAAATTATAGATAAATTCAGATTACAAAAGGCAGAACTCGCTTGCAAATTGTCCGTGTCCGCCATTGTTCGTTTAGAAATGTTTCGGTTCTGCTTGTCGATTCAGGAAATGCATCTCGCAGCTTTCTGTACTGTAGGCGGGGCGGGAAGTGTAGCACAGTGGCAGGGTTCAAACTCGGTTCCGAGTAGGAACAAATAACAATTGTCCGGTACCGGGATTAATAAGAGTTGTGAGGAGGCGAGGCCAAAGCCCCGCGGACCGCAGCTCTCTCTCTATGCTCCGTATCAGCTGATCGCTGCACGATGCAGCTCAGCGTCTCTCTCTCTTTCTACACACAGCAGATCCGCTGCCCGTTTAACAGCCTCATCTTTGTCAAACTTTCTTATGTTCTTTCTCTAACACGTAATGAAGGTTATTAAGCGTTTTAGCTCCTGTGTTGTTAATATCGACCGCCATTTCCTTTATGAAGTGAAGCAGCCTCCCTGTCTGTGTCCTCGCGCTGTCCTCACATCCCCGGACCCCCAGACTCGGAGGAGCACAGGGATGTCAGTATTGTTTATGAAGCAGGGTATAGAAAGTACATTATTGAAATGAAAATACTATTTATTTACTTTTACAAACATTGAGCAGCTGGGCAGCTGCAGCATGTGTATTGCAGGACATGTGTAAGCGTGCAAGCGTCTTTGAGTTGTAGAAAAGCGCTAGGCCTATAGGCTATAAATATAATTTATTATTATTAGGCCTATGTGTTGGACATGTGTGGTTGGACTCTGTCTCACAGGCAGGTTGCAGTGTAACATCAGAGGAGACTGGGCCAATTGTACATTCTCAAGCTGCACCACTTAGAACTAACTAAACAATGCAGAGATTATTTTTATATAATTTTATTCAATAATAAGAAATTCAACAGTATGAAGTGATTTGTAAATATGAATACAGATTTGACTTAATGTTTTCATAAATATATTTGTCTCCCAGTTTGTCATGGGACTTATTTTTACCCTCTCAAAGAACCGGAATCGAGAACCAAAAATAACCGGAATCGTTAAAATCCAAACGATACCCAACCCTATGTGTGATGCAGTAAAATCTTACCGCTCACTTACGTTAGCGGTGTCGTAAAAACCGTGGGAAAATGTAAAATATGATGGCGAAGAAGAAGATTCCAGTGGCCCCAATTTTTGTCCATTCTGGACAAGTGAAAAATGTATTCGGTAGTAAATTGCCAAACTCACTTGTCCATGGACAAGTACTCTCTAAAAACTTTTTCTCACACTGCTGTTCCACGGCACACCAACAGCTGAAACTGCAGCAACAACAACCTCATTTCAAATGAACAGCAGTACTGCTCGAGGTTTTCCGTAACTGTCCAAGTCTGTACACAGTCCTGAAACACTGCCAGAGCCATTACCGTGTTCCTGTTAGTGTTTACTGTCTGTCTTCTTCTGTTTATTTCTCTGACTTTGAACCTCTTTCCTTCTCTCCCTTGATCCTCCTTAGCAATGGTAATGTAATGCTTAGGAGTTGAGTCTTAATAACCTCTATAATGTCCGAATTAACCAATCTGAATCGAGTATTCAACTAGACCGTGAAATAAGGATTGATAACCATCTGAACTGAATGATGATTTTCTTTGTTTTCACATCACTGTTTATTTGAAATAACAATTAGGACTATTTTAACTTGACAGATTCAGACACTGTCTGAGGAGCTTGAGAGTGTGCGAGTAGAGAGAGACGCTCTGCTGTCTGAGAGGACGCCCGACACTCACAGTGAGGAGATGGAGACGCTGCAGTGCAGCGTGACGTCTCTCAGTGAGGAGAGAGACCAGCTGCAGGAGATCCTGGAGGGACTGAGGCAGGAGAAGCAGCAGCTCAGAGACCAGCTGGAGGACAGGATGGAGGTGGTTAGTTAAAATTGGTTCTTCTAAAGAAAGAAGTATTGGTTTATGACTGATTATTTGATATCTTTTTAGAAAGGGGGGAAAAGAAACTAACGTTTTTTTTTTTTGTGCAGGTTGCCCAAGCCCAATGTGAGTTTAACCAGCCAGAAATACTGACCTCAGAACTGCATGTTGAGGAAGTAACCAACCTTCAGAAAGAGGTAAAAGAATAATACTGAAGTCTTCTGATGTTGGCTTAGGTCTCTTCATGGTGTTTTTTTATAATAAGAAATAATATTAATAAACGCCATTTTCCATTTTAAAATCCCTGTTTCAATATTCAAAATACTGAATGTGCCAATTTCCCTCCTCAGATAAAGCAACTGCAGGATACTTTACAGACTGTCAGTGAGCAGAAGAGCCTGCTCGAAGTCGACCTGCAGCGTAATATGGAAAAGGTGAAGGTGAGTGGTCCGTGTCTGAGATCTGACACTTTGTGGTTTAAGTGTTTGTGTGTTACAGAGCGTTTGCTCACATTTTTATACATTTTCCTATTCTATGGATGATTTGGAAATATGTGATTGTTATTTATTTTCCTGTTTTTAGGCTACAGAGACTGAGAGCCTTCTACAATCACTTGAACAACAACTTGAAGAGCACAATCAGAGAAACATCGACCTGGAAACACTAAGCCTCGAGCAGCAAGCTCAGCTACAACAACAGGTTTGTTGCTTTCAACATTTTTCACTTAAAGTGGACCTATCATGCTATATTTGAAAAATAAGGCCAGACCTATACAAAACATGTCTGTGAAGTTTTTTTTTCAAAATACCAAACAGATCACCCATTGTAGCCATGCCTCATACTGCTCAAACCCCTCTTTTGAAGCCCTGTTAGGGAAACGTGGATTTTGGGTCCTTAGCTTGAAAAGAATAAATAAGAGGAGGCGGAGCTAATGCCTGATCAGAATTCTACCGGAGATAAAGTTAAATTCGGTTGTGATAAAACGCCATCCTTTTTAAACCACATCAAGGATTATTTCTGAAACAGTACGGAGCTCAAATACTTTTTCTCTTGCGGGTTTATCACAAGGTGAGTTCTTTTTTTATTTCCTGCTTTTTAAACACATGTACTCTCCAGTACAGGTTAGCTCTGAGTGTTAGCGAGGCTTGCTAATGTAAACAAAGACGTCCAAAACACGTCAGGCATTGTTTCTGATAGCAACTTTCTGTGGGTCCGCTGCCGATTTGACGTCAGTTCGGATGGAATCTGTATCAGCTCGTTGTTCGCCCGTTTTTAAAAGATTTGGGCACGGAGGAAAAGAGAGGGTTTTATTTTCTGACGCTGCGTGAGTACCCCGACGCACTGGGGACACATATTTATGTATAAAAGACATCACAAAGTGCATTTTGCATGATAGGTCCCCTTTAAACTATATGTTTAGTTTCCCTTTTCAGAAGTATGTTTTATATTAGGGCTGTCAAGTTAACGCAAAAAAAAATGTAACGCCACTAATTATTTTAACGCGATTAACGCATGTGTATTTTTTGTCCTCGGCCGCCCCGTAGTTTCAGAGCGCATTGAGTTTAAAATACATTCTACAATCTGATGCTGACAGCCCCGCTCCTGCCGCAGACCACACTTCCACGCTCACCGACTGGCCATCGGGAGGACCGGGAGGGTGTGTGTATGTGTGGCGCGAGAGAGAGAACGGGCACACCTTACATGTATTGTTGTTGTTAGCATCTGGTGCTAGCTAGCTGCACTAACGGATATAAGGAGCTGTTTCAATGAAAACAGAGGAGCGACATTTCGCCGACAACTGCGCTGAGCACTTGACTTTATGCAGGTAGCCAGACAGTGGGACATTGTACGAAAAGTCACACTTTGTATTGTATTATTGTATGAGAGGATCCAGGTTGAATTGAGGCGAATATTTGTAATGTTCAGAGGTTGTTGTGTTTAATATTCATGAGAATATTTGTCATTGTTCAAATGATAATAAACATTTGCATAAAACATATTTGTCCACTCATATGTTGATAACAGTATTAAAAACTTGAAAAATATTCATCTAAGCTACATTTAGAACAGAAAATGTGCGATTAACTATGGACAATCATGCGATTCAATATTTTAATCGACTGACAGCCCTAATTTATATATAAACTGTTCTCTTATGTTCAGGTTGAAGAAACTCTGCGCGGTCTTCATTCTCTTCAAGAGGAGCTCCAAGAGCAGAAGCAGCATAGCTCTGAGCACCTGAAGCTCTGTGAGCAGAAGGAATCTGAGTTGGATCAACAGGTGAGATGACATTTAAAAAAAGAACATGTCAAACTGATCCTCTATTGTACATGTTCTGATAAGAAGTTTGAAATCACCCCATGTCAAACAGATCAAGTATCTGAAGGAGCAGCTTGAGGGTGTCCGTGCAGAAAGAGATGCGCCGTTTGTGAAGGAGAGCAGCGGTCAGAGCTCCACAGAGGAGATGGAGAAGCTGCAGAGCAGAGTGACGTCTCTCAGTGAAGACAGACACCAGCTGCAGGAGACCCTGGAGGGGCTGAGGCAGGAGAAGCAGCAGCTCAGAGACCAGCTGGAGGACAGGATGGTGATGGTAAACACTAGGGATGCACCGAATATTCGGCCACCGAAAATTATCGGCCGAAAATGGTTAAAAAGGCCCTTTCGGCCGAAAGGGTTTTAGCACCGAAAAAATATCACCGAATGTCAGAACAGGTTTACGTTGGTAACCTAACGTGTTGTTGTGATGACGTAATAAAGACGCGGCGACCATGCTCGCGGCTGGCTCACGGGGGGGGGGGGGGGGGGGGGGGAACATTGACCTTTGTCATCGAGATTGCCCTGAGCCTTTAACAAATCGTATTAAATAATCTGATGACAGACTGTAAACAGAATAGCTGAAATTTTAACAAACTAAATAACTCAGTTACCTCTAATCATTAACCCATGTTTGTATCATGTAGTTAACTCCGTGTGTTGCTGCTAGCATACATAACACCTGACGTGGAAACGTTACTCGTGGATGGGGCTACAGAGCTGCTAGAAAGACGGTCGAACCCGGTGCATTCCTCCGTCTGCATGCGGTGCACTTTTGCTAAATGTTTAGACAAATTGCTCGTGCTTACATGCTAAACTCTTATTGCACTTATGGTAACAAGTATTCTCCACATCGAGACAGGTAAAGTTTAACCACACCTCGAAGCGCGTTCTCTCCGCCATCTCCGCAGTGTGCTCCGCTGCATGTAGCAGCTGCGTGTGTGTAAACTGCCCCGCCCCCTCGCACACAGACGGGGGAGAGAGATCTCGTCTGATCGAAAATACATCATAGACGCATTTGCTGTCTTTGCATATTAGAAACGAGTTGGCGACACTAAGACTGCGATATAATGTTTTTTAGCAATAATACATGACATATATAAATGTACTGTATGCATTCAAAAGTGCTGAATAAATGTTTTATGGACCCATAATAGTGATTATTATTTAAGTTAAGTTTTGCCATAATCATGTCTATTTCCATAATCAGGTAGCTGAACAACATTGGTAAAAAATGTATACATTATATATATATATATATATATATTTCTATTAATCATTTTCGGCATTCGGTTTTCGGCCAACTGTTTCCTATTTTCGGTATCGGTTTCGGCCAAGAATTTCCCATTCGGTGCACCCCTAGTAAACACTGAGTACTATAGTTTGAGATTATTGTATATACTGACCAGTCCCACTATAATCAGGCCCAGTTTCTTGGGGAAAATTGCTGCTGGGCCCCCGGATTATTTTGTACTCTCCCGAAGTAAAAAGCTAACGTTGGGCTATAAACTACAATACTGTTGCATTTCATTACATCAGGGGTGGGGAACCTCCGGCCTCCAAGCCGTATACGGTCCGCAAGACCATTTGATACGGCCCTGGAGGTGATTTATAAACACACGAAGAAATAAAGAGATTAAAGAAATCTAGACCACAAAATAAAGAGATTAAAGAAAATCTAGACCGCAAAATAATTAAACAAGCGAGCTCCTATTTTTCCTGGCCAAGGACAGGTTCCTTGAACACAACACGAGCGTAGCGTGTCATCATGTGGTGTAGTGCTGACGGAGAGCCCCGGAACGCCGCTCCGGCACTTCAAAAATTGCAGTACGCATAAGGAGCTGTACGCGTGTCTTTAGTTGTAAGCCCAGTGGCGATCTGTTCATCCGTCATATGATCATATAGACCAGCGGTCCCCAACCTTTTTTGTGCACCGGACTGGTTTAATGTTAGAAAATATTTTCGCGGCCCGGCCTTCAAGTTGTAGGGGGATAAATATGACGAAATAAAATAATAACCTGTGTTCCTGTTTAACTGGTTATTGTGTTAACTGGTTAGCTATTTTCCATTGGTTTGAATGTTGCAATCAAACATACCACAAAGGCATATAATTGCAACAAAAACAAAACGTGTCTACGGCACCGCGGAACAGACGATTAGATAACATGCAAGTAAAGTAGCGTTTTTCAAAGCATGGGTTCAGAACTTAATTGCCTCTGAGTGATGAGGAGGTTCTGGCGATTTACTCGGAAGGCTTCTACTGAAGCCAGTCCCCAACTCCGGGGACCTCCGGCCGGGGACTTCGGGTGGTAGTATACGCCGTGAAGTTGTTTGCGGCCTGCCGGTAAACCCAAATGAGACGCAGCAGCAGAAGAAGAAGAAGTGATGTCAGCGGCTTCATTTGCGTAATCTTCCCTCAGGGAACTTATTCCGGTGTGAACGCGATCTGCTCTTTAGTTCCATGGGGGTACTAAGTGCTGGGAACTAAGTACGGCAAAGTACTTGGTGTGTAAGCGGCTCCCCAGCCCTGCTTTACATCAACACCGACCGCTAAGCTAAAGGCGGCTTATGTTTGGTGCTGACGTTTATTAGTCTCATTTGGACACTTCAGAATTCCTTTATTAATCCCACAGCGTGGAAATGTATAGTGTTACAGCAAAAGTGGCATAGCAGATAAAAAAGGCATGCAATATAAAAAACCATGGCAAAAAGAAAGTGACCTAAAAATAAATGTAGGAACATTTAGGACAAGCATCGCTGTTTTTATGTCTCAAAGAAGCTTTGGATATTCATCGTAGAAATCTTTTAAACTTATGGTAACCACAGACCATAAAAAACATAGACTGTCAGACGAGGGAACCAAAAGTAGTAAAATGCCTACTCATGCCGCTAAATATCAAAGTGAATGCCATTGTATTTTTTACGACAGCAATCAACAGTATTTCAACTTGTTTAATTCATCTTACATTTCTCCAGTTTACAGTCCAAAAAATAATGTTGAACAATTAGCTCGACTAGATTTGCAGATCAATCCTCAACCAGAGCATTAATAGCCGCGTTCACAGCGCAGTACTTTTCCTATTTTAGTTCCAATATAGTTCCGAAATGTCGCTTTCACACCAAAAAGAGCCGGAACTAAAATTAGTTCATGAGAACCTTTTTACCCCCTTTTCCGTCCCTGCTAGAGAGCAGGGACTTTCGTGGTAGAAAAAGGTTCCTATGTCTGATTGGCTGGGCGGATTGCAAACCACGCCCCGTAAAACTCCAAAAAAGGTTTTGTGAAGCCGCCATTTTATTTTCCTCGCATTAGCATTATTAGCATTAGCATTCGCCCAGCGCACAAACGCAGAGGGACTAATTTATCACAACACAAAAGAAAACATGGGAGCGATGGAGATGAGGTGTCGGCGTTCTGGCGATTTACTCTGAAGGCTTCAGTAGAAGCCAGTCCCTAACTACGGGGACTTTGGGCGGCAGTATACGCCGTGAAGTGGTTTGCGGCCTGCCAGTAAACCCAAAGCAGAAGAAGTGACGTCAGCGGCTTCATTTGCCTAATCCTCCCCCAGGGACTTATTCCGGTGTGAACGCGATCTGTACTTAGTTCATGAGAACTAAAGAGTTCTCATGAACTAAGTTCTGATGAACCTTTGTGGGAAAAGTACTGCGGTGTGAATGCGCCTAATGCCAAATGTTAAGTAGTTTCAAAGAGTGCTGAAGATTACTTGAATGTCAATTCATCAATAATTCTCACATTCTCCTGAAATCTAAAATTAATAATTATGAGCTGTTTTGAATAAACATGTATCCACAATTCCCTTTTTAAACTCAAGCTAAATATATGGGAGACATTTCCGTAATCCAGGGAAGATAATTATAAACCACCAGGAAGTCATAACCTCCAGTACAAACTCGTGTCCCGTTCCTCTCGTGTTTTCTCTGTTGTTCAGATGCAGTGTGATTTACAGCAGCAGCTCAGCTCTGAGCCTCAGTCGCTGAAAGAAGAGCAGGAGGCTCAACAACTTCTGCAGGTCAGATTTTGTCACTCACTTATTGTCATTCTCACACACGCTTACATTTAACAGAAACGTTTAGTAAGTTTTCCTGCAATGTGCTTCAGATCCAACAGCTGGAAGAGCATCTGGAGAAAACCAAGGAGGAAGGGAGCCAGTTGAAGTTTGACCTTCAAGAAAACATAGAACTGGTGAGTTATTTTCGAATCTGAGAAGAAGAATTGAATGTTATATACTGATAATATACTTGAACATCAAAATCCAAAATCATGGGCTTCAGGTCCGAACTCTGTGCAGCCCACTCAAGTAATAACCAAACAAGCTGTTGGCACAAAGTTGGAAGAACTGTTCTGTGTAAGATAGTAGCTGCCCTGGTCCTCGGCATGCACATTTCTCAATACCTTGTAATTGAAGCAGCATAACTAGTCAATTGAAAAATAAATCTAAGGAGAAGGGCTGCAATTTATGATGCGTTTCATTATCAATCTGCAGATTATTTTCATTTTGTCTAATTGTTTTAAATAAAAAAGGATATCAAAATATTTGCTAATGTTCTTTCTTCCGTTTGATTGATAATCAAGTGATAAAACAGCTTAAAACGTCCTTGGCTGTCAAAGAAAGAATGTAGACCGTTATTAATCACTCAATTTAGATGACTTTGTATAGAAAATATCTTAACTTGACACTCATGGTGGTAATCTCTTTCAGATGATGGAGAACCAGGAAGAGCTGAGGGTGTCTCAGGAGAAGGTGGGAGTTCTCCAAGATGAGATCAGCGCACTGAAGAGTCAGAAGGCAGAGCTGGAGAGCAGAGCGAGTGATGCAGAGATTACCCTCCAGCTGCAGGAGCTGCACAATCAGGCAGGACTACACTCTTTTGAATCAAATCAATCATAACCACCTGAACTCAGATTTTCTGGGACACTTTCAATATTTGAAATAACAATAAAGTCGTATCTCTTTCCGGACAGATTCAGACGCTGTCTGAGGAGCCTGTGAGCTTGCGAGCAGAGAGAGACGCTCTGCTCTCTGAGAAGGAGACCAGCGGTCAGAGCTCCACAGAGGAGATGGAGAAGCTGCAGAGCAGAGTGACGTCTCTCAGTGAGGACAGACACCAGCTGCAGGAGACCCTGGAGGGGCTGAGGCAGGAGAAGCAGCAGCTCAGAGACCAGCTGGAGGACAGGATGGTGATGGTAAACACTGAGGTTTGTGACCAGTTGCTCTGCCCTGTTTCCATCCCCCATGTCTGTTTTCATCAGATATATTAGTAGCTGGGTATGCTGTCACCCAGCATGGCGTTCACACAGTTTTATGACCCCATAAAATAAAAGATAACTGAGAAGAACTAGGGTTGCAAAGGGTGGGAACATTTCCGGTACATTTTCAGAAAGTTTCCGGTACATTTCCATGGGAAGTTAAGCTGGGGAATTTTGAAAATATTCCATATTTGAAATAAATGTATTTATTTAAGTTCTCCACACTCTCGCGGGATATCTCCGCGAGCGAGCTTAAGTTTCACTTTCGATTGCATGATATAGCCCAGCGCAACACCTTCGTCACACATGTTGCCACTTGTTTGTACCATTTTCAGGCGATTTGTAATCTGTTCTAGAAAAACAATGTGTTTTGGGATATTTGGGGAGTTAAGTGGTCCACGAGTGTTTTTTTTATTGGTTAAGTGGTCCTTGGTATGAAAAAGTTTGAGAAACACTGTACTATGAATACGTGATATTTGCAATTAAATAAATATATTACCCCGTAATATCATCAAAACGTACTTCACTTCGTGTAGTCCACAGGCTCAGATGTGTGGCTTCATTTGTCTTGTACTTTGGGCTCAAAAGTATGGTCCTGTCTTCTAGAAATCACCTGTGCATGTGATGGAGGAATGCACAGTGCCTGTAGTGGGTGTGGTCTCAATAGCAATGCAGTAAGCAGTGTGCTATGTAGATGTGATTGAGGAATGGCATGGATATTCAAGTGTGCTTGAATGGCATCTGTTTGTTTTAGTCAAGATTATGCTAAAATATACTTTCCCCAACTATATTTAAGTTCCCTATGAAGAGCCAACTTTCAATTTAGAAAATTCCCGGAATTGTTCAACCCTAAGAAGAACCTTTTCTTCTCTGTGCTGTTCAAAATGTCTTTTGGGTTTGGAATTGTTTAGCAAGTATTTGGAGGATGATTTATCAAAACATATATGCTTCGACAGATGGCAACTCTCAATATGTCTCTACAAGTTGTCATTGAGCAGAAGAGGAAGCTGGAAGATGATCTACAGCAGAACATGACTATGGTGAGAAACTCCGCTTTATAGGAGAGTCCAAGTTGGTTGTTAAGTTTGGATGATTTATTTGTGCATTTACTGGTCGATTGAGTTATAAAACATTGCAAAGTTTGTCATTTTTCTGCTCCTGATAACGGATGCATATTTAAGTTTCTAAAGATACACATTTTTTCAAAGGCTTCCACAACACAAGAGCTTCTGAAGACCGTCCAAGAGAAGCTGTGTGAGCAGCAGCAGATGAATTCTGAGCTGGACAAACTGTGTCAGCAGAAGGAGAGCTCTTTAGATCAACAGGTTGGTGTCCAGTAATCACTTTGTTATGAAAAGCAAGAATATACTTTTATAAAACTGGTTTTCAGAGTAAAATGATCTGCTCCCTTCCTCACAGAAGAAGACTCTAACTGAGAAACTGGAGAGCATTGAAGCAGAGAGAGACGCTCTGCTCTCTGAGAAGGAGAACAGCGGTCAGAGCTCCACAGAGGAGATGGAGAAGCTGCAGAGCAGAGTGACGTCTCTCAGTGAGGACAGACACCAGCTGCAGGAGACCCTGGAGGGGCTGAGGCAGGAGAAGCAGCAGCTCAGAGACCAGCTGGAGGACAGGATGGTGATGGTAAACACTGAGGTTTGTGACCAGTTGCTCTGCCCTGTTTCCATCCCCCATGTCTGTTTTCATCAGATATATTAGTAGCTGGGTATGCTGTCACCCAGCATGGCGTTCACACAGTTTTATGACCCCATAAAATAAAAGATAACTGAGAAGAACTAGGGTTGCAAAGGGTGGGAACATTTCCGGTACATTTTCAGAAAGTTTCCGGTACATTTCCATGGGAAGTTAAGCTGGGGAATTTTGAAAATATTCCATATTTGAAATAAATGTATTTATTTAAGTTCTCCACACTCTCGCGGGATATCTCCGCGAGCGAGCTTAAGTTTCACTTTCGATTGCATGATATAGCCCAGCGCAACACCTTCGTCACACATGTTGCCACTTGTTTGTACCATTTTCAGGCGATTTGTAATCTGTTCTAGAAAAACAATGTGTTTTGGGATATTTGGGGAGTTAAGTGGTCCACGAGTGTTTTTTTTTATTGGTTAAGTGGTCCTTGGTATGAAAAAGTTTGAGAAACACTGTACTATGAATACGTGATATTTGCAATTAAATAAATATATTACCCCGTAATATCATCAAAACGTACTTCACTTCGTGTAGTCCACAGGCTCAGATGTGTGGCTTCATTTGTCTTGTGCTTTGGGCTCAAAAGTATGGTCCTGTCTTCTAGAAATCACCTGTGCATGTGATGGAGCAATGCACAGTGCCTGTAGTGGGTGTGGTCTCAATAGCAATGCAGTAAGCAGTGTGCTATGTAGATGTGATTGAGGAATGGCATGGATATTCAAGTGTGCTTGAATGGCATCTGTTTGTTTTAGTCAAGATTATGCTAAAATATACTTTCCCCAACTATATTTAAGTTCCCTATGAAGAGCCAACTTTCAATTTAGAAAATTCCCGGAATTGTTCAACCCTAAGAACAACCTTTTCTTCTCTGTGCTGTTCAAAATGTCTTTTGGGTTTGGAATTGTTTAGCAAGTATTTGGAGGATGATTTATCAAAACATATATGCTTCGACAGATGGCAACTCTCAATATGTCTCTACAAGTTGTCATTGAGCAGAAGAGGAAGCTGGAAGATGATCTACAGCAGAACATGACTATGGTGAGAAACTCCGCTTTATAGGAGAGTCCAAGTTGGTTGTTAAGTTTGGATGATTTATTTGTGCATTTACTGGTCGATTGAGTTATAAAACATTGCAAAGTTTGTCATTTTTCTGCTCCTGATAACGGATGCATATTTAAGTTTCTAAAGATACACATTTTTTCAAAGGCTTCCACAACACAAGAGCTTCTGAAGACCGTCCAAGAGAAGCTGTGTGAGCAGCAGCAGATGAATTCTGAGCTGGACAAACTGTGTCAGCAGAAGGAGAGCTCTTTAGATCAACAGGTTGGTGCAGTAATCACTTTGTTATGAAAAGCAAGAATATACTTTTATAAAACTGGTTTTCAGAGTAAAATGATCTGCTCCCTTCCTCACAGAAGAAGACTCTAACTGAGAAACTGGAGAGCATTGAAGCAGAGAGAGACGCTCTGCTCTCTGAGAAGGAGAACAGCGGTCAGAGCTCCACAGAGGAGATGGAGAAGCTGCAGAGCAGAGTGACGTCTCTCAGTGAGGACAGACACCAGCTGCAGGAGACCCTGGAGGGGCTGAGGCAGGAGAAGCAGCAGCTCGGAGACCAGCTGGAGGACAGGATGGTGATGGTAAACACTGAGTACTATAGTTTGAGATTATTGTATATACTGACCAGTCCCACTATAATCAGGCCCAGTTTCTTGGGGAACATTCCTGCTGGGCCCCCGGATTATTTTGTACTCTCCCGAAGTAAAAAGCTAACGTTGGGCTATAAACTACAATACTGTTGCATTTCTTCACCACAACGCCGCTAAGCTAAAGACGGCTAATGTGTGCTGACGCTTACGTAGTAGTTTCATGTAGACCAGTGATCACCAACCTTTTTAAGCCCAAGATCCCCAACCTCGGATCTTGGGCTTAAAAAGGTTGGTGACAGGGATTGTCTCAAAGATATGTCAATCAAGTGGCACCTGCTAACCTGACTAACCTGCTGGTGAGCGATCTACCCGTACCACGCTCGCGATCGACCGGTTGCTGACCACTGATTTAGACACTTGTTAGCAACCGCAGTTTTTATGACACGTTTTTTTTGGACATTCATCAGTGGAGTGTTTACTGATGTGTTTTATATCGTAGAACTAATTGTGAAAATCCATCAAACTTATGGTAACCAAAGACCTTAAAAAACAAGGGAACCTAAAGTAGTAAAATGGCTACTCATGCAGCTAAATACTCAAGTGAATACCGTTGAGACAATATAACTCAGAGTGCAGGTCTGTTAGTGCTGCCCTTAGTCCGCAAAACCAGATCAGGAGTCGGAGCGTTCAGCTGCAAGGCTCCCTTTCTCTGGGACCAACTTCCTGTTTTTATCAGGGAGGCAGGCGGTGTCCAACATTTTAAGACATTCCTGTTTAATAAAGCCTGTGTTTAGAACTAGTTTCAGATTACCCTATGTTTATCTTCTTGAGTCCTACATTTTATGGTATTTTTATTGTATTTTATCTCATGTTATTTGTTTTTTGTCGGAGAACAAATCTATAAAACTTAAGTTAACCACAGACCATAAATGCAGCAGCTCAGAGCTGGAGGACTGGGTGGAGTTGGTACATTGGCACAAGTTTAAAGGATTGCTTAATAATGCCTATAAACCGCCCACTTTTTTCATCTGCTAAATTATGTTCCCTACCAATTCCAGGTCTCAGCCACCAAGAAAATGCTGAGCGAGCAGGAACAGCTGAACTCTCAGCTGAGAGAGCAGGCTGAGAGAAGAGAACAAGAGACCCAGCTGCAACAAAGGGTAGGTGTCATTCATTAACTCCCATAGTTGTAACAGAATATTCCCCATTTTGGAAACCAGGCATATTCACTCTCTTGCCAAGAATTATGGGAAGGTTAATGTCACTGTAAATAAACAGGTTTAGAATAGGGCTGCACGATTTGGAAATAACAACTAATTGGAATTATTGTTGACTAATATTGCAGTTGCGATATAATTTGCAATAATAGTGGGAATTACCTTTTTATTTTTTTTTAAACTTAGTTTTCATTTCAGTTTCAAACTGATTATACAGACATATTCACATTTTAGTCAACAGTTTTTTTCATTTCCGTTTAGTTATATTTACAGAGCCAACATATGAAAGAAAACATGAGAGAAAATAGTACAAAAAGAAATCCCCCAAATAATAGACATAAAATAAAATGATCATTTGTAAACCTCGCAGCAGGTTTGTTAACACTCCTACTTGTTTATAATAAATGTAGTTTCTGAAAATCTGGAAATGAGCTGATCAGATTTCGGCCACTTTGTGATGTCACAAATGTTTTTTGGGTTGTGCAACCATTAGCCAATAAGCAACCAAGGTATCACCTGAATCTCCTCCTAGAGCACCATTGTGTTCTTTTTAACAGACGGTTGTATGGCATGCTACAATGCATGACCGGTTTGGTATTTCGAGCCAAACACTGTTTAGTATACAAACCCCAATTCCAATGAAGTTGGGACGTTGTGAAAAACTGAATACAATAGCCTCATCCCAATACCCCTCCTCGACTCCTCTCTTCCCCTCCTCCGGGACTTGACCCGGAAATCGATCAAGACACGCCATTTTGAAGGACGTCCCAATAGCTGAAATGCACACGGAGGAGTCGAGGAGGGGTGAGGGAGGAGACGAAAGGGAGGATACACGAGAGCAGACTACCGGAAGTGTTTTCACTACTCGCATATAAAAGCCCCGCCCCCACCTTCACAGCTGGTCCATTTCAACAGAGGAAAACCGACAACTGGAAGATGAGTGGAAAAGCGTCACATAAATGTATAAGTGCTCACAGCTCCGTGGGAATTATTATGTGCAATTCATTTCTAAAAGGCTTTCACATTACTATAATTATATTTTTATTTAAATGTAGGCTACATTCTACACCAAAACGGAACACAAAAGCAGGACCAACCATCACACATTGAATTCCTTGACTAACAAGAGAAAGATTCATTCATTTAAATAAATATTTAACCAGAAATGGGCCGGTTCTAAAGGGTTATTCAGTTAAGCCCGATGAGAGGGGATACAGCTGTGCACATGTCATCATTAACGGACGTCGTTTAAAGGGATAGTGGAAATGGAACCTCAAATAGTTTCGTTTTAACTTATATACAAGCATAATTACGTACCAAAACAATCACACCTGATTAAAAAAATATAATAATTGCCTTACGCATGTTAGAAGCACTTTATTGCAGCTTCCCCGAAGTTTTTTAGATACTAAATGTTCGACTCAGCCAAACCGGAAGTGACGAAAACTCAGGAAGACGATACGATAACAAACCATGGCGTCTATGCAGAATGAACGTGGAAGGGCAAATATACCAGACAAAGAAGGATTGTACGAGGTATCCAGTGATGATAGCGAGTCAGAAACATCCTCTCGGCTTTCCTACGAAAATGTCGTTTTAGGAACTGAATCTGAATCCGGTTCAGTAAGCGACGATGGTGACAATATTGAGCCAGACGATGGACCATTACGTCCTTATTTGTTCGATCCCGAGCCCGAGGTGATGGTTCACGGCATGGGCAATGGCGAGGATGACCAGGACCAGGCGCCAGATGATGCACCCCTACGCACAAATAATCTTGACTGGTAGGTCCCTAAGCATAGCTCACGCATCTTAAGATCACCTGTAGCCTTTACAAATATTAATCATTGTTAACCAGTTAAGCCCGAAGGTCCCCCCAGTGGACCCCTCCCACAGTTTTTTTTTCTCTCACATGTCTCAGGGCTTCTTAACATTTATGAAACTATTAATGTTTCATACCCTTTTAAAGGTAAGAAACTCCGCTAACTGACAATAAGAACAATTGTTAGCTACAAAAAACACAAGAGTAATACCAAGCCTTTGAATTAGCATTGAGCGAAACAATGCTAACTAATGCTAACGCTTTTTTACACACAACACACGGTAGAAATGCCCTTATTACTATCTTAACTGCACAAACAAGATATACGATTTAAAGCTGAGACTCCACAGATGTAATGTCATCACTGTAAGACCTCGAATTCCTGGAGCTATCAGCCAGAAAAGAGAAAGTAAACAACATCCGGTTCCAAAAATATTACAATAATTATAATGGCAATATACTCGGTACCATAATAAAGGTCGGCTATTCACATGCAAATGTTATTGAATGTCGCCATTGTTTGTGCCCGTCTTCCTATGATCTCGTCATCACCCGAAGATTCCCGACGATTCCCGAAGTATTTCGTTTCATTGAGAGGGCGCAGTAAAATTGAAAATAAAATGAAACTAGGCGCATGAAATTAAAAAAAATTGTTTATTATGCTTATTTTTAATAAAAATACATAAGTTAAACCCAAAATTCGCGGATTTCCACTATCCCTTTTAAGAGTGACGTTTGAGTGAACGAAGACATCCCAATTAATACCTGAGGACTCCTCTGTCCTCACGTCACCTCGTGTCTCTCGCTCGCATTTTACGGAAGCGGGAGCTAAGATGCAAGGGACGTGAGTGAGGAGTGGAGGAGGGGTATTGGGATGAGGCTAATGATTTGCAAATCCTTTTCAACCTACAGTATATTCAATTGAATACACGTCAAAGACAATATATGTAATGTTCAAACTGATAAACTGTATGTTTTTTGGTAAATATTCACTCGTTTTGAATTTGATGCCTGTAACACGTAGCAAAAAAGCGGGGACACAGCCATGTTTACCATTATGATTCATCATCTTTAATTTTAACAACACTCAATAAGCATTTGGGAACTGAGGACACTATTTGTTGAAGCTTTGTAGGTGGAATTATTTACTATTCTTGGATTCTCTGAATCTTTTGATGACATTATGGACTGTAGATGATGACATCCCTAAATTCCTTGCAATTGTATGTTGAGAAACATTGTTCTTAAAGTGTTGGACTATTTGTTCACGCAGTAGTTCACAAAGTGGTTCATTGGAGTATGTATATCTGAGACCTATTATATATTTTTGAAGAAGAATATAATAGGGGACCTTTTTTAAATATCTGAAGTATATAGGGTTGTAGCAAAAAAACTTCCTATAGATGATGTCGCTTCAGAGGCTAAACTTGGATCATCGTTGTGACTCATTCCCAATAACCAGTCCGTACTGAGGTTAAGTTTCAAGATGTTCAATAGAGAAAATAAATAAAGTAGAACCATACGGTCAATAAAAAGGATCTGAACTAAATCACCCTTTTTCTCTTTCCACACAAACCCTTAAACCAATAATAGCCGGAAGTGACTAATTGTGGTGTAAACAAATGATAATATCATAAGTGTTTTGGCTCCTACAAGGGTCAAGTACAAAGAGTTAGACAGTCCTTTCATCTACTATGAAGCATCGTTTTCAATTTGAGAAGAGATGTGCTGTACTGGCACATTTAAGAACACACATAAGGCGCTTTCACACCAAGTACTTTGCCGTACTTAGTTCATCAGAACTTAGTTCATCAGAACTCTTTAGTTCTGATGAACTAAAAAGCAGATCGCGTTCACACCGGAATAAGTTCCTGAGGGAGGATGAGACAAATGAAGCCGCTGACGTCACTTCTTCTTCTTCTGCTTTGGGTTTACTGGCAGGCCGCAAACAACTTCACGGCGTATACTGCCACCCGAAGTCCCCGGCCGGAAGTCCCCGGAGTTGGGGACTGCCTTCAGTAGAAGCTGCTGGGACTCCCAGCAGCTTCTACTGAAGCCTTCCGAGTAAATTGCCAGAAACTCCGACACCTCCTCATCTCCACCGCTCCCATGCTTTCTTTTGTGTTGCCATAAGTTAGTCTCTCTGCGTTTGTGCGCTGGGCTAATGCTAATAATGCTAATGCGAGGAAAATAAAATGGCGGCTTCACAAAACTTTTTGGGAGTTTTACGGGGGCGTGGTTTGCAATCCGCCCAGCCAATCAGAAATAGTAACCTTTTTCTCCCATGAAAGTACCTGCTTTCTAGCAGGGGGTGGAAAGGTTCTCATGAACTAAGTTCTAGTTCCGGATTTTTTTGGTGTGAACCATAGGTGTGAACGCACATCTTCAGAACTATATCGGAACTATACTGGGAAAAGTACTCCGGTGTGAAAGGGCTTATTTTGTATTTCTCTTGTTGCTTAGAAGAACTCAGTTGAGTTTCTGCAGAGATATCATGTATAATATTGACATAGTTTGAGTTGGATAAGTCTAATGCTACGTTCACACCGGACGCGATGCGACGTTTGGGGGCGGCGCGATTACATGTAAATTCAATGCAGAGACACGATCAGACACGAATTCGCTCCGACGGCGCACATGAAGCGGTGGACGCGATTGAGGCGATTGAAGGGGGCCGCGTCAAACGCAAGAGTTCAATTTTTTCAACTCGAGCATCAAATTCACGTGACGCGTTCTCGCGGTAGGCAATCAGCGGTGAGGATCTCAGCCTGCCGTTACTGACGTTAAACCAGAAAACATCAGCCATTAGCTGTTAGCAGTTAGCACACAGAGATCACAGCTCCTCATATCTGTTCAGAAACTGGACACAAGTTAAACAAGAACAAACCACAGACTGTCTGTGTCATGGCGAATACAGTCGCTGGCTTATTTATGTCTGTAGGCCGTTATGAGTGTGGAGTGAGCCTATACAACGTTAGCTTAGCCTGGTCGACCCAATCTCCATTCAGAAAACAAGCATTTTAAAAGGTTTTTCGGCATCAGTATGTTGTTACATCGGCATCATTTAGAAACGTGTATTACAATTTAATCACGGTAAAATATGTTCATTTTGTTGTAGTTGTAGCTCCCGAGCCAGCGCGTCTTGTTTGAATGATGCGAGTAAACACAGCTGGCAGCCGCGGTGAAACTCGAGCGACTAGAGCGATGCGATAGGAGCGTTTAGAGCGAAGCGAATATTCGCATCGCGTCCGGTGTGAACGTAGCATAAGGTCGATATTTGATGCTTTCACACTGTCAACAGCTGAGGGCTGAAGCATCACATTGCTGGGTTTTCAATCTGTATCTTTCTTGTGAATCAAAAGTCAACTTTATTGTCAATCTTTCAATTTGTGTGTACAGACGGAGAGATCAAAATACATTTCCCACAATCCTGAGGAATACAAATATATATGTGTATGTAACCTTCAACTTGACTGTTTGCTGGATGAAGTAATTCTGGTTTTATCTTCTCCTTTCAGTTGCTCAGTGATGCAATCACAACCATGTCTGTGCCCAGAGAGCAGCTGAGCAGTCTGGATCAGAGCAGCAGTAGAGTGAAGGAGACGATGACCTTACAGCTACAGGAGTCTACTGAACAGCTGCAGGTACTTCACAGATCAGATTCTAGTAATCGGCAGCAACACAAAGGTTGAATAACTCTGACACCACTGAACTCGTATCATTGCAGGAGTCCTTTGGAAAATTCCAGCACTTTATCGATGCCTGTTCCAAGTATAACGCCACAGGCCCAGTCACGGTTGGGTGTTCCCGGCTTTCTCTGACCAAAGCAGCCATGAAGACTTACAGCTGTGTGTGTCTTCTGCAGCAGCAGACAGCTCAGTGTCTGAGCAACACTATGGTAAATATATCAATATCATACTCCGTTTAATAATTTCATAAAGGTTTAAAGGTCACCTATTATGCTAAATCCACTTTTTCATGTCTTTTATACATAAACATGTGTCCCCTCTGTAGAAAGAGATTCTGAAAGATTCGCTCACTTTTTGTCCTGATCCATTTATATAAAAACCTGTCTGAAAATGAGCTGATCAGATGTTGGCCACTTTATGATGTCAATCAATCAATGTCAATGTTTATTTATATAGCCCAATATCACAAATGTTACATTTGTCTCAGTGGTCTTCACAGTTTGTACAGAATATCAGTATGGCAATACGACACCCTCTGTCCTTAGACCCTCACATCGTACAAGGAAAAACTTCCGGAGAAAACCCACAGTTTAAAGGGAAAAATGGGAGAAACCTCAGGGAGAGCAACAGAGGAGGGATCCCTCTCCCAGGACGGACAGACGTGCAATAGATGCCGTGTGTAAATCGAAGAGATAATACATTTGCAACATAGGTAGACCAAATGTTTGGAAATGCATGTGTGAATAATAATAATAAGATGAATCCATGAGGATGTCAGCAATCTTGTGGGAGCCATCAGGGAAGTAGTATGGTGAGAGTCTGGCAGTACATAATGTTTCTTTGACTTGTGTAACCATTAGCCAATCACCAACCAAGGTAACCCCCCCCCCCCCCACCTTATCACCTGAATCTCCTCCTAGAGCACCATTGGAGTGCGGACTGCTGCTTGAAGAGGTCCCAGTTCACCTGCTGTGTCTCGAGCAAGGCACCGGACAAAACTATAAGAACATTCACCAAGCAGCACTGAAAATGTCTGCTTTATTTGGCTCTACTTTGTGAAGCAGCTTTTTCTGACATGAATGTAATGAAATCTAAATACAGAACAAGACTGACTGATGAACATTTAAATGACTATTATGGCGCATTTCCACTGCAACGGGGTAGCCCCGTTTAAGCGTCCTCGCTCAGGCCTCGGGCTGCCTCGCTGGCCGTCCGAGGCCGTGGCGCATTTCCATTACAGTTTAGGACCTGGGGTAGCAACGCAGTGTAGGCGGGGCGATCGGCTTTGTTTTTGTTCACATTTCGAGTTGTTCCGTCGAGCTCTCGCTGGATTTGATCATCCCCAATGAGATGTAGAAACGTCGTCACCTCCTCGGTCGACCACGGTGTGCTTTTCTTATTAGACGTAGCCATTTTTGTAGCTCATCCGTTTACAAAATGCTGTTTATAAAAATGCTGCAAGCTTGCTTCGAAATATATATGCGACGCTTGGGATGAACTCGCGCGCGATCTTGTGACGATTCTCTCTGACCAATCAGCAGTCGAGAGTGTTGACGTCACTAGTTCAGCCCAGGCCCTGGCCTGATGGAACCACGATTTTATGGCGCCGGAAAAAGTACCCGCTAGCCGGTACTAGGCTATATGGAAAGGCCACCAAAAACTGGCCTGGCCGCTTGAGGACGGTTAAGGACGCTTAAACGGGGCTACCCGATGCAGTGGAAATGCGCCATTAGAGTGAACCTAAGTGGGTCCAGCATACACCTCTATGGTGGACTCCATGCAGTGCCATTCATCTCACTAACTATAAAAAAGAGTGAATGCACTTATTTGACCATAAGTGCATAAGATGCTTGTCAGGTGGTGATCAAGGTGATGTATTTACTATGTGGGCCATAATAAGAAGTGAACAAATTGTCTTTCTCTTGGACATTTATGTGAATCTTCAGTGATGTACTTAAATATGTGGGCCATAATAATATGGGAGAAATTGTCTTTTTCTTGGACCTTGATGTGAAGTTAAGATTTTTTGATAAGTTTTGGGTATTGTAATTTCACACGTTTTCAAAAGTAGCTTAAAGGGATAGTGGAAATCCGCGAATTTTGGGTTTAACTTATGTATTTTTATTAAAAATAAGCATAATAAACAATTTTTTTTAATTTCATGCGCCTAATTTCATTTTATTTTCAATTTTACTGCGCCCTCTCAATGAAACGAAATACTTCGGGAATCGTCGGGAATCTTCGGTTGATGACGAGAGCATAGGAAGACGGGCACAAACAATGGCGGACATTCAATAGCATTTGCATGTGAATAGCCGACCTTTATTATGGTACCGAGTATATTGCCATAAATATGATGATTGATTATCAGTAAAAAATTCTACGTGACACAACGACATTGGATTAACCTTGAGATGCGTTTTTATTCCGTTGAACACAACTTTTGATCACAAATCAAAAAAGGTAAGACGTAATTATTGTAATATTTTTGGAACCGGATGTTGTTTACTTTCTCTTTTCTGGCTGATAGCTCCAGGAATTCGAGGTCTTACAGTGATGACATTACATGTGTGGAATCTGTGGAGTCTCAGCTTTAAATCGTATATCTTGTTTGTGCAGTTAAGATAGTAATAAGGGCATTTCTACCGTGTGTTGTGTGTAAAAAAGCGTTAGCATTAGTTAGCATTGTTTTGCTCAATGCTAATTCAAAGGCTTGGTATTACTCTTGTGTTTTTTCTAGCTAACAATTGTTCTTATTGTCAGTTAGCGGAGTTTCTTACCTTTAAAAGGGTATGAAACATTAATGTTAATGTAAATGTTAAGAAGCCCTGAGACATGTGAGAGAAAAAAAACTGTGGGAGGGGTCCACTGGGGGGACCTTCGGGCTTAACTGGTTAACAATGATTAATATTTGTAAAGGCTACAGGTGATCTTAAGATGCGTGAGCTATGCTTAGGGACCTACCAGTCAAGATTATTTGTGCGTAGGGGTGCATCATCTGGCGCCTGGTCCTGGTCATCCTCGCCATTGCCCATGCCGTGAACCATCACCTCGGGTTCGGGCTCGAACAAATAAGGAAGTAATGGTCCATCGTCTGGCTCAATATTGTCACCATCGTCGCTTACTGAACCGGATTCAGATTCAGTTCCTAAAACGACATTTTCGTAGGAAAGCCGAGAGGATGTTTCTGACTCGCTATCATCACTGGATACCTCGTACAATCCTTCTTCTTTGTCTGGTATATTTGCCCTTCCACGTTCACTCTGCATAGACGCCATGGTTTGTTATCGTATCGTCTTCCTAAGTTTTCGTCACTTCCGGTTTGGCTGAGTCGAACATTTCGTTTCTAAAAAACTTCGGGGAAGCTGCAATAAAGTGCTTCTAACATGCGTAAGGCAATTATTATATTTTTTTAATCAGGTGTGATTGTTTTGGTACGTAATTATGCTTGTATATAAGTTAAAACGAAACTATTTGAGGTTCCATTTCCACTATCCCTTTCATTCTACTGACGAGTGCTATGTGAATACATGTAAGGCAAGGCAAGTTTATTTATATAGCCAGGGCTGCACATAACTGGTGCGCATGCGCACCTCTGCCAAAAAAAGAGCACCGGGTCATTTGAAAAAAGGCGCATTTGCGTACCAACATTGAGAGAGAGAAAAAGATATTTGCGAGTTGCATATGAACTCAGGGTCGGCATGTAGCACTGGCGTTATAGATGTTCGCCTAGGGCACCAGATCTGGGGAGGCGCTGCGCTGGCAGTTCTGGGAGGGAAAAAAACATTTTTGACCGTTGGGGCTCATCCTAATTTTCGGCCTTGATGTAACAATATTCATAATTAAGTAAATGTAACACCCTTTTCATCCCGGTTACACGTTTCATTTGCCCTGTACGATGGGCGCTGTAAGTGATGAAAATGGGGGATGTTGGCTTATCTGGCACCCGCAGCTCACAGCCAAAGTGCGAGTGAGCGTGGGAGAGAGAGAAGGGCGCACCGCCCGGTACCGGCGCTGTTATTAGAATCTGGTGCTAGCTGCTCTAACGGATGTAAGAAGAAGATGTTTCTACAATAATGTGGAGGGAGAGTCCTCTCCAGTCAGACTGAGGCTGATAACTACAGCTCAGTGAGGTAAAGGACTCTTGAGTGTTTAGATAGTTCACTTTAGTCTAAGTTATCTCAGTGGGTCTCAAACAGTTTGATCACAATTGATGTAAACACATATTTCCAAGGCACTCCTTTATAATTATTGGGATAAACAGGTTTTAAATCATTCCAATGTATACTATATACAGTAACCAAAAATATCCTTTAAAACTGGAGAGATAAAAAAAAAAATGCATAAATAAATGTTAAGGTAAAATAAGATATGAACAACACAAATAAAATAAGTTACATTAATTTGTTATTGGCTATGGTAGGTTATTGGTTATGTTCACATACTTATTTGATTACATCCACTTGTCTAAGATGACAACAGACTTTCGACCCAAAACCAGCTGTTGACTTGTGGATGCAAGCAGCTAATCACAGACTCAACCAGAGAGAAAGAAGTAGGCCTACATCATCAGCTACCATGTCTGACAGAGGCAAGGCAAGTTTATTTATATAGCACTTTTCAACTCAAGGCAATTCAAAGTGCTTTACAAAAAATGAAAGACATTAAGAAAAGGGCATTTAAAATCAGTCATTAAAAAGAAAAGCTAATAAAATAAACATTAAAAGAAAAAACACATGGATAAAAGTTACAGTGCAGTTTAAGATATGAATAGTTCAATTAAAAGCAGAGAGGAAGACAGTGAGGAGAACAGTCAGGAGGGTAGTGATGACAGCTTGTAGGTTTACTGGTCGTGCTAATGTTGTCTTGTGTTCACCTCTGCATGTGTGTTCTGTGTTCACCTCTGCATGTGTGTTCAGTGCCGTGTGTCTGGCAAATAAAGTCAAGACCCCCTCAAAAGTTACGGTTTATTTCATTTTAAGGATGAGCACCAAGCAACATCTCCAGGTGCTCCTTTGAGAACCAGGGCAAAAAAGTTATGTGCACCCCTGGTTATAGCCCATTTCAACACAAGGCAATACAAAGTGCTTTACAAAAATAAAAGACATTTAATAGCATTAAGAAACATTATGAAATGATATCTAAAAACACTCATTTAAAAGCAAAGATACATGAATAAAAGTGACAGTGCAGTGTGAGATACACACATCTGAAATGTTTAGCTCTGACGCTCAATCATTGCTAACTTTTTTAGCAGTAATAGTTTTCTATCACCTCCCTTTCTATCCTCTTTCTTGTTTAACTTGTCCTTTAGTTATTTCAAGTGTTTCATGCTAAACGAACCCCCCTTTGGAAAATTATAATCTGACCCCATACCTTTTAGTTTTCGCCAAAACTATTTCTCTTTTTTATTTTTAAATGCACATAGTTACGTTTTCCTTGTCTTTCTAGGACTTTTTTGGTATCCTCCGTGAACCAGGGTCTTGAAACCAAAACGGATTCCTGTGCCCCATGGTACCTTTTTAGTTTTCACCAAAACTATTCCTGTTGTAAGCGATGTGATGCAAGTAGCTCTCAGATGAAGAAAGGTTGGAGACCCCTGATCTAAAGTAACAGACAGATAATCAGCACTTTTGAAACAGAGGGGATTATGGGATGCTGCAATGATCTGTTTGGTGTTTGCAGCCAAACACTTCAGAGACATGTTTGTACATATCTGAGACCTATAATATATTGATGAGAAATAGTAATAGGGGACCTTTAACTCTTTGTATCGGGTGATAACCTTTACACTCCTGCTCTGTGCCTCCCCAGGAGCACCTAAAGTTGCAAGCACAGAGCTACATGAAGGTGTTTAAGGAGCTGGTGAGGAAGGATCTAGCCGTTTTTGAGGAGAGGCGTGCGCTGGACGAGCTGCTGTGCAGAGCAAAGGCACAGAGCAGCGTGAAGGACAAGGATTTCCACTCCCTATGGGACAACCAACTGACTGAGCTGCTGGACAAGAGGCAGCTCTACCTGCAGGTAAACGATACTCAGCTTTTTCTATAAACTCGTATAAAGCCCTATTCGGAAAGGATTATATTACAGGGGGACCTGGGACATTATATATTAAGTGTATATTTAAAGCTAAAGTGTGCTGCACTGTAATTAAGTCATTGTTACAGACTGATTCTTAACCAGAGGCGGAAGAAGTACTCAGATCTTGTACTTTAGTAAAAGTAGACATACCAGAGTGTAGGAATACTCTGTTATACGTCAAAGTCCTGCAATCTAACTAACTATTGGCATCTAAATATACTTTACCAGAAGTAAAAGTACTTATTATGCAGAGCGGCCCATTTCAGAATAATATATATTATATGTTTTTATTATAATTAAACATAGAGCTAAAATAGAGGCTCATAGAATAAACTCCAACCTGTAATTCCTATAACGTTAAAAATAGGAACAAAGATAAATCACCCCTGGAGAAATATATCCAGTCCAAATAAGACATTTTGCTAATTATTTTTGTCACGTGCATTTTGAATCATGAAAATGAGCACTAGCTGTCTCCAAAACTTCGGTTTCAAATCTGTTAAGGTGAGACACTACAGGTGAATAGGGTAATTTTTTTTAAACTTAAAGATATCAGCTAGAAATCTCTCCAGTTAATTACTTGCATTAAGACCATTGTTTCTGCATTACAAGTATTATGAAATAGCATGTTTAAATATGCAAATTTGCCATCATCTCATTAAATATGCGCACATTTTACAACATTTCAGGAACACAAATCTGAACATTGGATAAAGCCAGTTTCAAAATTCTTGTTTCATTTTGTAGTCATATTAGTATCTAAGGCTTTTACTGAAGGGATTTTGGATATCTCTTTTTATCACTCCATAAATCAGAAAATACTGTCAATAGCCCTAAAATATCAATTTTCGCCATGTTTTTAGGTATACAATGTTGTATAATTCAGGCTATGAATGATATATGAACAAACCCTTCTGTAAAAGCCTTCATAATATTGATAGGAATATAACTGGAAGGTTTGGTGTATCTACGTGCTACTGAAGTGGACATTTCGAACTCTGAGTAGGAGAAAAAACTCATTTTGAGAAAACGACCGATTGCAGTGAGGCGCTAGCTAAACCCTCCTGTTCTCTGGATGACAGCTTGCGCATCGACGCACTCCGTGAAGGTATTTCATGTTCGGGGTCATTTGTTTTTTGTATAACCTTGCTTCGTGCAAGTGACAATTGTTGTCGTTTTCTCTGTGAACGTTTTTTTCGCCGTTCTTTTGCCATTTTGAGATTTCAATTTCCACCGGAAAGCTAACCAGGAAGTGTTTTAGCACACCACGTGACGCATCTGAACGAATCACGTTGTCAGAAATTGACACCAGCCAATGAGATTTCGTTTCTTGGTTTAAGACCCCTTTGTGCTTTCACGATTGGTTGCTGATACAAAGGAAATGAACATATTTGGATCCAATGAGATTGTGCAGGAGAGACACAGCTTTCCAGCGATACCTCTGTTGACATGGTGCACACAGCGGTCGCGGTACTTTATGTTACGTTAGAATGCTAACTTTTGGTGAATTTAGGAGAAATCTGCAGACGCAAATAAACACCTAAATGTGTATTTTGTACGTTTTCCTTCCAAAAGCCTGAAAGAAAACATGTTATGGAATCAAAATAGCACAAAATCTCAAAATTGACCAGTGCATGAAAAAAATGTTTTTGCCTGCCGTGTCTCGCCTTAACTGTTGTTTCATAGTGGTTGCTTTCTATTCCTCAATATGTTTCCATTTCTCCAACATCACTGTACTGAAACTTCATGATAACTCTTTTGGTTTTGTAGAAAATGTCCAGCATTTTGGGGAAGCTCTGGGCCTGCATCGCTTCTTACCCCAGTGAGCTGTCTACTGATAACAGTGACAGGGAGTGCTTCAAGGAGAAGCTGCAGTCAGTTTTCTCCAAGCCAATGAACTTCATCCTGCTGGACAGCATCCTGACCACCAAGCTGGTATATTTATCTGAGCTTGTACACAGGAGGAGGATGACTCTGGAGGTATTGTTTTACATTCACATATAATGTTTGTTCAGGACCTAAAAAAACACAACGATTGTTAGAGATGGTATCAAAACCCGGTATGAAACGGCCCTTGGGCTACATTTTTAAAGACTGTGATATCGATAAGCTCTGACGCTATCGGTTTTGTTATCGGTGCTGGAGAAATTTAAAAAAATATATATATATAATGCATTTCATATTTATTACTGTAGCTTAAACGTTTTCTTTCACATTTTATCGAAACCATCTCCGTTTCTAATTGCAATATCCTTATTTTCACTCTATTTCTCTTGAATACTCAAGTAAAGTGCAAATACCTTGTCTTTCTAACATACTCTTACCCACCCACTCCTGCAGGGCATCGTGGATGAGCAGGACAGTCTGTTGGGAGGTCTGAAGCTGCTGGAGGCTCAGGCTGAAGCTCAGCTGACAGAGGAGATGAGCAAGATCACCTGCCTGCTTGTGCTCCAGCTAAAGCAAACCGAAGACAAAGTCAAAGTATGTCTGTTTTAATGTCCGTTTTATACGTGCTTATGTATGGTATCATCTAGGGATGCTCCGATCGATATCGGCCGATACTCACTCTCTTGATCGATATCGGCCGATACTCACTCTTGATCGATCGGTGCTCTCTAAAAATGCCGATCGCGAGAGCCGATCACATGACGTAAAATACATGACACTTTTCTCTGTGCGCGGCAAAACAAGCTCGCCAAAATGGCTTCACCGGTCTGGCAGTATTTTAAGTGTCCGAAAATGACAATAAAATAGCGGTATGCAACGTGTGTGAAGCAGAAATCCTGCAGCTCCACCCGCTGTGACGGACCGGTGAGCTGAGCGAAACACACACTAAGACACTAAGAGTTAGACCTAACACACTATTTTATCTACCTCTGGAACAAGCTAAACTAGTTATAAATATATTTATTCTTCACTGTCGGGTCACTCATTACTGGATCAGTGAGCTGCATGAGATACTGACAGGCTGTCAGGAGAGAGAGAGGAAAAGAGAGCGCTTCCGCTCATCTCTCCCATGTTATTATCCAAAGTTAATGTAAACTTGAATAATGTACTTCATTTGAATGTAATAATTATGTTGGTTGTTGTTTGTGGAAGCGCCAGTGAATGAGCCCCATTAACTGAGTTTTAAACATCACTTTAAATTGAAGATCCCCATAGGCCCCGCCCACTCGATCGGATCGGCGATAGGTATTGGCCGATACTGATTCCGGCGATCAGCCCCAAAATTGGCGATCGGAGCATCCCTAGTATCATCCAGATGTAGTGTAGTTGCCAGCATAGTGAACCCAGAAATATTGAGTATCCCAAAGTTTTATGATAGAAATGTAATGTACGGGTCCCAGCGCATAGAAACTGCCAGATGCCAATGTGCATTTGCTGGGCAATTTGCACAATTAGCATAAGTTTTGTTAATTAGCTTTAATGGTATTATAGCCTATGTGGAGTGGTTTTTGGGGGTTAATGAGGATGCTGAATACATTTTTCAGTGGCATTATTTGTACTCCCGAGTGGGCTGATTTTGACTACCATGTGTAGTGTCGCGACCATTGGATATAGAGAGCATGAAACGTATTACCTCGAATGTGTACCTCTTTTTTTTTTTTTTCAAATAAGCAATCTGCCCAAACTAAATTATCCATTTTAAAGTTTTAAAATCCCACCGGAGGTACAAATATTGGCATTTTCTAGTTATGGACTCACCATCCTTTATAACACCCAAACACACTCCAAATCTGCTAAGCCATTTTTTAACTATTGTCGACACTCTATGACAGGGGTACTCAAATACAAATCTTAAAGGTCCAAAATAAATGTTTCAATAAGACAAAGGTCCGTTTATTACGGTCATTCAAACTTTTAAACAATTGCAACAAGATTCTTACCACGAGGTTGCAAAAACAAAAATAATCTGTATGCAGCAGTTTTCATTGTTATTGTGTCTGTGCTTGATCCCTCAGAGTCGCAGTGTCAGAGCTGCACAGTTATGAATAAAGGCAGCTGCACCCTCTTTCATTCAGCATTCCCATTATTGCTTTATAAATGTATTCCCCCTTGTGTGTCCACTGAGGTTCGTCAGGCCCAACACATCTTCAACAAACTCCCCCTTTGCCTCATCATAAAAACTCACAAACACCAGCAACTGAGCATTGTCAGTGGTGTCAGTGGACTCACCCACAGCTAAGGAAATGCACTGTGCATTTTTTATTCCATCACAAAGCTGATTAATCATATCACCAGCCAGTATTTATGTTCTTCTGGTTGCTGTGGAATCTGAGAGGGGATTTGCTTGACCTGTTATTTCCTCTTTTTGTTTGCCTTCAACATGGTCTCCATCACTTCAGTCATGCATTCTTTTATACTGCAGTTATTATCCAGTGGAAAGTCCTTACCTACTGGCCTAGTTAAATCAAAGTGGTTACTTTTTTTTGGCTGGGCAGTGTAGTTTTACACACCGTCTGATTTGACTTTCTCAGGACTTAAAAACAGTTTTTTGGGGGCAGACCCCCTCAAAGAAAAAAATATATTTACACACGTAAGGTCATCATCTTAATAGTTTTGTATGCTCATCCATGAGCAGAGCATCAAGTTGACATGTCTATTACAGCTGAATGCGGCGATTACCATTTTGTTCAGCAAAACGCCTCACAAACGTATTAAGATCAACAGCTTTAGTGCGTTTTGATTCAATGCTGAGTGCAGCCAAACTGACAGTCTCTTCTCTGTCAGTGTAGACCGCAAATACCTCATTCCTTCAGTGCTTGGGTCCGAATGCTTCTCGTTTTGCGCCGTCCCGTTGAAAAGAAATCGCTGCCAATCATATGTCCACGCTCGCGCCAGGACCGGGGGAGGGGTTACATGACGTGCATCTTGTGCTGCATTCACTTGCACTCGGACATTAGAGACTTTCTCTCATAAATGTCCGATGAGCCACAACTTTTCTTTCAAAACAAAGCTGCCAACTGGGGTGGCAGCTGGGGTGGCAAGGCCTATTTTTAGGGTGTCAGTTGCCACCCCGGTAGGTGAAACTAGGCTACTAGCTACAGTACAGATGGAACTAGATGAGCTGTTAACTCTCGCTCTGAATTTTTTTTTTTTTAATTCTCGCTCTGACTTAGACAGGTTGAAAGAGACGAGACACACATTTTTCCCACCCGCATTCCGCGAAGACCCGCCCTACTGTGCCTCTGATTCGCAGATTGTTGGGAAAAAACGCTGACGGGATGCTGAATGTGATTGGACCAATGCGTTGACAGACACACACAGACAGTGGAACAGGACATGCAGAGCGCTGTTTGCAGTCTATGGACATAGAGGATCATTTTGACTCGTTGCGTTGTGGCGATGTCTCGCAGATAACACAGATAATACAGATAATTATGAAAAGTATAATTTGCTCAGAGTCCGGAGACAGTTGTGGTTCGGTCCGGATCCGGACCAGAGTCCGGACTTTGAGGATGCCTGCTCTATGATATGAGCAAATTACCCAACATATGACAGTTAGCATCCGGCAGTTTCTATGTGCTAGGGACCGTACTTTAAATTTCTATCATAAAACTTTGGGGTACTTAACATTTCAATAAGACCCTCTGAGCAGATCTGAATCTACCTCTACACCACAGCCATCTTATAGCCATTCTTCTTACATTTTGAATCAGGACAAATACATACTTCTTTTTTAAAGTAATGTTTGCTTAAAATGACAATAGCCTGCTGTTTTAGAAAAAGACTGAGTTTAAATGTAGATGTATATCTACAGTAAAGGCCCGGACACACCAAACTGACAACAAAGAACTGACACAGACGGACCCCGACTGTTGCGTCGTCTCTGCGTCTTGGCCATGTGTCGCACTGGAACACACCGCAAAGACTTCAGCCGATGGCCAAGAAGCACGTACGAACTGCGCATTCGTGAGTGTCAATAACTCTCCTTACCAGCAGGCGGCGGTAGTGTGTATTCGTCATTCAAAAGAGGCAACAACCGGAAGACAGACTGCGTGATAACCGAGAGAAGAAGAACAGACTGCGTGACATAAACAACAAATAGCGTGTGCGTTCCATTTTCACTCTACAGCAAGAAGCTCATGGGGCTTTCGCGAACCTGTGTCAAGAGCTGGAGTTAAATGAAATCTCACATTTGCCTTCTTAATAGTTTGTTTGGGTCCCTCACTTCCGTTTCGCTTCTCATGCACTGATTCGCTGGCTGAACAGCCAATCAGAGTGATTTCTTTGCCCGACTGCCTTTGGCTGACTGCCCGCCGATTCAACAGGTTTCGGCCGAAAAGGCGTCGGCCCGCTGAAAAGACACCAATCTGAGTAGGGCGTGTCGACGTTAATCGTCGGCCTGACGCCCACAGACGCCGATAATCGGCCTGGTGTGCTCGTGCCTTAAGAACCAGTTCAGGTCTGAGAGCCACAGACAGGGTTTGGCTCCGAGACAAAAATGACTTGTCAGTTGTACAATTTACTTTCCCTAACCTGTCCATATGTTGCATCTAAAACGTTTTTGCAGATGATTACCAATATGTTTCTGTTTTTTAGGCTCTGAATGAGCAGCTACAGGAGGCTCAGGTCAAAGCCGGCCACAGGGTGTCCAGCCACAAGCAGGCCACCCAGCTGCTGCAGACGGAGCTGCAGGACAGCCTCGCGCAGGTGGAGGAGAGGGAGCACGCAATCCAAACCCTCAGGAGCAAACTACGAGAGTCTGAGGTACTGCTGCTCATTTTATTTTCAGGCACATGTCGAAGTATAAAGACTAAATCGAATTCAGGGCAAGGTTATGAAATGAGTCTTCAACACTTTGAGTCTTCATATGTTCAAAGGAAGAAATTCACTCCTAGGAAAAGTAACAAGTCATGCCCTTGTCAGTGCAGCGCTTGGTTCATCTCCCCCGAATTGCCACAATGTTCTGACAGCTCCTGGCTATTTGAGGCTTGCACCTGCCTTGAAAAGGTGTTGGCTCGGTTTCTTGCTGATTTCGGTGTTTATAGCATCAGGCTGTTTTTACAATATTTGCTCGAATGCTTTCCAACTACTTTTACCCCTTCGTTGGGTTTTGATCTTTGGGACCCTTTTTCCTTCCACCACGGGTCTTACATCAAATCCCATACACACACACACACGCTCTTCCTCAATCTAAGTAACTATAGCTATTAACTATTTATTCCCCCATATGATTGTATGTTGTCTGTCCTATTGCCGTGTTTTTTAGTGTTATATATTTGTTTGTATTTTTTGCACACCGGGACAGAGTTGCACTCTGAATGGCGTTATACTCTGTGTATAATGACAATAAAAGGCTTTAACTTTAAGTTCTTTCCCTTTTTTTCATGCTTCACTTTCTTTTTGTATTTTATTTATTTGCTTCACTATTTTACACTACTAAACATATATTTCTAAATACAGTTAACTTAAAACACTTCAGGGGCATATCACATCATTATGAACGTAAGAGCAGCTTTTATTGACAAATGACAAAACACTCTGATTTATTTTACAAATATCTTTTGGCTGTGAGCTTATTTATTGTGATCTTCAGTTTTTGTTTCACAACTTTTTTTATTACTGGGCAGAATTGTTTATCTAACACTTGTCTCTTTGTGCTTTAGAGTAAGGCACCACCCAGTGCTGTGGAGCTGGAGAAACTCCGCTCTGAGCTGTTCAAAATGGAGGTGGAGTTGACGTCAGCGTCCGACAAACACAAACAAGAGTAAGAGCTTTTTGGATGCATTCTGACCCTTTGTTGAATCTTTTCCTCTTCTCCTATTTATTTACTATACTTAGTGGTTTGTTGTAATATCAGGTTTTCTGTGGTTAACTTCTCTTCAGCTGTTTTTCAAAATGTGTCAACAGAAAGGGAAAGAGGCTCCCCTGTCGTGTTAGAAATGGTTGATCAGTTCAGTCGCAATGTTTCCCTCTGACACTTAGTCATTTGAGTTCTGACCAAAGGTTTGTCATTCTCAGGATCCAGATGATGAACACAGTGCTGAAGGACAAGGAACACTCCCTGAGGAAGCTGAAGGAGACGTTGAGGAAGTCACAGCAGCAAGGGGAGGAGTCATGTAAGTCTGCTGTCTGATTATTACGTAATGTAATATTCAGAACTCTTTAGAATGTGAATGAGCTTTGTTGCAAAGTAGGTTTACACATACGAGGAATTTGCATCGGTGTTCATGAAGCATACATTATCGCAATAAGAGAAGTAAGTGAAACAAACCCAATAAACTATTATAAAAAACAATTTAAAATGTTTTATATATTTATATTTTTTTTTTTTAAAGGATCATCTCTATACAGTATATTAACATAACTATGATTTGTGAAGCGTTAATGCAATGGCAAGAAGCAAAATGGGCCACATTATGACTTCATGCTATAAACAGACTGCATCACGACTGACTTCACTTCCCTGCTTGTTTCTGTGTGGAGATCACTCCAAGAGAGGGGATGAAACCCCCATTGTTACTATTTAAGGTAGAAACATGTTGTACTGATGTAGTCATGTTGAATTCAGTCCTGCAGGGTGAGGACCTTCATGCCAGACTGACCAACTCCAGAGGACTGGTGAAGACTAAACTGGAGGAAGAAGTCAAACAGCTCCGACTGAAAATAACCGAGCTGGAAAGGTGAGATTTAGCAGTTTGATGGTGAAACTTCTTAGATCGTTCATGTGATTGTGACAGACTGCTTCACCCGCGGTGTCTCACAGAGAGGTGCAGGTCCTTCCTCCTGCAGTGATCAGACTGTATAACCACCAGGGCCCCTGCTAGACACCCCCCCCCCCACACACACACACACAGCAACTCGGACTATGACACCACTGTTGTAAAATAACAGCAATGTGCAATAATATAAAAACTAAACTAAAAGCAAACAAAGACTACGACACCACTGCTGACCAATAACACCTATGTGCAATATGTTCCTTGCAAATGTTATTATAACTACTGGCTGTTACTCTTATGTGGTCCATCCATGACTTTAATAAGACTCTTTATGTAACTATGTGCGCTAATCATTTTAAACCTGTTACATACCACACTTCACTCTACAATGTTACACTTATTTATTTTATAAATACTGCTACTACTTACTTATCTACCTGAAAGTGTAATTTAATAATAATTTACATTTTAAATACTATGTGCATACCTTTAATTTATTAGTGTTCTATTTATTTTCGTCTTTAGCTATACTTTGCCGTAACAATGTAAATGTCCCCTTTGTGGGACGAATATAGGAATTCTTATTCTGGTTCACTGCATCTTTTCAGCCGTGTCTAACAATTGTCCTCCTACCCCATCAGCCTGGTGTCCAGTCAGCAAGCAGAGATAAGCAAGTGGAAGAGCAGAGCCTTCAAGCTGAAGGAGAGGGTCCAGAGGGAGGTGGTCAAGCCTTCATCACCCAGCACTCCCACCAAGAGGGGCTATCCCATGGCCTCAGACTGCTCCAACTTCTTCAGCTCACCCAAGAAGTTCAAGGTTACTCCTAGGAAGGTCCTGGATTCTCCCAGGAAAGTTCTAGATTCTCCAAGGAAGCTGCTCGACTCTCCGAAGGTCTCTGCGCTCGACTCCCCCAAAAGCAGATTCTTTGATGTTGGTGGAAACTCTGAGCTGCTGTCCAGAAGCCGTCCAACACAGTTCTTTGATAACTCCAGCCTAGGAACCACTCCAGGTAAGCTCCATTAAAGCTCACCTCCCTGTACTGCTGTGTGTGGTAGTCTGAACATCATAAAGAGCTGGGGCCTCGTTTATAAAGCCTTGCGTAGGATTGACGTGGGAAGGTTGCTTACGTAGGGCAAATAAATATACGCACAGACATTTTCCGATTCATAAAAGACTGGCGCAGGACTTGCGTACTGCACATCCTACGCCGGTTTCCCTTTTTATAAATCACAATCAACTCGAAATGCGGCGCAGCTTTTGCGGGCTTCACGTAACGCCCATATTTGCCTATAAATAGTCCCATTCATTTTTGGACTGACTTTATGAAGAAGATCGCAGGAAATGACGACAGAACAGCTAAAAAAGACATCTCACACCGTGTCAGGTTTTGGTTATTTTGGGGAGGTCGAGATAAATCATATTGTTTGGTGGATGCAGTTTGAACCAGAGTAGCAGCATGGAGGTCGGATCGTCACCAAAATAAATAAATAAGTGGTCCGAAAAAGGTTCATGACAAAATAAATACACATAGCGTTCCTCAGGCAGTGTGTTTGTACCGGGGACAGGAAACTAAGAAATGATCGGGGAATCCCTCCGGAGTGGAGTCATGACGACTGGATCTGAATTATATTTTTGTATTTGGTGGTTTGTGTCCCAGCTGTCGATCAGCTGTCGATCAGCTGTGCGCAGCGTCTCCACTGCAGCCTGTGCATGCAGGCCGCCACAATTAAATATCGTCCACCACAAATGGATCTCATAAAAAAAAGTATTATTATCCTTTTTTTTTTTTATTCTTCTTTTTTTTTTGGTGGTCTAATGCAGTGGTCCTCAAACTTTTTTCAATAATGTACCCCCTTTGAAACAAATATTCAGCCAAGTACCCCCTGATCAGCGCAAAAACTATTTGTTAGGGGGAAAAAGCCTATATAAAGAGGTACAGCACAGCGCTGCACCATCAGTGTCTGATTTATTAAAACAACAACAGTAACTGAGAAACACTTAAATGCTACATTTCAAATGTTTACAATCCATCACTAAATTCATGGCAAACCAATTTTAACATCATGCAATAACACTAAGACGACATTAGTTGCATTGAACTGATCTTTTTAATAAGTTGTACTTACAATGTAGTGAGAAACATGGGCTTGTGCTTCACTGAGGATCTTTGTCATTCTGACAGGGAGGCAAACTGCAGTTATTACACTTCGAGTTTTGAAATATGTGTAACTCTGTTAATATAAAACCCACACTGCTCAAACTTCGTTACTTTTCCTAAAATTGGTATATTTATTTATTTTGGGGCTATGGGAATGAAGAGAAAAAATATATGAGCATTTTATGAGCATGGGATTTTGACCCCTCATATAAACATATGCATAATGCTGTGCTATACTTTGCGGCCACAAGCCGTTGCCAAGCAACGCTTATTGTTTAGGTCCTTTTGATACGCAGGCAGTCATATAATTAGCTAGAACTGATAGATTTGGACATAAACGCGAAAGAAGTCTAACCGGATGCGAGAGAGAGATCAGAGATCAGATCAGCTGCTGCTGACGGAGAACACGCAGCTCCGTCCACTGTGACGGACCGTTGAGTGGAGCAAAATTAAATACACTAAGAGTTAGACCTAACACACTTAGCTAGTTTATCTACTCTGGAACTAGCTAAACTAGCTATAAATATATGTATTCTTTACTGTCGGGTCACTTATTACAGGTTCAGCGAGCTGCACGAGACTGACGGGCTGTCAGGAGAGGGAGAGGAAAAGAGAGCACCCTGTTTATTTTTCCCATTTTATTATCCAGAATTACTGTAAACCTTTGAATAAAGTAATTCATCTACTATTAGTAGTTTGTTTAAATGCATTGATTGTTTTTTTTTTACATAAAATAAATCTCACGTACCCCCTGCAGTACCACAACGTACCCCCAGGGGTCCGCGTACCCCCATTTGAGAACCACTAGTCTAATGGATAGTGAGGTGGGCTGATGATCAGAAGGTTGCGAGTTCAAATCCTGCCTGGAACACCACTAATAGTGTGCCCTTGAGTAAGGCACTTAGCCCTCGGTTACTCCAGGGAGAATGTCCCTGTAATTGGTCATTGTAAATCGCTTTGGAATAAGGCGTCTGCTAAATGCCGAAATTGTAAATTATATTTTTGGGAGAATAAACCCCACAGATCCTCAACTCCGGTTTCACTCATTAACCTGTTAAGCCCGAGAGACCCGGTTCCGGGGGCCTCCTGCAATATCTTGCAGAAAACAGTGTCTGAGGGCATGTTCATTTAATAAAACTATGAATGTTTTATATCCATGTAACGGAAAGAAACTCATCTAACTGATCTTTTTTTTTTTTTTTAAATCAACACAAAAAAAACACAATGCTAACGCTGAGCCTCTGAATTAGCAACGAGCGAAAAATGCTAACGGATGACTGCACCGAAATTCACTCACAAAACCTTATTATTTATCTTTGCTGCACATCTCAACCCATCGTTTCCCATCGTGAGGGGACACAGAATCGATGGTTATCCTCATTATCACTCAATTATACGAATTCTCGGAGATAATAACAAGAACACACATCAAAACATATGGAGCTCGTTAGCCAAAAACGGCAAAATGGCTCACCTGTGAGGTAGTCTGGTCAAAGGTGGTCTTCAATGGCATTAAAACGATAAAAAACGATGCTGAAGTTAATCCATAGGTTAATCCAATGTGTCTGTGTCCCTTTGAATGATTTCTGATAATCCATGAGCAATAAATCTGCTTTTCGGTTTTGAGATGTCAGACCTAGAGACGGCTTCACTATGGAGCAAAACTGCTTGCGCGAAGACGCCATTTATTTTTTTACATGAGTGTGTGTGCGGGACAATTCCCCTTCGATTCTATTGGCTCTGACGGTCAGAAAGAGATGTCAAAATCGAGCAAGGGGGGCCAGAGATAAGGAAAATCCACCCAAATGGCCCCAGAAGAGGTTTTTTTTGCTAAATCTGTCTAAAAAGGTCAAATATCACTTGTTTTGCATCAATCTTGATACAGGGTACTTATTATATGTTGTACTTTGGATTCCTAAAGCTTTTAGTCTACTAACCCATCATCCAAGGTTAGTTTTCACTATAAGTACAAAATATATTTTGGACGGACACTATAATTTACAGTTTTTTACCATGTTCAATCTGAATTTCCTTTCAAATAAAAACATCTATATTGATTCTGACTTTTCTACATCCAACTCACAGGTTTATCATTACTTTGAGAAAAAAGATTATTAATTTAACACTTTTAGAAGGGAAGACATGGTCATTTGTTCTGGGAATGTCATTTTCGAGCCTGAAACCTGAAAAACAGGCTTAGGGCTAAACTGGTTAACAACACAACGCAGAGCAACAACAACGTTGTCTACAGTAGCCATGAACTTGCATGTATTATCTTATTTGAGGGGGGGGTGGATGCGTGGACCACCCGAATAGGTTAAGGGGCCTTTGGCTTTTCTTGCCGGGGGGGGTGTGGTGCGGTGCCCCCACAAATAGAATCAAATTCTGTGGGAAACACTGTGTACAATTGACCACATATTATGGTGTTCTTAGTTTCCAAACCTCCTGTGTTTTACGAGCGACTTATCAAGTAGGCTATTTGCGACGAACGGCATAAAACATGATTAAACATGATAGTATATAAAACCATGCTCATATCTACAACCTATAGAAATGCAAAATGGCGTCAGTTTAAAGTAATTCTGTCCTTCTGTTTACCGCATCATTTATAAGAATACATTTCTTAACAAGAGAACATAATCGAGGGGTGATCAATAACATTTCCGTATTTATTTCTTTCTCCAAGTTGTGTTTTTGTGTGCACTGAGGAGTCGGTGTTTGTTAAATCATTTTAAGATTGGCTTTAATCAATGTTTGAAAATGAATTCTTCATATGATAAATGAGAGGTAACATTTTATTGATGGTATTATTTCCACATATTTCTCTCCATTCTTCCTTCTGCCAACGCGGTGTCGCAGTTTCTCGTCTCTCCCGTTTTTGTGCTTAGTGCGTACGCATGGGTTAGAGTTTGCGTGGAGGACCACACATTTTCCCGTCAAGTTTGTTTTTTTAGAAATCGCAAACATTGCGTAGAAACTGGCGTACGCCATCTTTTGAGCGTACGCACCGTTTATAAATGAGGTCCCTGATCTGTTTGTTTCACCAGAGTTTTCCCTTGTCCCTGACCATCCAGACACAGAAGAGGGTAACTGCTGTGATATTATTCTGCTGCTTTGGGCAACACTTAGGGTTCACTAACAGAAGCTTGAGGTGTTGGGACTTCACCAGGTTTCACTAAGTAATATGTTTTTATTTGTGTGTGTGTGTGTGTGTGTGTGTGTGTGTGTGTGTGTCGTCTTTGTGTGTGTGTGTGTGTGTGTGTGTGTGTGTGTGTGTGTGTGTGTGTGTGTGTCGTCTTTGTGTGTGTGTGTGTGTGTGTGTGTGTGTGTGTGTGTGTCGTCTTTGTGTGTGTCGTCTTTGTGTGTGTCGTCTTTGTGTGTGTCGTCTTTGTGTGTGTGTAGTCTTTGTGTGTTCAGTCTTTGTGTGTGTGTAGTCTTTGTGTGTTCAGTCTTTGAGATGTAAGTCGGGAACTTTCAGGATGTCCTACTTTTATATATGGCTTATTGGCTTCAGTCCTCTCTGCACACTTTCTACCAGCCTGCAATCCTGCACACTTCACGAGTTGGAAAACCTCACTATTTAATGTTTTAAAAAGGTAGAACAATGGAGGTGGGAAGCTAGCATTGGAGTATGTACAGGACATGTAGTAGTTTTCCCCTCAGGTGTATGGGTTTGTTTATTTCCTTTAGATGGATTTGATCATGTGACTCAGTACTGTTTTGTCTAATAAAAGTGTTGTGTGTTGCAGCTTCAGGGGCAGACCGAAGAGAGGATATGTGGCCTAAGTCTCCAAAGCAAGAGGACATGTGTAATAGCCAGTAACATTTTTGTGTGTAATATTTTTTTGAAAATCTTTCTTTTTAAATGTTTCTAGATGTGGTTTTGAAATGTTTTTTCTATTGTTTGACTATTAAAGTTTTTGTACATAAAGAAAATGACTTGTCTCATTCACACACACAACATTAAGAAGGACTTCCTGTATATTCCTGGCATAAGAAACAGATTTATTTCGTGCAAGTTTTCATTTTGTGAAATGAAAAAAAATCTGGGGACATTAGTCCATAACAGATTTTTTTTCATTTTGTGAAATGAAAAAAAATCTGGGGACATTAGTCCATAACAGATTTTTTCGCTTCAATGAACTGACAGATGCATGGCTCTATTTGTGTACCAAATGACGCATACATCAGTTCTAATAGAATGACGGACACATTCAGGGTGGTACATTTAAAATAGTCCAGAATACTCAGTTATAATATATATATTGTGTTAACAAATCCAGAATTGGATTCTTCAAAGTAGCCCCCTTTTGCCTTGAGGACAGCTTTGCACACGCTTGGCTTCTCTCAGCGTCACGAGGTCGTCACCTGGAATGGTTTTCAATTAACGTGTGCCTTGTCAAGAGTCAGTTTGTGGAATGATTTGCCTTCTGAATGGGTTTGAGACCATCAGTGTTGTGCAGAGGTAGGGTTAGTGCAGTGCACAGTGGAAAGCCCTATTTGACTACTGTTGTAATCCATATTATGGCAAGAACCACTCAAATCAGTAAAGAGAAACGACCATCAATCATCACTTGAAGAAATGAAGGCCAGTCGATCAGGAAAATGTCAAGAACTTTGAATGTTTCCTCAACTGCAGTCGCAAAAACCATCAAACGCTATGATGAAACTGGCTCTCATGAGGGCCCCCGGGAAAGGAAGAGCAAGAGTTACCTCTGCTGCAGAGGATAAATACACAAGAGTTACCAGCCTCAGAAACCACACATTAAAGCACCTCAGATTAGGGCCCACATAAATGATCACAGAGCTCAAGTAGCAGACAATTTCAACATCCACTGTTCAGAGGAGACTGCGTGAATCAGGCCTTCATAGGCCAATCGCTGCTGTTACGTCCCCAGCTCGCTTAGGGTAAAAGGGAAGCAACACGAAACCAGGTGTTCTTGGTAAGAGGTTGATTTTAATAATAAACTCAAAATAAAGATATAACCAAAAATATAGGCTCTTAAAACCAGCTATCTGTTCACAATAACGCTACACAAAACAAAGGTCACAGATTATCACAGTCATAGCACACTATGGGCACTTAAGGCTAAAATAGTGAGGCGTCTCGCACAAGTTCGACGCCGTCACAAATCACAGAATACACACAAAACACACTTAAGCACACACCCTAACTAACCACTGTAGCAGAACTAGCGCAGAACTGACACAGAACGTAAGGAGAGCACCGAGAGCCGTCTGACACAGATTCAGACCTCTCCTGTCTAACTGAGATGCACACACTCTTGTAAGAGTCCCCGGAAGGTGTGGGCAGGGATTGGTGAGTCGGGCCCGACCTGCTCCAATCCAGATCTTCGGTCACGCCTACCGAAGGAGGGACAGGAAACTGGCATCCAATGGCGTCCGGGCAACAGCACATCTCATATACATATAATATACACAGCTGACACCCCCCCCCCCCCCCCCTTAAGACACAAACTCACAGTTTTGTTAACCATGCCTACTACTAAACCTACCTAATAATTCTGAAGGACTCTAAAAGACTCGAAGGAAATCTCTACACACAATACACATAACCAGGGTCGTAACGCTGCAAAGATCCACTACTGAGGATGCTGGTGTCACTGTTGGTGATTTATTCAGAATTCAAGGCACACTTAACCAGCAGGTGTCTTTTATACTGATAACGAGTTCAAACAGGTGCCATTAATACAGTTAACAAGTGGAGGACAGAGGAGGCTCTTAAAGAAGTTACAGGTCTGTGAGAGCCAGACATCTTGTTTGTTTGTAGGTGACCAAATACTTATTTTACCGAGGAATTTACCAATTAATTCATTAAAAATCCTACAATGTGATTTCCTGGATTATTTCCCCCCATTCTGTCTCTCATAGTTGAAGTGTATAGGATGAAAATTGCAGGCCTCTCTCATATTTTTAAGTGGGAGAACTTGCACAATTGGTGGCTGACTAAATACTTTTTTGCCCCACTGTATATGCGCTTTATAAATGTAATGTATTATTATTTATTATATAGATAAGTGGTGATTGTTACCGCCTGGGTTAAAGTGGCATTAATGCCAGAGATGCTCCCTGATTGGGGTTAGGATAGGGTTCAAATGGTTTAGAAGACGGCGGGTATGGGCTTAGATATGTCTCGTAATTTGTGTGAACATAAAAATAAATATATATCCATCCATCTATACATCTATCTATCTATCCATCTATCTATATATCTATCTATCCGTCTACCTACCTACCTACCTACCTACAGATAGATACTTCATTCATCCCAAATTGTGAAATGAAAAAGCATATGAATGAAAGCAATAGACAGGAATATATGCATATACAGTAGAAAGGACACGATGAATATTATAACATTTAATGTAGCCTTACTATGAAGGCTGACCTGTTCCCCCATGGCTTTTTGCAATGGTAAATATAGATATGGGTATTGTAGAAAAGAAAAGAGAGTGGCAAATAAATGAAGTAGGAATCAAAACAAGTAGGCCTATGTGCCTCAGGAATAATTATCACAATTACCTCAAAATATACACAGATGGAAGAGTGTGTTGGAGTTGGTATCCCAGACTTTAACATTTCGATCTCAAAAAGAGCGTCAGATCAATTATCAGTGTACACAGCAGAAATGTTGGCAGTAATAATAGGATTACAGTGGGTGGGAGAGGTCAGACCAGATAGGGTGGTGGTATGCACAGATTCATTGTCCATATTAAAAAGCATACAATCAACAACAACTGTCAGAGAAGACATTCTCATAGAACTGAATCATAGCCTGTTAAGACTGCACAGAGGCGGTATATATACAGTTCTGCTGGGTGCCTGCACATGAGGGGGTGAAAGGGAACGAGTGTGCTGATAAATGAGCAAAAAGTGCACTACAAAGGGAAATGACATTACCAGTTCAACTTGGAGAAGGAAAAGCAGTAATTGAGAAAAAAGGAATGGAGATCTGGCAGAAAAGGTGGGAGAAAGACCAGAAAGTTCAAAAGATCACAATTAATATTTATAAAGAAAGAAACAGAATGGAGGAAATCACGATAGCTCGACTCAGAATAAATCACACGGCTTTGAATAGTACACTGTATATCATGGGGGAAAGTGACAAGTGTGGGAACTGTGGAGTAAAAGAAGATGTAGAACATCTTGTTACATTGTGACAAGGATAAAGTTATAGAGGGAGTGGGTTGTGGTTGGTATTCTGGGAACAAAAGGAGAAGGAGTAAAAGCTACCAGAAAGGCACTGTTTACCTTTCTGAGGGAAACTAGGATAGGAAAAATAATCTAACTTTAGGTTAGAATAGATCATGGATTGTTGTTTTGTTTTGTTTTATTTATTTTATTTTTCGTTATTTTGTTTTATTAGAGATGGAATGACATGGTGATACACACTCATGTACAGTAGGTGGCGGTATGCAACTAAAAGCTGTTTGCGATCCGCCATTAAAAAATAGAGAAGAAGAAGCGCGCGGGAGCTTTGATTACCAAACAGTCGAGTTTAAGGGAAGGAAGGAAGCAGCAGGCAGATTCATCCTGCAGCTTTATCTGGAGAACGTTTCGCTTTTCTAATACATTAATTGAAAACAAAGGTACGTCATAATTGTTTTGTTGAACTTGTGCCATTGCTGTGACGCTGTTTTCGACTAAGCAGCATTGTCAACTGGCTTAGGTTAAATGCAGTGAATTGATGCGCCAACAGTGCTAATGCTAATAAGCTAACAGTACTGTTGTTAAAATGCCCCTCAGCTAAACTTTTGAAGCTAAAGCTACAGCTACTATTCTATTCACTTGGTACGTTAAGTTATTAGCAACTTCTTGTAAAGGTCACATTTCCGAACATAAGTCTGTAAACTCGCTATTCCAGCCTGTTTACATGTCGTAAAATACTGTGACGAAGTCAGTACCAGAATAGCGTACTTTCAAATAAAAATAATCTGAGTATCACAATACAATACAACCTGATTTATTTCCGTTAGTTTTGAATTAAATTACTTCCATATCAAATGCAATTAAATGAACACAAGAGAAATGAAATGTCAATAAGATGTGTTTTATTTAAGTGTGTTATGTAAGAGAACAGAACAATGTGACCAAGATATTTAGGATCAAAATGATTGTATTTATAGGAAAACCTGCCTTTCATTAAGCATATTCAGGCAGTAGACTATACACCAGGGCTCTCCAAACCTTTTTCACCGAGGGCCACATAAATACAAATATAAGAAGGGCTGGGCCACTCACTAGAGTTATATTGCCTCACAAGTTCACTTATAAGTTAGCTAAATCTATCAAATGTAGGTACATGATGCTTGTGGGTGTTGGCAGCTCATCCATTAACACAGAAGCCTCAGATTGATTATAATAAGGAGAAATAGGAAGGGTATATTTCAAGCTTGTTATGTAAATAAGTCATTGGGCTTTTTTCTCATCAACTTAAGATTTGTTAGAAAATGTTTCCAACTTGAATTGACTGAATTTATTTGAAGAGTGGTCTTATTAACACGTGAATACTACTGTGTAATATATTTTTACATTTATAGTTAAGAAGTACAATATAAGACAAGCACAAGTTTCATTTGTGGGCCATATTCTATTACTCTTTGAATTTGCTGAGGGCCGATTTCAAAATGGTCCGCAGGCCGCGTTTGGACACCCCTGCTATACACCAGCAATGAAACACATGAGCACATACTACAGTTTAAAAAAACAGAAATACAATCTCAGTTGGCAGAAAATGCTTTGTTTAAGTTGAATGCATAAAGTGAAAACCATAAAGCAGATTCAGGCAGTAGGCGTATAGATTCACACTTAAAGTATTAGCCTACAGAACAATCAATCAACATTTGTATTAATCCCGCAAGGGGCAATTGGTTATGAGCAGCAGCTTATGTCACGAACACAGGCAGGAAGATACAGGAAGAAAACACACAGATACACCCGGGAGCACAGATGTGGATCATTCCAATTTACACTATAAATAGTTCAGAGCATCACAATAATAAATACATAAATAATCAAGTTAAAAGCCTTTCAAGAATTTAAAAGTTTGAGTGCAGAACGGATGAATGATTTTGAAAAGCGACAGTACAGTTTATAGAGAAGAGATTACATCTGATTCTTTACAACAAACACTATATGCTCTTTTTAGGTTTTTACTAGCACTGTAATCCTGATGGTAATCCCCCATTTTTAGAAATGTAAACGTTTTGTTATGTCACTGTAAGGGAATACACCTTTTGTTGTTTCCTGATAATGTAATCCAGTTGCATGTTAACTGCTACCCCTATATTCCACGGGTCCGTGTTCGCCGCGGCCACTCTGGTCCAGGGGTTCCCAAACGTTGCCATGCCAAGGACCCCCATATAGCATTATCGTCTGGCGGGGACCCCCCTGTTGCAATTTTTTTTTTTTTATGATGAGTACATTATGATGGAAAATATGACAAATTAATCATACAGCTTAATACATTTTCTTAATATATATTTGCATTAATAATTAATAATCAGTTATTCTTCTAAACATTTTTTGTATTTATCTTTTGTTTGTCATTCATTGTGTGTTTTGTTATAAACATTCTTAACACAATATTAAACAGTAATATCAACAGCAAACATATTTTTAAAGTGATTTCTGTCTTTATAATATTATATAATTTTGAACAGTAATATGAACAATTAACATATATTTTTTGCATTTTTGAAAGCTACTTATGCCTTAATAGTATTATATATAATATTCAACATTAATATTAACAATAAACATATTTATATTCATATATATAAACATCAATATTTGCTACATCCGTGCTCTCATCCAGCTGCAGAGTGAAATATTCACTAGCTCTCACTTGCTCCAAAAGCTGAGCAGATACTCAGTTTCACTCTCAGTAGCGGCAGCTCGATTCTGATTGGCTTGAAGGGCGGTCGTGTAATTTAAAAAACAAATATATACATATATATATCTCGGCCTGGGCTCTGCTCAAAATAGGATGCAAGTCTATTTTCGATGCAACACGAGGCGTTGCAGAGGCGCCGGGCAGGAAGTGGACCGGGCAGGAAGTGGACCGGGCAGAGCATCCGGCCCATCCCCAAAATAAACTAATTTTGCAGACCCTATCCCTCCGTAGTCTTTCAAGTAGGAGGGAGTAGAAATGCCAGCATTCTCCTCCGGTTTACAGGCACTGTGTAAATTATATATATAGAATAATTATGATGATGAAAGCATTTTTTTTACCATTAAAATACAGCAACACATCTTTGATTCATGTTGTTTATAACTGGGATATTACAATTATTATTAACTTTGTCTGTACAAGGTAGCCTGTCCAGGAAATATGCCCAAATCAACAAAAACTGCAAGCCGGCAGGCAAGACGCTCCGCTTCTGAAACGCACCCGGTGGGTTATGATGCTGGAGGAGTTCGGACCAAAACCGCGGCGCAGACGGAACCGCTGGAATCCCGGGGTTACGCAGCGTCCACACGGCGGCGTGCGTTGAAGCTTGCCGGCAGGCGTGTCTGAAACTCGACCAACAACCAATCCCATGAATCTCCCGCCCCGGACACACAAGCACACGGTTTGATTGGCTAGAGCTTGTACTGGCATATGATTTGATTGGCTGACGCTTCCGTCGAAGCTTCAAAAGTTGAACATTGCTCAACTTTTGAAGCGAGCAACGAAACCATAATGCAGTTCGGCAAAGCGTGACGTCACCCTATTCAAAGTGAATGGGCAGAAGCGTTGAAGCTTCAACGCACGCCGCCGTGAGGGCGGGCCGTCACTCCCCAAGCCTGGTTATACTAAAGGAAAGTATTTCCTTTACCTGCATCTTTAAGACCAGAAAAGCAGAGTCACACAATCCTGACAACCAGTCTAGCTTACTGTTGTCAAGACCACATTGTCAATGCCAGTGTTTCTCCTAGGATGGAGTCATAGCAGTGGTGCTAAGTAGTGTTGTCACGATACCAACATTTTGGTCAAGTCAAGAATTGCGATTCAGATTATTTTTCTATACTTTTCTTAAAAAAAGGGAAACAGTCTTAAATGTAATTATTGTGCTTTATTTCACACCAGAAACATAACCATAACACAAACTTTTAAACAATGAGAACAATAAATTAAATAAATGATTTAGAATTTGTATTAAATACAATTAAGCATCATCTATAAACAACTTGTTTGTTTTTCGCTTCTGGCGTCTTTTTTGTCAACAAGCCGAGGCGCAGCGGCACTTGCACTCCCACTTGCAGCCATGCTTCTCGCTTTCTCACATGCTCTGGCAGCTAGCGCGTGCACGAGAGAGGGGAGGGACTGCAGGCACGGCTGCAGTACAGGGAGTGGAAGCAGAGCGCTGAACACACACGGCTCTTATTAAAACGGCGCTTTCTCACCGGAGTACTTTTTCCCGTCATTCTTAAAGTACCGATACTAATGAAACGGAGGAATCGTAACGTTTTTAACGGCAGGGTATCGCGTTACCTTTCAAGTATCGGTACACCGTGCAACACTAGTGCTAAGGCACGTGGGCTCAGCATAATGTCATCATTTTTTTTGTGTGTGCGAAGTGCGCCCCGCCAATTTGTTTCTATTGGCACGTTTCCACTGCAGGCCTCGCTCGGTTTGGTTAGGCCTTATTAGGCCCGGCTCACTTTAATGCTGCGCTTCCATTACAGTTTAGGAACTGGGGTAGTTATTATAGTAACGCAGTGTAGGCGGAGCCGTGACGTCATTTTCAATGAGCGCCCCAGAAAAACAACACAGCCGTTAGCTCTTAGCACTCAGAGCTCACAGCTCTTCATATCTGTTCAGAAACTAGACAAAAGTTAAACAAGTACAAACCACAGACTGCCTGTGTCATGGCGAATACAGTCGCTGGTTTATTTATGTCTGTAGGCCGTTGTTGTGAGTGTGGACGGTCGGTGCATATATAACGTTAGCTTAGCCAAGCTCCATTTAGAAAACACGCATTTTAAAAGGGTTTTTCGGGTTTTTCGCCTGCCGTCTGCAGACTTAACAAAGCATTAATTCATGGTGTTTACTAACCGGTATCAGTATATTGTTACTTCGGCATCATTTTGAAACGTGTATTACAATTATGTTGTCAAATATGTTCATCTTGTTTTAGTTGTAGCCCCCTTGCCAGCGATTCTCTCTCTAGTTTAGCATACTCAGCCCGACTCAGCCTGGTTGTTCCTGGCCCTAGAACCACGATTTAATGGGGCCAGAAAAACTGTGAATTAGGACCCGCTAGCCGGTACTAGGCCAAGTGGAAACGCAACCAAAAACGGGCCCCGCACGGCTCGGCACGCTTAAAGCGAGCTACCCGCTGCAGTGGAGACGCGCCATAAGTGTCAGCACAAGTAAAGAATAAATGAAAAATCTCAACAAAAGGCAAATACACTACAAAAACAGAAAGTTATTGACATAGGTAATATACGTCAAAATGGCTTCAAATGTATTCATTATTTATTTTTTTACATTTTAAAGTAAAATGCTTCAATCTGGTGCACTTTGAGCACACAATTACTAGAGACCTGATCTAGGGGGTACAACTCTAACGGCCCGTCCACTAGTGCTGGGGGGAAACGATTATTTTGAAAACGATTAATCGGGCGATTATTTGATCGATTAGTCGACTAATCTAACGATTATTTTTCTGTTGTTCAATTCATAAAAAACGTAATGTCAAAAAAAATAATTTCACGACACTGTGTCTCAGGGGATCTTAATATTTAAGAACCTATTAATGTGTTATACCAGATTAACGGAAATAATCTCAGCTAACTGACGATACAAACCATGTTTACCAAAACAAAACACAAGTCTCATAAGAAGCATCTAAATGACCCCTGAGCGAAAAATGCTAACGGACATTGGCACAGAACTCAAGATAAAAGTACCCTTATTACTTATCGTAGCTGCACATACAATATATCCGATTAAAGCTGAGACTCCACAGATTATGTAGGTATATAGTATCATCACTGAGTGATCCGGACTCGCGACAGGGGAAGCAAATACAGTCATCACAACACGTACCTTCACAGAGCTTCTCGAGAGATCGTCTCACCACCGTAATCTGATCAAAAGACGTGTTCAATGGCAATAAAATGAGAAAAAACGCGGCTGAATCGGTTAATCCATAGGTTTTTAACGTCTATGTATAAAAAAATGATTGAATTTATAATCCATAATTCCATTTTATGTAAAAATCGGAGAGCAAATGCTAGCTGCTAATGGTAGCCACCACAGCTAGCTGCTGCTTCTGCTAGGCTATGCAGCAGTCTCAGTGAGATATAAATATATAGATATCTTTGCGTTTTGGACTAACTTTAAAATATTCCCATGCTTTTGAAGACCTAGGGCGAGATGTTTTCGTTTGGGGGCTTCGTGCGCAATCCTGTGAGGAGGAGGTGGTAGCCGTTTCAGTCTCCATTGTGTTTGAAGTGCGATTGCGAACTGCTTGTTGCTTTGGGTGACCCACGTGTGTGTAGCGACGTGGAAATATGTCGTCGACGATATTTTGAAGTCGACGTGTCGCCACAGCACTACCGTCCACACAGCGGCGTGCATTGACGCTTCACCATTCACTTTGAATGGGGTGACGTCACTTTTCGCCGAACTGCATCGTGGGAAGCGACGCGGAGCGTGGCTCGCTGCAAAAGTTGAGCAATGTTCAACTTTTGACGCCTCGGCAGAAGCGTCAGCCAATCGAATCATATGCCAGTACAAGTTCTAGCCAATCAAACCGCTGCTTGTGTGTCAGGGGCGGGAGATTCATGTGATTGGTTGTTGGTCGAGTTTCAGACACGCCCGCCGGCAAGCGACAACGCACGCCGCTGTGTGGACGGTAAGTAAAACACCCATATGAAAAAGATCGGTTTACATTTGAATAATCAAATAAGTATATGAACATAACCAATAACCTACCATAGCCAATAACAAATAAATGTAGCTTATTTTATTTTTGTTGTTCATTCATATCTTATTTGACCTAGATAACATTTATTTATTTATGAGACCTACTGAGATAACTTAGACTAAAGTGAACTATGAAACGCCTCTCAGTCTGACAGGAGAGCTCTCCTCCACCCTGTTTGTAGAAACATCTACTTCTTATATCCGTTAGCGCAGCTAGCACCAGATTCTAATAACAACAGCGCCGGTACCGGTGCGCCCTCTCCCTCGCTCGCTCTGTCACTCCCACGCTCGCACTTTGGCTGTGAGCTGTGGGCGCCAGATAAGCCAACATCAATCAATCAATCAATGTTTATTTATATAGCCCAATATCACAAATGTTACATTTGTCTCAGTGGACTTCACAGTTTGTACAGAATATCAGTATGACAATTAGGGTTGCCAGAAACTGACCATGATCAAAATCGATTATTCGACAGCCCTGGCGAATAATAATCGATTATTCGACCGTCTGCTCTGCACGCAGGCTTCCTCCAAGTTTACAGTAAAACAAACTGGTGGTGTGACCAATGGCCATTTACAATTATTAATACTATTACTATTATTAGCATTAGTATATATTTTGGTTGAAACTAAGCCAGAAAAAAAAAAAAATACATAAATAATAATAAAAAAATATATAAATAAAAGAGCAACAGAGGAGGGATCCCTCTCCCAGGACGGACAGACGTGCAATAGATGCCCCCACTTTCATCACTTACAGCGCCCATTGTACAGGGCAAATGAAAACCGGGTGAAAAGGGTGTTACATTTACTTAATTATGAATGTTGTTACATCAAGGCCGAAAATTAGGATGAGCTCCAACGGTCAAAAATGTTTTTTCCCTCCCAGTGCTACCAGCGCAGCGCCTCCACAGATCTGGCGACCTAGGCGACCGCCTATGCCAAAAATCGGCCCTGCCTAGTACATACAGTGGCAATGTCTTAATATTTAGCAAAAATACACCTTTTATTGAACATACAGTAACACAAAGACTACAAATCCACATAACAAACAATCAAAAATGAAAAAGGGTCGACACTTATTATTATTTGAATAAAATAAAAATAAATGTTTTGGGTACCTGGCTGGCGCCCCCTAGCAGCGGCGTGCATATTTCAGCAGCGGCGCTGCACCGCCACTATTTGTATATAGGGGAAACACTGGTCAATGCTCTGTTACTCACACAGTGCCCCCCCATCCTTTCTGCAGGTTTCACACTCAAACTATGGCTATGAGGAGCGAGTCTAGGGTGGAGACCGAGGTGGAGGCGGAGGAAAGCTTCGGGCCACAGCCTCTGAGCAAACTGGAGGTTTGTATCCTGAACACACGCTTAAGTACACTGAACTTATTACATCTGAAATCTCCTATTTCAGCTGGGGCTTGTTTTGGGGGAGCAATTAGCCTGTTGTTGGGGAAGTGGACTGTGTGGTGGGAATTTATGTATCAAATGTGAATAGAGAATCAAACCATTCAGCTGTCTTTGTCGTATTTTATTTCTTGCAAGAAAGTTCAGTCAGTCACACAGAGAGCATACAGTCTGCAGAGATAAAGACGAAGAGTAGAGTTTGGGTTTCATATTTAAACACAGAGAGAGGAGAAACGAAGGGGTTGAGCTTGGTGATAATGAAAAGAACATTCTGGGAGTTAGGGGGGCTGTATCAGGATGTTCTCCGTCTGAGGTGAAGGTCATACTGTTGGTGCACATAGTGTAACTAACAACATTGCAACAAATCTTCTTAATAAGGAATTTTCCCAAGCTTAACAAAGAAGTGAAAGTAGTAAACATAGATAAACATTAGCTAATCAGAATCACACAATGATATTGTTAAAGTAAGTATTACAGACTACATTTCAAATTCATTTGTATTTCAATCAATAGCTATGACATTCACCTTTTTATGTAAATGTTTTTGTGTCAGTATATTTCCGTCTATTGTCTAAACAAGCAGGTGTCGGAAATGCTGGACTGATGACATTTTTTAATCCATTACTGTAACACTCGGAGAGTAAACAACTCTTCTTTCTTGACTTCTTTCTTGACTTTCTTGACTTCTGCATTGCAGCTCTCGACTGTATGAAGATTTAAGATAAGATAAGACTTTATTCATCCCGAAGGAAATTGTTGTGCCAGAGTAACTAAACACAATAAACACAGCAGCAAAACTGTACACTAAAAGTGCAGCAAAAAGAGCAATTAAACATCCACAGACAACATGAAACGTAGAAACATAGATGGTCATCAGACTGCTCTGACTGGAAATGTATCCACTTTCCTAGGTTAAGGCCAATTGCTGGACTGTTTTTAAAACCCAACACTATTTAGCAGTTTTTCTCTTTCATAGTTTATTGATTCTGTGCTGTCTCTGTCCCAATGTCTCTGCATGCAGCAATGTGGAGTCAGTGGCAGTGACATCAAGAAGCTGGGGGACGCAGGTTTCCACACCATCGAGGCAGTGGCCTACGCACCCAAGAAGGAGCTGCTTAATATCAAAGGCATCAGTGAGGCCAAGGCTGAAAAAATTCTAGTAAGAAACCACATTTCTCCATTATTCTTCCTTTAGTGGGTCAAATATTAGTTTCACGCTTTGTCATATACTCAGGGCTGCAGTATCAGACGTGGAAGGGTGGTATCAGTGCAATCTAGAGCATTAAACCTGCAATGTGCAATACAGACACTTTCTTTTGCAATTGTACTTTGTAATAATTACTTGTTATATGAAAAAACTATTTATATTAGGTATTTTATAATGCCACAACACCTCTATATTAGGGATGTTAAGATTCACCGATTCGCATCGGTGCACTGGCACAAACGTTCAAGATGCGAGTGCACCGGTTGAAAGAGTGCACATCGGCTACAGTTTGGGTGGAACTCGCGATGCATCGATTGTAGCGTCTTTGCATCGGTAAAAAAACGATTCATTCATATAAAATCCCCTCATGCTGTCAGCATTCAGCAGAGACGATCTTTGATATTTGCTTCGCACTACGGAGGCCGAGAGTCTCAGTTATCAACACACATCGAGGAGAAAGAGAAACACAGCGCACCGAAAAATACCTACACATCAAACGTTTGGCAACACTTCGGATTTTTCAAGAAAGACGGTCAACTTGAAAAATCGCTCGCACATTGGAAACGATGCCGTGCCGTTTTAAAGTACACAAGTAGTAAGAGGAACTTAGCGACGCACATAAAGAGGCGACATGGGGTCTGCGGCTGAAAAGACAAACCTGAAAGTTAGACATATGAGTTAAATCACTCAGTGAGGTGTATGAGAAAAAACGACACCCTCTATCCTTAGACCCTCACATCGTACAAGGAAAAACTTCCGGAGAAAACCCACAGTTTAAGGGTAAAAAATGGGAGAAACCTCAGGGAGAGCAACAGAGGAGGGATCCCTCTCCCAGGACGGACAGACGTGCAATAGATGCCGTGTGTAAATCGAAGAGATAATACATTTTACAGCATAGGTAGTCCAAATGTTAGGAAATGCATGTGTATGTAATAAGAAGATGAATCTACGAAGATGTCAACTACAATCCTGTGGGAGCCTTCAGGGAGGCAGCAAGACGAGACCCAGGCAGGACCGCAGAGACAGGTTTAGCCACGACCCGAAGTCCACGACTTAATCCAAAACTCAGGATAGAGGATCCAGGACACGGGACCACAGCAAGAAGATCAGCCTCGACTCCGGATCCCGGCGTAGATATAGATACAAAACAAGAAAAAAGATTTGGCTGGGTTAATCGGAACAAGAGAATACCAGACACAGACAGACAGACAGACGGAAGAACAAGCACTCTCTTAGAATAGGTTGAGGGCAAAGGGTAGCAAGTGAGAGAGTAAGAAACATAGGTGGAGAGGCACACTCATACCTCATTCACACCAACGGTGTTTCAGGGCCGGTTCGGAGCTGGAGCTTGAAAAGCACCAGGTTTTCCTCTTCACACCGCAGCAGAGCAGCCTCTTAGCTCCGGAATCCGGTTCGTTTCAAGCACCAAAAAATTGTCCGGCCAGAGCAAAAGCACCGCATACGTCATGCTTACGTCGAGGCGGGGGCAGGGGCACAGGCGGGATCAACTCCTGAACAACAACAAAAAGCCGGCATTGTATCCAGTTTGTACACAACGATGGAGAAACTTAACAAGCAGCAGTGGTCAACTGAAGAGACCTACTACTTACTGGGAATCTGGTCTTCCGAAGAGGTACAGAGGAAGCTGGAGCACAATCAGCCGTTGTTGTCGGTGTCAGCTGTGAGGGGTTTCCTCGCGGTTTGGCTTTATGAAGCAGGCATGTAAACAGTTACGTCATGACGCAAACAGTGACGCAATGACGCAGCACCAGTCGGACTCTGGGCAGTGTGAAAAGAGCCGGAGATAAACCTAAGAACCGGTTCTGAACCTGAAAAGCTCTAGCACGGAGCTTGAACCGGAGTTGCGTTGGTGTGAATGAGGTATCAGGGAACAAGGTCCCCACTGGAGCCTTAGTTGGAAATTGATGAGAGATAGGGAGGTACGCTGTGTCTACGAATCGTAACACTCCCCGGCCTGTCCAAGCCACTCTACAAACCGTTTCCCTCTAATAAAACTTGAGAGGTTAGAGAGGGAAAGGTCTTGGGTAAAAGTTATTCTTGATAAGAGAAGCCTAGAAGGCCAGAGAGAAAAAGTGAGTTTTAAGTGTTGATTTAAAACCCCCCAGGGTCTGGGCCGACCTCACATGGAGGGGCAAAAATGTTCCAGAGCCTGGAGCCTGCTGCTGTGAATGCTCGGTACCCTCTGGTTTTGAGCCTGGTCTTAGGCACGATCAGCAGCAGCTGATCAGCCGACCTTAAGGCTCTTCCTGGGGTGTAGCGATGGAGGAGTTCGGCTACATAGGCCGGAGCCAGCCCATTTAGGGCTTTGAAAACAAAAAAAGGATTTTAAAATCTATTCTGAACCGAACTGGAAGCCAGTGCAATGAGGCCAGAATTGGGGTGATGTGGTCATGCTTTTTAGGGCCAGTTAGAAGACGTGCAGCTGCGTTCTGCACTAGATGCAGTCGTCTAATTGAGGCCTGGTCCATACCCACATACAGAGCATTGCAGTAATCCAGTCTCGAGGTAACAAAGGCGTTTATAACCCTTTCTAGGTCTTTAAAAGATAAAAACGACTTGGTCTTAGCCAATAGTCGTATTTAAAAATAAATTTAAAAAAGCAGGTCTTGACTACAGTGCTGACCTGCTTATCAAATTTAAAAGTGCTATTGACGGTCACTCCAAGGTTCATGACAGAGGGGAGGATGTTTTTACTGAGGGAGCCCAGAATATCAACCGGAGAGGCTGGAGGTCGGGGTCCAAAAAAGATGACCTCGGTCTTGCTCTCGTTGAGGGTGAGGAAGTTTTGGCTCAGCCAGGATTTAATCTCTGTTAAGCAATCCATCAACTGCTGTAGTGAGTTGGCATTTTGATTGAGAGGCAGATAGATCTGTACATCGTCAGCATAACAATGGAAGGGGATGTTGTGTTTTGTGAGAATTGAGCCTAGGGGCAGTATGTACAGTAGAAAAAGGATGGGGCCCAGAATCGAGCCTTGGGGAACCCCACAGGTAAGAGGGGCTTTGGCAGAGGAGAAGGCACACAACTGCACTAAGAGGCTACGGTCTGTCAGGTAGGACCTGAACCATGCAAGGACAGAGCCTGTGATGCCTGCGGACTGTTCAAGCCGTGACAACAGGATGCTATGGTCCACAGTGTCGAAGGCAGCTGTCAGGTCCAACAGCACCAAGACAGCTGAGTTACCTGAGTCGGCGGCTAGGAGCAGATCATTAAAAACTCTTAAAAGGGCTGTTTCAGTACTATGCATAGGTTTAAAGCCAGACTGACATTTTTCATGGATGCCATGTGTGGTTCAAAACGACTGCAGCTGGGCGTAGACTACTCGCTCCAGGGCTTTAGATAAAAAAGGTAGCTGGGAGATGGGCCTAAAGTTTGCGAGAATGGAAGGGTCGAGATTTTTCTTTTTAAGTAGTGGCTTCACCACGGCATGTTTGAAGGCAGCTGGGACACATCCTGAGCTAAGAGAGGTGTACAAGCAATAAAACACTTGCGCCAACTGATTCAAAAACATCTCTAAGGAAGTGAGAGGGAATGCAGTCTGAGGTGCAGTTTGTCGGCCGCAGGTGCTTGACTACATCCGAGAGAGAAGAGAGGGATACAGGCTCAAAATGGTCGAGGACAGCAGGGCACAGAAAAGGAGCAGAATCTGGGGTAGCACTAGTGTGGGCTAGCCTAAGCGCAGATACTTTTTCGATAAAAATTTTTAAGAAATGTATCCAGAGAGTAGTCGATGACACAATTGGAGAAGCATCACAAGGATTAATAATCGAGTTGAGGACATTAAAAAAGAACCTGAGGTTTATGGCTGTTTTTAGAGATTAACAGAAAAATGTGCTCCGTTTTGGCTGCTTTCTGGTAGTCGGAAAGGCAAGCTTTTCAAGGATTTCTAAGGAGACATGGAGTTTATCCTTTTTCCATTTTCTCTCTGCACGACTGCAAGCGCGTCTAAGAGCGCGAGTACAGTCATTAAGCCACGGCTCTAAGAGAACTTTGGTGCGTAAAAGGAGCAACGGAATCCAGTATTAATAATATATTTTATTTCTATAGCGCTTTTCTTGAACCCAAATACGCTTTATTAGTGTGCATGTCGAGTCAAACATGGAGATAAGCTCATCAGCACTAAGAGCACAGTTCACCTCTAATTGACAGATCGGAGAAGCATTAAAAGCATCTGAAAACTGTGAGGCAGTCAAGGGGTTAATTGAACGCAGACAACGCGCAGGGGCACGTGATTCGACTCCCGCAGAATGGATCGAGGTTGTAAACAGAACCGGTAAATGGTCTGAGATACGCGTTGCTGCACAGATTTCATCCACAGAGACAGACAGTCCAAACGATAATACTAAATCTAAGGTGTGTCCTTTATCGTGTGTTGGGCCAGCCACGGACTGAATAAGACCCAAAGAGTCGAGGAGATTTAAAAAGTCCCTAACCAGAGGTTTGTACTTGCAGCACACATGGACATTAAAGTCTCCGCAGATCAAAACACGTTCATATTTCACCATGATCCCGGACAGAAAGTCAGAAAACTCAGTTATGAAATCCTTATTGGACTTTTGTGGACGATACACGACTGCGCAGAGTATAGGCGAGGCCGGGTTCAGTTCAAAAAGCTGCAACTCGAAGCTAGCATAGCTAGTTACAGGGTGAAGCAATCGGCATTGGAGATTAGCTCTAAACACTGATGCTATGCCCCCACCACGGCCGGTGGTACGGGGGGAGATGAAGAAAGTACAGTCGGGAGGAAGAAGTTCAGAAAACGGTACATACTCGCCGGTGTGGACCCAGGTCTCCGTCAGGAACATCAAATCCAGATCACGAGAGGTGAAGAAGTCGTGTAACAGGAACGTCTTGTTTGCTATTGACCTAGCGTTTAGCAAAGCCATGCAGAGTTTTCTCTCCGGAGGTGCCGAAGGTGTAGTGCGTCTTAGCAGATGAAGATGTGCGTGTTGAACGCCACGCGGACCGGGAGCAGTCAGTCGGGCAGGAGGAGCTGTCAGCGTGCCCATCAGCGGCCGCAGCTCCGGAAAGACAGGGCGAATCCATCGATCCCTCACATGGCGTGCAGCGGGAGGGCCATGACATCTGATGCGTGGATAAGTCCCAGAAGAAGCCGTCAGGTGTGCTTTTTGATGGACAAGCGCGCCACCACGCTTTCCCCGTCGTCTAAAGCGCTTTCGGTGAGGCAGGATGCAGGGCAACCAGCGCAGGTAGGTGGGAATATCTGACAGTAGAAGGGGGGGGGGGAGTCGATTTACGGTTGCCAGATGTAGGTTTGGGCAGCAGTATAAACTCCAGTGAGGGTCTTAGGTGGAGGAGAGCTTGGCGATCATAGACGAGCAGAGCAGAGACATTCTGACAAACATAAAACAAAAACAGGATAGCTAAAGGTAGATAGCTGAGGGAGCGGCATGCTGACACAGGCGCCATCTTGAAATCCACCGGAAACTGTCCCTGTTATAAACAATGTTATATTGAGTGCTCTTTTGATCCCGACCAGTTTGTTAAGCTCTACCTCTTGCGTTGTGAAAAGTGAAACGTACTGGATTCATTCTTTTGAATGTTTCCCTCAGGCTGAAGCAGCCAAACTTGTGCCGATGGGCTTCACCACAGCGACTGAGTTCCACCAGAGGAGAGCGGAGATCATCCAGATCTCTACGGGCTCCAAGGAGCTGGACAAACTCCTGCAGGGTTTGTACAACCAGCATACAATCCACAAATCCAGCCTGGCTGTTAGCGGTCAGTCCTACACTCAGGATGTAACAGTTGTTATAAATGGAAGGAAGAATAAAGCGGTGTCTTTTGTTGTTTATCCTGCAGGCGGGATCGAGACGGGCTCCATCACAGAGATGTTTGGAGAGTTTCGGACGGGGAAGACCCAGCTGTGCCACACACTGGCTGTCACCTGTCAGGTAGAGACACTGAAACACTATCACCTTATCTGAAGAGAATCGTGCTCAAAGACCCTCTAATGTACGCTAGAGGGTCTTTGAGCATGTTTCTCTTCAGTGATTGTGATGTTAAATATTTGTTTTCCTCGTGTCTTAATATTTGTTCTTGTTGATGTTGCAAATGGAGCTGCTTTGATGCAAGTTAAATGTCAGACCTTTTTAGAAAATGCAGGGTTCGTACGGGTGCTTGAAATCCTTGAAAATGCTTGAAATTTGACGTGGTGTTTTCTAGGGCTGTCCCGAATACCATTTTTCGGGCTCCGGATATTCGGTAGTAATCAGCAGCGAATATTCGGTGCGGAGAGATTTTTCAGCTGCACGCTGACAGCTCCTCCTTCAATAAATTGAAAAAAAATAAAAAAACGAATATCCGAATAATAAAATTGAAACCCGAATAGTTGGCCAACGAACGAATATTCGAATATTCGGGTACAGCCCTAGTGTTTTCAAGGTTGGGAAAGTGCTTGAATTTTGGGAATGGTGCTTGAAATTGAGAAAGTGCTTGAAAATGTAAATGCTTTACTTTTACAATAAATTGCTGTCTGACTGAATAGTTCGCTTTTTAGATTAAAAGAAAATAATTGCTTCGCTTCTACATAAAACAGCTCCGCTCCAGCCTTCCCGCGCTATGCGCGCGACCTGCAAGTGTTTGTGTTAGGTGTGACCTGGGCATTCTGATGAGAGTGATAGATGACTGTGTGCCAGGAGGTTGCCGTTTCAACGAACGTTGGCTAGCAGAAGACAAATACAAGCCATGGCTAAGACGAGGGTCAATCCCACGAGTAGCCTCCTGCAAAGTATGCAAAAATAACGATGCGAGAGTCTGCGCTGACGAGCCACATGAAAGGTACGCTGTAGTAGAGAATTTTAGATTAGGCTAACGTTGCATGTTACGTTTGTTTAAGCTAACGTTAGCAAGCTGAATAGCGAACTCGATTGAGGGATAATAATAATTGCAGGGGACGATCATTTCAGAGGAGCGTACCTATGTTAATATGTGCGTTACAGTCGCCATCGTGTGGTGTTCAGAGGATGAAGCTCTCACGGCATTTCGTGTTATAGTCACGAAATATAATCTATTGATTCGACACAGAGCGATTTTGAAAGCAATGTATTTCTACTGGTAGTATGTTTCGTGCCTAAACCAAATGTCACTTGATCTATCGAAATCAGTCACATTGACCCGAAGACACATTTTCGTTTGTATTACTGGTCTAGGGGAAGCTCGCGAGTGTGTTTGTGTATTTTTGCGTTTGTGTACCGGGGAAACACTTACAAGAAACACCGGCTGTTGTTATGCTTGCTGTGATGTTACATTAGTCCGTTCTCTGCTTGTAATTATGCCGAAGCTTCAAAGTTGTATTTATCATCTGAATTTGCCGAAACAAGTTTAATATTCTGAAAGCCAATACTTTGTTTACTTGAAAACAGATGAAAACAAACTGTCTTTTATATAAAATTGAAGTATTATACAAGTAAAACTACATTTTGCCTTAATCCCATGTAATTGTAGAATGAACGCAGTCTTCCTTTGAAGATGTATAAGTCAGGTGTCTTGAGTAGTCAAAATTACCTACAAATCATTGTACACATTTGTAAATATTATTTTCCACTTGTTACCATTGTGAGTCTATTGTTATGCAGCTCTGCGTGATTTTGTGGCTACAATTCAGACTAATACACTACCAGAGGTGGAATAAGTACTCAGATATTGTACTTGAGTAAAAGTACAAGTACTCAGATCTTGTAGTGAAATTATATGTACTCAGATGTTGTACTTGAGTAAAAGTAGAAGTACTCAGGTCTTGTACTTGAGTAAAAGTAGAAGTACTCAGATCTTGTACTTGAGTAAAAGTAGAAGTACTCAGATCTGGTACTTGAGTAAAAGTAGAAGTACTCAGATCTTGTGCTTGAGTAAAAGTAGAAGTACTCAGATCTTGTACTTGAGTAAAAGTAGAAGTACTCAGATCTAGTACTTGAGTAAAAGTAGAAGTACCAGAGTGTAGGAATACTCTGTTACAGTAAAAGTCCTGCATTCAAAATGTTCCTCAAGTAAAAGTAGAAAAGTATTCTCATCAAAATATAGTGAAAATAGCGACAGTAAAAGTAGTGATTGTGCAGATTGGTCCATTTCAGAATAATATATATGATATGTTTTATAATGATTGATTATGAAAGTGTTCTCAAAGCTGGTAAAGGTGCAGCTAGTTTGAATGACTTTGTATACTGCAGGGTAGCTGGTGGATTTACTCCATGTGGAACTAAAGTCTGATTTAACACTTGATTATATTTCATCATTCATCCACATCTGTGAAGTAACTGAAGGTATTAAATACATGTGGTGGAGTAAAAGTACACCATCTACCTCTGACTTATGTTCACTGCCAACCTAAAAGTACCTCAACAATAGTAATCAATAATGTATTAAAGTTATTTGGCTGATTGTTGTATATAGGCTCAGCCAGGTTATATGGGAGGCCTAGTCTACGTACAGATCACTAATTTTGAAATATTAAACTTAGTTTTCTTTTCTTTCATTTTTCATCCTCGTGTAGAAGGCTATCACGAAACACACATTTGGTTGTTTATAGCATAAAGAACATCTGATTTAATGTGAGGTAGGGAAATAATCATTTGAGTATGTGTATATAAATATGTAATTTACAACAGCTGTAAGATGCTTGAAAATGCACCTTGAAAATGCTTGAAAAGTGCTTGAATTTTACTTTGGAAAAGGTGTAAGAACCCTGAAAATGATATATATACAAGAACAGAATATGAAATTAAATATTGTATATTAAGACACAATTAAATACGGTTTATTGCGGTGACAACTATTTAGATAAATAAGTATATTGCAAGATGACAAACGGATGAAGATTCTCCTTCACTCAGTGGATGGCGCTGTCCCATGTCCTCTGAGAGACTCTATGAATCACCATGACAACATAGTGAGGGTGTCCAACACCATCATTGCCGACATGGCCTGAACACTGGATATGAATTGTTTCCATCAAATCAGAGGAACAGGGTCCCACGACTGAATAAAGTCAGACTGAAGCACTCCTTTGTGAACCACTGACATACAGAGCTAAATCTCAGACCTCATGTACGATAGAGGGTCCTAAGCATGTGATCGTGATGTTAAATGTCTCCTTCCTCCCTTGTATCGTGTCTTGATATTTGTCCTAGTTGACGTTGCAAATGGAGCGGCTGTCATGCAAGAAAAATGTCAGACTTGATCTGCATTAAAGTATTATGGTATTGTATTCTGTCCACAGCTGCCCATTGATCAGGGGGGGGGAGAGGGCAAAGCCATGTACATCGACACAGAGGGGACCTTCAGACCAGAGAGGCTGCTGGCTGTAGCTGAGAGGTGAGTCGGGGGGGGGGACAGCCTGGGTGAGGGGTGAAGGATGATCATGTGGGAAAGGGAGATTTCAGTTTGAAACCTGTACACCTGTTCTTTATGGCGTCACTGTTGATGATTGATGACTTCCTCTGTGCTCCAGGTACGGGCTGGTGGGCAGTGACGTCCTGGACAACGTGGCCTACGCCCGCGCCTTCAACACGGACCACCAGACCCAGCTGCTGTACCAAGCCTCCGCCATGATGGCCGAGTCCAGGTCAGTCAGAGCCTCTGGACCTGAGCTATATACAGTGGGGCAAAAAAGTATTTAGTCAGCCACCAATTGTGCAAGTTCTCCCACTTAAAAAGATGAGAGACGGCTGTAATTTTCATCCTAGGTATACCTCAACTATGAGAGACAGAATGAGAAAAATAAAAAATCCAGAAAATCACATTGTCTGATTTTTAAAGAATTTATTTGCAAATTATGGTGGAAAATAAGTATTTGGTCAATAACAAAAGTTCATCTCAATACTTTGTTATATACCCTTTGTTGGCAATGACAGAGGTCAAACGTTTTCTGTAAGTTTTCACATACTGTTGCTGGTATTTTGGCCCATTCCTCCATGCAGATCTCCTCTAGAGCAGTGATGTTTTGGGGCTGTCGCTTGGCAACACAGACTTTCAACTCCCTCCAAAGATTTTCTATGGGGTTGAGACCTGGAGACTGGCTAGGCCACTCCAGGACCTTGAAATGCTTCTTACGAAGCCACTCCTTCGTTGCCCGGGCGGTGTGTTTGGGATCATTGTCATGCTGAAAGACCCAGCCACGTTTCATCTTCAATGCCCTTGCTGATGGAAGGAGGTTGTCACTCAAAATCTCACGATACACGGCCCCATTCATTCTGTCCTTTACACGGATCAGTCGTCCTGGTCCCTTTGCAGAAAAACAGCCCCAAAGCATGATGTTTCCACCCCCATGTTTCACAGTAGGTATGGTGTTCTTTGGATGCAACTCAGCATTCTTTCTCCTCCAAACACGTCTAGTTGAGTTTTTACCAAAAAGTTCTATTTTGGTTTCATCTGACCATATGACATTCTCCCAATCCTCTTCTGGATCATCTAAATGCTCTCTAGCAAACTTCAGACGGGCCTGGACATGTACTGGCTTAAGCAGGGGGACACGTCTGGCACTGCAGGATTTGAGTCCCTGGCGGCGTAGTGTGTTACTGATGGTAGCCTTTGTTACTTTGGTCCCAGCTCTCTGCAGGTCATTGACTAGGTCCCCCGTGTGGTTCTGGGATTTTTGCTCACCGTTCTTGTGATCATTTTGACCCCACGGGGTGAGATCTTGCGTGGAGCCCCAGATCAAGGGAGATTATCAGTGGTCTTGTATGTCTTCCATTTTCTAATAATTGCTCCCACAGTTGATTTCCTCACACCAAGCTGCTTACCTATTGCAGATGCAGTCTTCCCAGCCTGGTGCAGGTCTACAATTTTGTTTCTGGTGTCCTTTGACAGCTCTTTGGTCTTGGCCATAGTGGAGTGTGACTGTTTGAGGTTGTGGACAGGTGTCTTTTATACTGATAACGAGTTCAAACAGGTGCCATTAATACAGTTAACAAGTGGAGGACAGAGGAGGCTCTTAAAGAAGAAGTTACAGGTCTGTGAGAGCCAGAAATCTTGTTTGTTTGTAGGTGACCAAATACTTATTTTATCGAGGAATTTACCAATTAATTCATTAAAAATCCTACAATGTGATTTCCTGGATTCTTTCCCCCCATTCTGTCTCTCATAGTTGAAGTGTACCTAGGATGAAAATTACAGGCCTCTCATCTTTTTAAGTGGGAGAATTTGCACAATTGGTGGCTGACTAAATACTTTTTTGCCCCACTGTATATATATTTAAAATAATGTTAATGCAATATTTACTTGCACGAGAAACACATCGCCAAGACACTCTGCAGAGTTCAGTGAGTTTTGGAGATAGTTAAGGGAGAGTATCAGTAGAAAAGGCACTTTAAAAAGAACTATAATTAGTTATAATTCAATTTGTTTAACAAAAGATGTTGGGGGGGAAATCCTTTTTCAATTGTCTTTTCTATCTTAACCGCATGGGCTGTATTTGAGTATAGAATTTTCTCAGCAGAAGTATCTACAGTTATTCGTAATGACATTTCTGTAAACAGGAAGGATCACTGTCCAGACTGAGTGAGCGCTAGAAATATAAGATGTTGTCTAGGGTGTCTTTGACTTAACAAGATACTTCTAAAAACAAGACCCTATATCTCACTGCATTGTTACTTCTTAAGTTATTAGATCTTATATCAAGTATAAAGACATATCTTTCTGACTAGTATTAGACAAATATGCTTGGCCAGATATTATATATAGAGTTGTTGTAGTGTGCACCTCACTCTCTCTCTCCCTGGGTCAGGTACGCTCTGCTGATCGTGGACAGCGCCACCGCTCTCTACAGGACGGACTACTCGGGCAGAGGAGAGCTGTCTGCGCGGCAGGGACACCTGGGACGCTTCCTGCGCATGCTGCTGCGCCTGGCCGACGAGGTGAGCAGCTGGCTCTGTGGGGATATCAAGCGCTCCTCATGTGTTAGTGATGAGTGAGAACCCAAATATCCTGCGTACCTCCGTCACCATGTTGCACCACAGCTACTTTACACCATTACTTCATTTATATACTATCTTATGTATATATGCAGTGGTGTAAAGTAACTAAGTAGATTTACTCAAGTACTGTACTTAAGTACAGTTTTTAGGTACTTGTACTTTTACTTGAGTTTTTCCATTTTATGCTACTCTGTACTTCTACTCTAAAACAATTCAGAGGTAAACCGTGTACTTTTACTACATGTGTTTTATACCTTTAGCATTTTAGCTCATCTGCACATTGACTACTTTCACTTGAGGTACTTTTAAGTATATTTTGATGCAAATACTTATGTACTTTTCCATTCTTTTCCACCTTTTTAAATATTTGAATGCCTTGTATTAAATGCTGCTGTAACAAAATAAGTGTTATAAATCATTTCTAGGGATGTAACGATATACCAAATATCGCGGTAAATAAACGTCCCAATACCGTCGTGAGACTGACAAAATCTACCGAGATTTAAAAAAAAACAAATTAATTTGTAAAAAATCTTTTTTTTGAACACTTTTTTTTAGTTTTAAACCTTTATTTAACCAGGTGGTCCCATTGAGATCATCGATCTCTTTTTCAAGAGAGACCTGTCCAACATGGCAGCAAGTAGGTTACAACATGAACATAAAAGGACAGAACACAAAAGGACATGGTATTTACAGGGCTACATGTACACACCTAGAGACATTGACAAGTACCAACAGTATATTTATATCTCTGTCAATAAGCCTCACCTTCTTGGCAAAAACTGTATTGTTTTTGAAGTGGTGGAGAGACAATGCACAGTTTGACCCACTGCTGTCACCCATGGCCAAAGCATATCTCTCCGTCCCACTGAGGTGGCGTTAGACTTTTTCGCTGTCCGTCATTTTGACAGACAGGATCGTAAAATGTCCGTCATAATCCCTTATTACCCGTCGGGTCTGAACAGTTCACGAGAGAGCACGCTCGTGAACTGTCAACGGGGGGGGGGCGGTGTTATGCAGTGTGTGCATTAGGGATGTGAACGATTAATCGAATATTCGAAACTATTCAGGTATTAGAATATGAGTTATGTATATTTTTATAAAAAAACAATTTTTTTGGGAGGGATGCCCCAGTTGATTACATATTATGAAATTGAATAATTCAATGTATGTATATATGTGTGTATATATGTATATGTATGTATATGTGTGTATATATATATATATATACATATACATATATATATACGTGTATATATACATATACATATACATATACATATACATATATATATATATATATGTGTGTGTGTGTATATATATATATATATATATATATATATATATATATATATATATATATATATATATATATACGACAGTGCCATAGCTAAATGTGTTAGGTCTAAAGGTGTGTTTTGCTCCGCTCACCAGTCCCTCACAGCGGGCAGAGCTGCAGGTGCTGATCTCTCTCTCTCGCGTCCGGTTATACTTCACTCGTGTTTATGTCCAAATCCATCAGATCGAGCTAGTTCTAGCCAATGATATGGCTGCTGCCCCTCCCTACACGCAGATCACGCAGACTCAAACCTCATCTTTGGCCCAAATGTGGCGCTAATGCTGCGTTCAGACCGGACGCGATGCGATGTTTGGGGGCGGCGCGATTACATGTAAAGTCAATGCAGAGACGCGATCAGACGCGAATTCGCTCCGACGACGAGCATGAAGCGGTGGACGCGTCGCGAATCACGCGATTGAGGCGTTTGAAGGGGGCCGCGTCAAACGCGAGAGTTCCATTTTTTCAACTCGGCCGTCAAATTCACGTGACTCACGGAAGCCAATCAGCGGTGAGGATCTCAGCCTGCCGTCACTGACGTTCAACCAGAAAACATCAGCCATTAGCTGTTAGCAGTTAGCACACAGAGATCACAGCTCCTCATATCTGTTCAGAAACTGTACAAAAGTTAAACAAGAACAAACCACAGACTGTCTGTGTCGAATACAGTCGCTGGTTTATTTATGTCTGTAGGCCTTTGTTATGAGTGTGGAATGAGCATATACAACGTTAGCTTAGCCTGGTCGACCCAATCTCCATTCAGAAAACAAGCATTCTAAAAGGTTTTTCGCCTGCCGTCTTGTCTGAAGACTTGTCGAGCATTAATTCATGGTTTTTACTAACCGGTATCAGTATGTTGTTACGTCGGCATCATTTATAAACGTGTATTACAATTTAATCACGGTAAAATATGTTCATTTTGTTGTAGTTGTAGCTCCCGAGCCAGCGCGTCTTGTTTGAATGATGCGAGTAAACACAGCTGGCAGCCGCGGTGAAACTCGAGCGACAAGAGCGATGCGATAGGAGCGTTTAGAGCGAAGCAAATATTCGCATCGCGTCCGGTGTGAACGTAGCATAACAGTTCATGAGCGTGCTCCCCCGCCCCCTGTCAACACTCGCGACACATGAGTGGCCAGCCTAAACAACAATAAGCGCTGCTTGGCAACCGTGTGTGGCGGCAAAGTACATAGACATTTTGACAGGAGAGATTTAGTTTTGCCGGTATTCAACATATTTTACCAGTCATAGTCCGGTAGTTATTTACACTCTAAGAAGAGTCCTACACAGACATGGCGTCAAAAAGGAGTAATGTGTGGAAATATTTCGACCAGGTTAGTGAGTGCGGTGTAGAGGTCAAACTATGCCAAATTAAACTTATATATACATGCTATACCTTGCTATACCCGCAACCTCCGTTCCATCTGAGAGGGTCTTCTCTACAGCTGGCCTGATTGTGAATCGCCTCCACACATGAAAGCTGTAGGCCTATAGCTGTCAAACTGTGATCACCAGTTCAATACATTTGACAAATTCGACTTGGTTTCTACACTTATTTGAACATGTATGTATTTAGTTCCATTTTTTATTTTATTTTTACCCAATTTTTTTTTTATAGGATATGTACATTTCAGTTAACCGGTTAACCGTTTTTTGGGGGTCGAATATTCGAATATACATTTGCTTTCAAATTCCCATCCCTAGTGTGCATGCACCTCGCGGGAGCGCACACAGCATAAAGCAAAACCTCCCAGACATGTATTGATCTGTACGGTTTGGAAACTATATCATTTCCTTTTGGAGGGCATGCATAACACGGCATAACACCAGAGCCTCGCTGCTTTCAGATTTTTCCGTCATTGATAAATAAAATATTCGGTTAACGCGACCACTGCTGTCCCAGCAACATCAGTACCAAGCGAGAGTTTTTTCCAGAGCAGGGGATATTGTAAATGCCCAAACATCCCAGCTTACAAATACCTGGAAATGTGGACATTCTCATATTCCTAAAAACCTGTCTGATGGTGCTGAGTGAGTGACTTAGTGAGTTTGAGTTGAGTTACTTGAAAAACTAAAGTGAAACTTGATTTATTTTATTGCAGGGTCTGATTATTAAATGTCCTTGTTTATTTGTGAGATGCAGTGGCACAAAGAAAATGCCTACTTTGTTTGGTAGTACTATAGGTACAAAAACACTGGTTTTCTTGTTCCAGTCTGTTACTGTCACCATATGTTTTACACTTTAAAATACTGCTATCGGACTAAAATGCTGTACAAATCAGATTTATTATGTAATAAAGAAACATTTTCAGAGTAAAAATTAGAATTTTTTTTCTTTTCCCTTTATTATTCAATATCGCGATAAATACCGTACCGTGGACTTGTTATTGCGATATTATCGTACCGTGAGTTTTTGGTATCGTTACATCCCTAATCATTTCTATATCATTTCTGAATCAACACATTCAGGTGTGCTGTGCATCTTAACCCCGAGGTGTCTGTAACGTGAGTGCGTTTGTCTCCAATGTCTCCACAGTTTGGGGTTGCCGTGGTGATATCCAACCAGGTGGTGGCGCAGGTGGATGGAGCGGCCATGTTTTCCGCAGATCCAAAGAAACCAATCGGAGGCAACATTATGGCTCACGCCTCCACCACACGGTGAGTGAGGATGGGTGGATGTTTCTACAGTAGAGCTTGATATACACTAACAGACAGAGGCTGCAGCTGATGACATCACAGTTCATGGTTAGGGGACTCGATGACATCACAGTTCATGGTTAGGGGACTCGATGACATCACAGTTCATGGTTAGGGGACTCGATGACATCACAGTTCATGGTTAGGGGACTCGATGACATCACAGTTCATGGTTAGGGGACTCGATGACATCACAGTTCATGGTTAGGGGACTCGATGACATCACAGTTCATGGTTAGGGGACTCGATGACATCACAGTTCATGGTTAGGGGACTCGATGACATCACAGTTCATGGTTAGGGGACTCGATGACATCACAGTTCATGGTTAGGGGACTCGATGACATCACAGTTCATGGTTAGGGGACTCGATGACATCACAGTTCATGGTTAGGGGACTCGATGACATCACAGTTCATGGTTAGGGGACTCGATGACATCACAGTTCATGGTTAGGGGACTCGATGACATCACAGTTCATGGTTAGAGGACTGATCTTAACCGTGCTCTTGTGTTTGCAGTCTGTACCTGAGGAAAGGCCGAGGAGAGACGCGGATCTGTAAAATCTACGACTCGCCCTGCCTGCCCGAGTCTGAGGCCATGTTCGCCATCAACCCTGATGGAGTGGGTGATGCTAAGGACTGAGGTGGGGGGGGCAGGAAGCAGCGGGTGGTAATGAGTTACTGTCACCCCTGCTGACTCATTCTGGACTAAAGTGTTCTGCACCATGCCACCGCCTCCACTCAGAGCCTCAGCTGACAGGGCTTAGGATTTGATGCTGATGGAGAAGGTGGTGCACACTGTGGACCCTCGGCAGAGCAGAGGTGCAACAGCACATTTCCCCCGACATGGGGAACAAGGAGGTTTTCTTTCACTGACTAAGTATCTCCTAGCTGGATTGTTCTGTTAAGAGAAACAGCCTTAGGATTTCATAATGATGATGGTATCTCCATCATTCCAGACAAATCTATCGTCTTAGTTCCCCAAATAAAAATCCCAATTTGACCAGTGTCCGTTGAGCAAATATTAGATCTTGACGTATTAAAGCACGAGATATTAAGTCATTATTAGAAATAGGGTCTCCATTTTTTTTCTGTGTTGAATTAACCTCTGTAGTTTCTCTATGGAGTGGTCACAAAAGATTTTTTGTAAAAACTATTTCTAATATTTTGTGATTTTCTTTGCTAGTTTTGTCTCCGTGGTGTTTCTTATGTCTTTGTGACCGCATTTCTTTAACGCTACACTTTGTTATTTCTCTATTTTCACCTTTGTCAGCTACACTAAAGGTTTGTCTCTTTTCTGTCTTTAGCAGCGCCTTCTGTAAATATAACTTGAAGCTAAATAAAAAATAGTTTTACCATTAAAGTGACTGGCTATTTTTTCATTGTTGGTCCGATGGACGATTACTAGGAAGGGTCTGGTTCTTAATTGATAAAAAAAAATACAATTTTAGAAGATATGAATACCAAAACATTTTATTCAGTTGTATCTGTTGCTTTAGTGCATATTCACTTTCGATACAGGATCAGAATATTAAGGAAATATAACTACCATTTTTTTTTTACAGCAGCAATTGCAAAATTAACCTCAACAAAAATAAATGAATTGAAAACAAAGTGCCATTAAAATGATGTTACATCAGAAATGAATAAACCTGCCAACATACTTCAGAAAGGAACAACACGCAGAGATCAAGGCAGCATATCAACTCAAAGGAAAATTGAAGGTACAAAAATATTGGAATACTTTTCATTCACAACCAAACAGAACTCCAATACAGTTTCTTATACTACCTTTCTATTTACTAAATGAAAAACAAAAGTTTAAGACATGCTCTATCCAAACACTACGTGTTACCATAGCAACCAGTCATTAAGTGTCAGTCATCTCCACAAAACAAACATCTGTCAACCTAGCAGAACAATGGTAGGAAAAAAAGTGTACACTATTCTCTTTAAATATCTTAATCTATGAATATGCTAAATAATTGGGTGTATTCATTATTTTGGTTACCAAAGACCCTTCCCCTTAAAGCTCTAAAACAGCCTGATCAAAGTGCTCCAGCAGCTGCACCAAGCATATCAGTCAGTGAGGGGGGCACGTGTGTTCCACTGGGGGAGGAGGGGGGCACGTCCCCACATGTGTTCCACTGGGGTTTGGGGCATTTCCCTCTGGAGGTATTTAGATTTTCTATATTTCAATTTGATCTCTCTGAGATGCTCTACCAATAACATGTTTCTTGTAATGTGGAGTACTGATCCATTATGAATATGATGCTAAAAAACAAAACCTGTGTTTAAATCACTGATTATCAGTTAAAGGCAAACAAATGGTTAAAAAAACATTAAAGATATATATATTATGTATAGTGATTTTGATTAAATTAAGCCATATTAAAGAAAATAAATATGCATTAATAAACTCCATTTAATTTCACAGTGACAAAGATATCATTATCCACCAAAGAAGAGAAAGAAACTTCTGCCATTAGTGCGGCACATCTGATTGGATGACCACTGATTGGCGGCCTGACTAGCCAATCAGTGCCATCAGCTGGGTGGCTCCGCCCGTTGGATCTCTTTAGAAATGTTGTTTTTCAGATTTTAGTGTCCGTTAAGAGTTGAAGCTCAGCCTCCAGTTTAGACGTTTCATCCTTAAAGAAAGGAAAAAGAAACAACGATAATCATTAGAAGCTCAATGACACATCGGAGGAATGCTTCTGCAGCACAGTGTACACAACTCCCAGTAATCAAAGATGAAACAGAAATATTGAAATGCAGTTTGGTGAATGTTATGGAGTTAAAAGCTCTTACATCATTAGAGTTTGTCGTCATCTTCAGAGCCAGCTGGGTCCAGTTCGTGGCCTCAGAGATGTTCCCCAGCTCCTTGTGACACTGCCAGAGTAACGACATGAAGGTTAGTGCACAGAGAGAAGAGGAATGTGAGCCCAAACTGTTCATCAGAAAGTCCCATTCACATGATATTGCTTGCCTTTAACCATTAAAACCCTCTCGTGTTTCGGCTCAGGTGAAGCCCCTTTCAAAGTTGCTCAGTGGGACATGAAGCCAAAATGTAAAAGTACCGTATCGGGCCCGTAGAGATCGGCGCACGCTCTTAGGGCGTTTTGTAACTTTAGGAATGTTGTGGTGTTGAGCCTGCTTTTAAAAAAAATGATGCTGATCTTTCTAACATGATGAGTGTATTTGGCGTCACGTACTGACACTGAAGCCACAGAGCCACCATTTGCTCACTTCCTGGGGACTTGGCTTCACCTTGCCCTGTCTTTTTCCCTATTTGTACACGCTGATAAATGTAAGATGGAAAGTAGTGCCAACCCTAACTGAAAGCTGTTTCTATTCACACTGTAACCATGGATACAAACAATAATAACGTAGCATGGGTTTGCTACTGGTTTAATGTCTAAATCTCATGATTATGAGACATCATCTGAAGTTTTTCTGACTTCTTAGTGGACTTATGAACATTGGAGAATGCAGTGTACCTGAAGGGGAAGTGGTGCTGATGCCAGCAGTGTGTGTGAACTGACTGACTGATGACTCAGAGCAGAAGGGGAAGTTGTGTTCACTCAAATTGTCATTCCACCATGGTTCAAATCAAAGAAAACTAAAAAAGGCTCTATGTAGCTGCACTCTTTGCAATGCATAAAGTCATCAATATCCTATAGTATTACTGGGCTGAGTGTGTGATGATTACCTTTGCGATGTAGAGTCTGACGGTCTTGGAGAAACCCGGACTGAGCTCCTCTGCCTGAAGAACACAAGACCAAGATTTACTATATCAAACACTGACTTTTAAAATAGTCTCAAATGTCAAGAAAATGAAAAGAAAAACAAAACCAAAGCTGCCAGTTATTTTTCTAAAAGCATTGTGGGTAAGGGGCTCAGAGGTTATTGAGTGTTTTATTGCAGACATTGTTGTGGGTTAGAGGATTTACAAGAGCGCTGAGGAGCAGAGGAGAGGATCTGTTCTGCCAGTGGGTTCACACCGCAGGACAACATACACATGATGAGGGGAAGAAGAAACCTCTCTGCAGAACTCTGGTACCTTCAGGAAGTTCTCAAGCGCGTCACGCAGTGTGGAGGTGGGGGGGGTCTGGTAGAGGGCAGCGGCCGCTTTTTTCTCCAGCCAGTCCAGAGTGGCTACCTACACACACACACACACACACACACACGTCATAAAAACCTTCATATTCCCTTAAGCATGTGTTGACTGAAGTACGAGTGTGGCCATTCAGAACTGGGTTGTGGTGGAATCGTCTTAGGAAGGTTCCATATGGAGTGAAATGACCTGAAAGTACTTCAGTGAAAATGCTGTCCCACAATGCCTTGCAGCTGCAATATTTATCGTGACACAACATTCGCTGCTCACAGAAAGAACCGCTTGTGACCGAGACACATGTATCACTGCATCTGACCAGTTAACAATAACAGCCCCCCCCCTCACCTCATAGCACCATCTGCCCAGCAGGTAGAAACACATGGGGTCATCATCTCGGAGCGCGAGGGCGCGGTCCAGATGCTCCTGAGGGGAAAACAAACGTCATTAAAGCAAACTGTATCTGAAACATACAATGAGCTTAAAGAGCAACTTGCAGGTTTTTGTTTTACTACATTTCTGCTTAACCTTGCCTGAAAATCACAATTAAAAATGTTAATGCAGGATTTGATGTTTTACAAGACATAAGGGCAGGAATTCAGAGGAAAAGGAGCCGTTTTGAGCTCTGCTACTAAAATGTAAAACTACATTGACATTGCATTTCACCATTTGTAATCATGGTGAGCCTGTCAGGACATCGAGTCCACAGTTTCCCTCACGGGAAAAGGACCGGAGCTAGCGTTCGTTCCTGAGTACGTTGTGCATCCACCTCCCTGCAGCACATACTCTCCACAGCTTTATCAGGAAACCGTATTACATCTCTCTCCCCCCCTTCGCTGCTCTCTCTCTCCCCTCCGGTACACAGCACCGTAAGACGTAGTGTGGAGTTGCATTAGGTAACGCGAGATACGGCTGATACGTGCGCATTAGTTTCTGTTATGGATCAGTATCAACAGTCCTGCCAGTAACGTTACTGTATTATCAATACCACTTTAGTTATAGCCTGATATATGATTGCTAACTTTACAATGTTGTGATGTGACTGACGTTAGCTAACATTAACTGTAGCTAACGCCGGTCACTCACCAAGACAGCTGCTCTGTTCTCCACTGGTTCTCCACACACCACAGCTCCATTTCTCTCCGATGGCTGTTATTTCTTCTAATCCTTGGCTGCTCCTGGTCTCTTGGACGCCGAGCAGGCTCATAATTACAATCATATGCATTTGAATATATATTTTCAACCTCATGTGTCAAAACTAGCATTGTGATCCATGTTTATTCATACCTTAAACCGGCCGCTCTCCCCCGTGTTACGTCACACGCGGGAGGTCACGTGCGGAGGCTTTTTTATGCGGAAGTGAAAATGTCTTACAAAAACGCCGCCAGATGTCACTGTAGTGTATATTTCTGTATATTTTTTTGAAAATCTAGTGTATTCATCATTTTCCTACACATTTATTCACTGGTGTCTCTAACCTGCAAGTTGCTCTTTAAGACTCAAATGGTGTGAGTGAGTGAGTGTGTGTGTGTGAGTGTGTGTGTGTGTGTGTGTGTGACCTTTAATATGTGGCTGCTCTTCAGTTTGCTGTGCATGCTCTCATGCTGTGAGGGGAGTCCTGTCAGCACCGCAAACCTGGAGCCAAAAACACAAAGATCAGAATCAGTTTTTAGCAAGTAGGTTTACACATAGGAGGAATTGTATATTACAATTATAAAAGCTATTTAAAAAAAAATGTGTCCTCATGCAATTCATGCTTTATTTCTTCTTTCATTTCTTTTTCAATCTGTAAAAAGTACCAGCTACTTCCATATTTTGACATGGTCATTTATTTTTAAACTATACTGCAACTAAGTTACTTTTTACTTATTGTGTTTTGTTATTAATAACGTGTGCCTTATTTTTTATATAATATGTACAACAACTCTTGCTTTTGTAATACCGTCATTTCCCAGTTGCGGGACAATTAAAGAATTCTATAACAAATTAAGACAAAGACAATATTTACACGATGTGACATCAAAGTACAGCAGCCGGCAGTGGCAGCAATATCCAGAATAAATATATATGTATATATAAATGCAAGTTCTTACCGTTTGTGGCACTCAGCATTCAGGCCGTTCTTCTTCAGGGCTGACTCCGCCTCCTCTCGACCTGAAACAGCAGCTCACAGCTCAGGTACAAAAACCCCCACCCAAGAAAAGGTGGAGACATTCACATTTTCTGCACGTTTGCACACATTGACCAGAATACACTGCTTATGAGTGAGGCAGTAGCTTTGTAAGAAGCCAGTCAGTCTAGTTCTCTTTTTGCAAGGGCCAACTTGCCTTTGAACATGTTATTATGTTCTTAAAATTGGATTTAGCAAAAATATAAACAAGAAACATGTTTTAATGGATGCTTTATTTGACTGGTTCAATGTATTCAATACTCTTAGTCATGTGTGTGTGTGTGTGTGTTACCTTGGTGTGCGTAGGTCTTCTTCTCTTGTTTGTCCTCAGTTGACTCGTACATATCACTGTAGGCCCGAGCCAGTCGCCATAGAAACTCCCTGCTATCTCCGTACTGCACACACGGAGGGAGAGAAAGAGCAGTCAGTGTTTGGGATCGCTAAGTGGTCTAATTGTAATTCATAAATGGATTCCTCTGAATCACAGTATAACGTCAGAGCGTCAGAGCGTCAGATCGTCAGAGCGTCAGAGCGTCAGAGCGTCAGATCGTCAGAACGTCAGAACGTCAGAGCGTCAGAGCGTCAGAGCGTCAGAGCGTCAGAACGTCAGAACGTCAGAGCGTCAGATCGTCAGAGCGTCAGAGCGTCAGAGCGTCAGAGCGTCAGATCGTCAGAACGTCAGAACGTCAGAGCGTCAGATCGTCAGAGCGTCAGAGCGTCAGAGCGTCAGAGCGTCAGAGCGTCAGAACGTCAGAGCGTCAGAGCGTCAGATCGTCAGAGCGTCAGAGCGTCAGAGCGTCAGAGCGTCAGAGCGTCAGAGCGTCAGATCGTCAGAGCGTCAGAGCGTCAGAGCGTCAGAGCGTCAGATCGTCAGATCGTCAGATCGTCAGAGCGTCAGATCGTCAGAGCGTCAGAGCGTCAGAGCGTCAGAGCGTCAGATCGTCAGAGCGTCAGATCGTCAGATCGTCAGATCGTCAGAGCGTCAGAGCGTCAGAGCGTCAGAGCGTCAGAGCGTCAGATCGTCAGATCGTCAGAGCGTCAGATCGTCAGATCGTCAGAGCGTCAGATCGTCAGAGCGTCAGAGCGTCAGAGCGTCAGAGCGTCAGAGCGTCAGAGCGTCAGAGCGTCAGAGCGTCAGATCTCAGAGCGTCAGAGCAGAGCGTCAGAGCGTCAGAGCGTCAGATCGTCAGAGCGTCAGAGTCGTCAGATCGTCAGAGCGTCAGAGCGTCAGATCGTCGAGCGTCAGATCGTCAGATCGTCAGAGCGTCAGATCGTCAGAGCGTAGAGCGTCAGATCGTCAGATCGTCAGGCGTCATGAGCGTCAGAGCGTCAGAGCGTCAATCGTCAGATCGTCAGATCGTCAGAGCGTCGATCGTCAGAGCGTCAGAGCGTCAGATCGTCAGATCGTCAGATCGTCAGAGCGTCAGAGCGTCAGATCGTCAGAGCGTCAAGCGTCAGAGCGTCAGATCGTCAGGATCGTCAGAGCGTCAGAGAGTCAGAGCGTCAGAGAGTCGGAGCGTCAGAGCGTCAGAGCGTCAGAGAGTCCGAGCGTCAGAGAGTCGGAGCGTCAGAGAGTCAGAGAGTCAGAGAGTCCGAGCGTCAGAGCGTCAGAGCGTCAGAGCGTCAGATCGTCATGAGCGTCTAGATCGTCAGATCGTCAGAGCGTCAGATCGTCAGATCGTCAGAGCGTCAGATCGTCAGATCCAGTCTCAGAGCGTCAGAGCGTCAGATCGTCAGAGCGTCAGATCGTCAAGCGTCAGATCGGTCAGAGCGTCAGATCGTCAGACCGTCAGAGCGTCAGATCGTCAGATCGTCAGATCGGTCAGAGCGTCAGATCGTCAGAGCGTCAGATCGTCAGATCGTCAGAGACGTCAGAGCGTCAGATCGTCAGATGCGTCAGAGTCGTCAGATCGTCAGATCGTCAGAGCGTCAGATCGTCAGGATCGTCAGAGCGTCAGATCGTCAGATCGTCAGAGGCTCAGAGCGTCAGATCGTCAGATCGTCAGAGCGTCAGATCGTCAGAGCGTCAATCGTCAGAGCGTCAGCGTCAGATCGTCAGATCGTCAGAGCGTCAGAGCGTCAGCGAGCGTCAGAGCGTCAGATCGTCAGATCGTCAGAGCGTCAGATCGTCAGAGCGTCAGAGCGTCAGATCGTCAGATCGTCAGAGCGTCAGAGCGTCAGATCGTCAGAGCGTCAGAGCGTCAGATCGTCAGAGCGTCAGAGCGTACGATCGTCCAGATCCGTCAGAGAGTCAGATCGTCAGGCGTCATATCGTCAGAGGTCAGATCGTCAGATCGTCAGGAGGTCCGATCCGCAGAGCGTCAGATCCGTCAGAGCGTCAGAGCGGTCAGATCGTCAGAGCGTCAGATCGTCAGAGCGTCAGATCTGTCAGGGTCAGATCGTAAGAGCGTCAGATCGTCAGAGCGTCAGAATCGTCAGATCGGTCAGAGCGTCAGATCGTCAGATCGTCAGATCGTCAGAGCGTCAGATCGTCAGAGCGTCAGATCGTCAGATCCGTCAGAGCGTCCAGATCGTTCATAGGGGAATCGTCAGAGGGGGGGGGAGGGGTCGTCAGAGCGTCAGATCGTCAGAGAGTCAGATCGCTCAGATCGTCAGATCGTCAGAGCGTCAGAGCGTCATGAGCGTCAGAGAGTCAGATCGTCAGATCGTCAGATCGTCAGAGCGTCAGAGCGTCAGAGCGTCAGATCGTCAGATCGTCAGATCGTCAGATCGTCAGAGCGTCAGAGCGTCAGAGCGTTCAGATCGTCAGATCGTCAGAGCGTTCAGAGCGTCAGAGCGTCAGAGCGTCAGAGCGTCAGAGCGTCAGAGCGTCAGATCGTCAGAGCGTCAGAGCGTCAGAGCGTCAGAGCGTCAGAGCGTCAGATCGTCAGAACGTCAGAACGTCAGAGCGTCAGAGCGTCAGAGCGTCAGAGCGTCAGATCGTCAGATCGTCAGAGCGTCAGAGCGTCAGAACGTCAGAGCGTCAGATCGTCAGAGCGTCAGAGCGTCAGAGCGTCAGAATCGTCAGAGCGTCAGAGCGTCAGAGCGTCAGATCGTCAGATCGTCAGATCGTCAGAGCGTCAGAGCGTCAGAGCGTCAGATCGTCAGAGCGTCAGATCGTCAGATCGTCAGATCGTCAGAGCGTCAGATCGTCAGATCGTCAGATCGTCAGAGCGTCAGAGCGTCAGAGCGTCAGATCGTCAGAGCGTCAGATCGTCAGATCGTCAGAGCGTCAGAGCGTCAGAGCGTCAGAGCGTCAGAGCGTCAGAGCGTCAGATCGTCAGATCGTCAGATCGTCAGAGCGTCAGAGCGTCAGATCGTCAGATCGTCAGAGCGTCAGAGCGTCAGAGCGTCAGAGCGTCAGAGCGTCAGAGCGTCAGAGCGTCAGATCGTCAGATCGTCAGAGCGTCAGAGCGTCAGAGCGTCAGAGCGTCAGAGCGTCAGAGCGTCAGAGCGTCAGATCGTCAGATCGTCAGATCGTCAGAGCGTCAGATCGTCAGATCGTCAGATCGTCAGAGCGTCAGAGCGTCAGATCGTCAGAACGTCAGAACGTCTTCATCCCACCAAATAGGAATCTGACAGCTCCAGTCATTTCATAGAGCATCTTTTTTTAATATGAAAGATCACATTTATGCATAGCTAAGTAAACCTAATTATTCTGTTTCATTGCTTTCTCAGCATGGATTTAAAAGTAATAAACTAGAAACCAATGTGTAGCTTAAAAGCACGTTTTTAGTTTTGTCTCCTTTTGTACATGAGTACAGTATTTGAGTAAATGTACTTTGTTACTCTCCAACACAAACAGAGGATCAAACATAGGAACGTTTTTCATTCTCACTGGCTGATTCCCCCCCATATGGTTTCCCCAAGCTATAGAAGAGGTGATATTACTTCAGCAGGGCTCGACATTAAATGGCCCGCTGGCCCGGAAGCACTATTTAGACACCCCGGGCAGCATAACGTACTTTCCACTTGCCCGCTCGGGCCACAAAAAATATTGCTTTAAAAAAAAAAAAATGGTCCTGTGGTGTTGGTATTTTGACTAGCAATTTTGTCAAATTGTTTCGTTTATCAACGCTACAACATAGTGTTTCGTGAGTCAGTTGTCATTGTTGGGTGAAAAGCAAACAGCTGTTTGCTGCGGAGTGCAGGAAAAAAAAGAAAGTTTCAGCAGCTTGATCGATGGAGTTGGCTTCTAGTGGTGCAGTGACGCGTCCTAAAACCCTTTTATAATCTATCGATTAGATTTATGATTCGAAAATTATAAAAGTAGGGTAGACATGTGGAGATTATCCGGCTGAACAAAACGTGCATTTATCAAACAGGTTTGTTTTCCACAGACCTTATTTCCAGTTATTTTCCAAAACCCTGTGGAGAAATCCCATTGCTTTCTGTCGAGGGAACCAGCAGCTTACTTCCTGGTTTTAGGATGCGTCACTGGCTGCACCTCTCAATATGATGCCAATATAAACAAGGCCTTCTGTCGGCTCTGTACATCAATGCCGACCTATGCTGACAAGTAAGTGAAGAGTAGACAATATAAAGGTATTGGCTATAGGGAAATGTCCCAGCAGTTTAGGATAAAGAAGGTTCTAATCTAATCAATTACATAGCCATTACATTTCTAACTCCTGATGACAGGAAGGCAGAAAATGCATTATACAAATAATAATACTCAGAATAATAGCAGACATTTTTTAACAATGACCACAATATCATTATTTTAATAAACCAAATATGAACAATTGAGGAAAATGAGGAAGAACTGATGATTAAAATGTTGTAGTACAAGTAATAATGTAGTTTGTGCATAAATTACTATTGCAACAAATGTGTTAATTTTCTTCATTATTAGTCGATTTTTTTGGACGAATGCTCCGGGCCAGTGGTTACAATGGTGGGGCCAGTGATAATACAAGTCCACCGGCCTGGGGCGGTGGAATTTTACCCTTAATGTCTACCCCTGTTCAGCCTTGTTAACATGGGGACGGCGACGTTCTCTTTATACGTTTATACGCAGAGCTACATCTGAACTGGGTTGGTAAAAGGATGGAGGCCTCCTGTCCTCACCTCTGCTCTGTTGTCCAGCAGCAGTCTGAAGCCCTCGGCCTTCAGACGGGCGTCCCCCGTGTGCAGGACGTCACTCTGAGCCAGGAGGAGAGCCAGCTCCCCACTGGGGACTTCAGTCAGCAGCGTCAGCCCCCCCTTCTCGTCCTCCTCCTCCTCCTCGTCCTCCTCCTCCAGCCCTCGCTCCTCTGCCTCCTCCTCCTGGGAGTGTTCCTGGCGGAGGGTGAGGACGGTGGCGCAGCTCTGGTCCTCGTCTTCCTCAGACTCCTGCTCCGGCTCCCGCCGCCCCTCCCTGTCTGTGTCTCTGTCTGTGTAGTCCGACTCAGCGTAGGCCGTCGAGTACCTGCGACCAACATCCTTTTATTTAGGGATTGATTTATTTGGTGATTTCAATTATTAAGAAATGTATTCCAATAACCACACATTTGGAATTTCACATGATATTGATCTATTCAATTATTATATTTGTTCTTTTGATAACTGGACTGGAACTTTCTTCCCACTGTACATTTAATATGCTATTCCTTGCTCACTAAATGTAATAATATCCTACTTTTAAATGGTGTTCGCTGTAAATTGGCCCTTCAGTGTTTATTTGACAGATAGTCTTCATATATTCATCTTTCACTGTCAAGTTGTATATCTTACTTTTTAGTTCTGTTTTCTTTTTTATTTTGAGATGTTTCTAGTTGTTCATTTTCGACTTTTAATTGTCACATTATTTGCAATGCCTTGTTTTACCATGCTGCGGTGAGAAAGACCTGCCCTACATCCCATCTTATGGTTTATTCTGCATACAGTACATTTCAAAAGGCAGTGGCGAACCGTGTCTATCACAACAGGACATTATAATGTCTTTTCATTGAATTGTCGTCTTGAAAAGGGTACTCACAACAACTTCCTCTTCACCTGTTGCACTTGTCATTTCAACGTTAAAAACAATAAAACGGCATGAATTGCTTCGTGGCATTCATCTATCATCTGTCTCGAGCCAGTTAACTAGCGGGCCTTCTAGAATACCCTGGAACCGAGGGGAACTCTGAAAGAATACGCCCATTGGCTACAAATCAATATATGATTGGTTGATCAAACTGTCAGTCCAAACGTACGCTCTCATTCAGTGCAACGACCAGGGCTTTCTATCAAGGATGTAGAATACCTTGGTTGAAGGATATTCTACCCAGAGACCCAGAACAAGATCTGATTGGTTGCTTTCTTTTCTAACACAAAACCACTGAAATGCGTAGCATGGTCCAAGAAGGACAAACAAATCAACGTAACACTGTAATATTACAGATCAACAACACGGATACAATTCTCATTTATTCATTTTATTTATATAATTAAATCGATTTTTTGTTTGTTTTATCTGAGTGTTCTGAATACCTTGAAGGCCCTGGCGGTTCGCCACTGATAAAAGGTCAGTTCACCCCTATGAGGAAAAACAAACTCTTCCCTCGAGTGGATCTTTCTGCAGATTAGGGCTGAACGATATATCGTGTCATGGCGATAACCGCGATATGCGCGATATTCACATCGCAGGGATGTGCGATTTTATAAAAAATATGTATTAATATTTTATTTTTCTTATTTTAGGACGTGCGATATTAAGTAGGTAAATTAACTCAAACACGTCATGTTACAATTATTTTGCTGCTTGCTACAAAAGGAAACTTGCGCGGCTCTCATGTCAGGGGTACTTGAGTGAGTGACATGCAGGCTCTGCATGCACAGCAAACCACCAATCACAATCATTCTTGATCAGATCACAGCAGGCCCCGCCCCACTAGTTTGCAGACCATCAAAACACCGGTAAAAAATGAGTGAGGCACAGGAGGGCAATACCGGCGAGAATAAAGATTTACTTCCAAAAAGAAAAGCAACATCTGCCATCTGGAACTATTTTGGATACAAAAAGGTTCTTCTCTTCTTCCTTCACAGATGAACCCCCTTATTTGAGGGTAAGCAACATGACATGTTAGATCATGACTTAAGCAGGGCTCAACGCTAACTTTTAAAAGTGGTTACCAGGCTGGCAACCAGGCATCAGCTTTTGGTTGCCAAAACTGTAAATACGGTTGCCATTTTTAGACACCTTATATTTTAAATAATTAAGATACTATACAGTTATACATCAACTTAATAATGAACATGTGACACAAAATAATGTTTAAATGCTTTACAATAAGTAATTAACACAATTATTTGAAACTTAAGTGGTAGGAAACTTGTCCACCCTCAATTGCTGGTATACAAAATACCAGTAGTGCAGCTGTTGTCATGTTCTTCACAGATCCCTCACAAATGAATTGAGCAAGTCACTAGTTTCTTGGTCATCCGTTGTCTCCCTTTCAAATATGGGTTTTCTTGACCTTTGTCAAGACCCACTGGCCCTTCAGCATTGAAGTCTAGGATTGGCCAGACTAATACATTTCTAATGTTAAATAAATAATAATAATAATAATAATCCTTATATTTATTATAGCGCTTTATCAAAGACTCTCAAAGCGCTTTACAAATACACATTACACATACAGATCATACATGTAATGGTCATCTACTGTGGACAATACCCACAGGAGCAAATTCGGGTGAAGTGTCTTGCCCAAGGACACAACGGCCTGACGCAGTGGAGCGGGTTTCGAACTGGAGTTCCCCAACGCCCCCTTGATCTGATGATCAAACGCACAGACCACTGCGCCACCCGTCCCCTGAGGAAAAACCATTCACGGTTAAGAATTAGATATGAATTATTAATGCTGTAAATTACCTTCAATATGTCTAACTATATTTAAAATGTGTTACCTTTTTATAGAAGTGATTGTAATTTTATGCTAATATTTTCCTATGGTAAAGTTTCGTTTTGCACTTTTATTTTGGTAGTAATAAGATCGAGACTCTTATTTTGAAGGAACTTTTACCGGAAGTGAATGGACAACATTCCTCTTTGCTTTTCGTTCGGGTTTACCTTGCGTTTCATCAGTTGAATCACTTTGAACATTCGTTTGAGATGTTGAAGGGTTGGCGGAATTTTTTACCCCACAGTCAAACAACTTAATTTGCTTCGCCATTTTTTGTAAAACAAACACGCGGCGCACCCATGGGGGCACCGCGCACGCGAGTAAACGTGCATCGCTTTCGGGCTCCATAATCACACCAATGCACGTGCAACTTAAGTCTCAGGTTCCGACTGGTCAGAACAATAATTAAATATCACTCTGAATACAACAAATAATTAACATTTATCTATTTTGGGGTGCACATTTAGCTGTTTGCTGTCCTTATTTCTTTATGTTAAAAACTGGTTGGCAACCAAAGGCCAAGAAGTGGTTGACATTTTTTCTGAATGGTTGCCAATGGCAACCTGGCAACCGTTACTGTGGAGCCCTGTTAAGGTATGATGAGTCAACCAGTTAAGATCCAGACGTCCGTGACTAAAATCCTTCATCCGGTTAAATATAGTTAAAAAAAACGCAATATATATCGCAGGGTAAAAAAATATCGCAATGTCAGTTTTTTTCAATATCATGCAGCCCTACTGCAGATACATTTCTTTGACTTGCTCAGGTTTTAATATATCTGCACCAGTAAGATGGAAGTGAATGAAATGGGCTTAAAGGGTCTTATTCCTCATTAGAGAGCAGTCTCTATGAAACTGTTCACAGTCTCACAGTCTGTCATTGTGTTGGTGAGTTAGTGGATGTATCTGATGGAGCTTGTTAAGAGGCCTTTACTAACCCCAACAGTTGATCCTTCGTAATGTAACATGACTACTCGACCCACAGATTATTACTCCAGGCTTCTACGGGTGTCAACAATTAAAATGATATTTGATTTGCACCACAAACCAAGGCCACTAACAAGATCACAACTTTTAAGATGCACTAATTAATATGTTCCAACATATGACAATGGATCAAATTACTACAAAACAACCCAGAGGAGTATTGCTAAAACAATCAATAAAACCAGCTTTAAGAGATCTTGCTGCTGATCCATCATATTAATTAGGATATTATGTGATTGTGCACCAGGTATAAGCAGTGGTGCCCCAAGACACTCTGGGGGCCCCAGGCAGAACAGACATGCCACCCAACACATCAAGCACAACCGGCAGACGTACCCTCCTTCGCTGGTCTCATATGCGCTGGCCATACCCTGGCTGGCAGTGAAATAGATGGAGCTGGAGCCGGTGGACTCGGTGCGCTCCCTGTGGACCACGTGGCGCCGCCGACGCACCCGCTGACTTTCCTCCACTCCCTTCCTGAATGTGGGGAAGAAGGAACAAACATTCACGTTAGCTTCACAACACCAAGGTGGAGGACCAGTCCCACTTTAAAGATTCGCTCTCTTCGATTTCATTTTTTTTAACATGTTTTTTACTAGATGTGGGAAATAAGGTGTTCAGCTTTTATTTTACGACATAAAATACATCCTTAAACACCCCACTCATGAATGTCTGAAGCGTGTAGGTGTCTCCAAAAAGGCAGCCTCTAACAAGGGACTGAGCCGCCTTAAGCTTAGCGGTAATGACATGAAATCATGCGACTTGTGGTTGCTTCATACAATTTCAGAGCATACAATTGTATCCCCCTTCTGAGCAGTTTCAGGTCAATCCTTAGTAACTGATCCTTACATGTGTCATGACTTTGACGTGGTTGCTTAATATTGTGCCATAAAGTTACTTTTTTGGGACAAGAGCAAATACATTACTTTGTAGGTCTCTTATTAGTGTCATTAGTAAGCAACTCTATTATTTTTTTAAACTTTTATTCATGATCTATTTTCAATTTTAAATCATCAAATATTGATAATGTCCGATATAATTCCTTACTTTCCGTAATGCCCATTGATTGAAATACAAAACAAAATGAAATGCAACATTCCCCAGATATATAGCCTGGAAATGATAAACCTTATTTGAAATCAAAGGATCAATACAATACAGCTTTATTTATAGAGCACTTTAAACCTCCAGGCCAAAGTGCTGTACAGTCAAATAAACAAACAAAACATACAAAAAGCAACACAGCTCAGCTCACACTCCATAAAACAAGTACAAGTAAAAACAATAGACAATTTAATAAAAGCAACGCTAATGTTAATTAGTGTTAATACGCTAAGGAGAAGAGGTGGGTTTTAAGAAGCGATTTAAAAGCAGGCAGTAGGGCTGTGCGATTATGGCAAAAATCATAATCACGATTATTTGGGTCAATAATTGATATCACGATTATTTTGACGATTATTCATTGACCATTTATTGAACTTTAAAACAAATAATATTTTACCAATAAACAAGATCAATAAATGTGTTGGAGCGCACTTCCAAAACCATACTAAACATATATTAATATGATAAATAAAAATAAATTAGACCAAAATAAATGAAATCAAACATGTTGCAGTGCACTGTCACAACCTACTGAAAACTCCTTAACATATAGCCAACATTTTGGTTCAACATATTCCACTCAGTTAAACGTTGAAGGCTGGCCAACCGTCATGGTCCAGAAGTAACAGGAAATAAATGTTGAACTACAATTTAAGACCAAATAAAAATGTTTAGGCCACCATGGCAAATGCTGGTAGGGCTGCTCATGTCATCTCTTAAAGATTTTTTGCAAGAAACACCAGGCTGTTTACATGGTCTGGTTTCAGAGATGAGCGCAGGCAGGTGACAATATTGCCACCTGTACTGAAGACCCTCTCTGAAGAGGAACTTGTGGCAGTGCTGCCACATATGACACAGGACAAAAGGAAAGACTCTGAACCCTTTCTTTGCCATTATATAAAAATAGTGTTGCTACAAAAGTATAAATTAGGCTTACTAATAAGACAACTCAGATCTGAAGCTACACAGTAATCAGCTGCAACAGTGCAATAAAAAAGACAACATTAATAGAATCAAACCCTTTTTTTGTTGCATTTTATTAGAGTATAAAAAGAAATGCCTTTAAAATAGGATGCAAGCAACACTAGTTTCTGAACTGATAATAGACTATAATCAATTTAAACAGAACAGATCTTAATGTTTGCATTCTTATACCATTTTGTACAATAATTATCATGAATAAGTTCAAACAAACTAAAACTTACAGCAGATTAATAACGGTATCTAAATTGAGTTTTTATTATATCAAAAACCTGTTGAAATGCTACTGTTATTTTGACTGTCCCACAAAAGCGCGTCGGCAGCCTCCAGGAATGCTTCTTTCATAACTTCGCCATCTTTGAAAGACTTCATGTGTTTCGCAAGAACGTGACTGACACGATAAGATGCTATGGCAGCAGCCTTGCTCTTGTTGTTGGGCCTGGTGGAAATGGACTGCTGTGCATTTAGCTGTCCTTTCAGGCCCCTCCCCTTTTTGGGAGCGTAGGGCTGAATTAGGAGGGAATTCCGTCTCGTAGCGTTTGTGCACTGTTTTGAAATGTCGCTCCTAAATTACCCTTCTTCGATAAAGCCATCATTCGATGAGACAGATGGACTTTGAATTGGAATAGATACAAAAATAATTATCCTCCCACTCGGAGGGAAAATTATAAATTTTGGGCTTTTTTGCTTCTGCCATAATTGCGGTCTTGTGTGTGTGCGGACTGTCACTCCTGTTGACCATCCATGCTGTTGACACGGACAACGTCAGCGAACTAGTGCACTGCTCACCAGCCACGCCCCGACACATAGGGTGAGGCCGGCCAATCACAAAGCTTTGATGCGTTCAAGTGCATTATTCTGGCACGGGAACATTATGTTACAGGACATTAACGATAAAACAGAATATTGTTGTTCTATTTTTAGACACATCTCGCGATCGACTGGGAATCTCCCCGCGACCCTTCTTTTTAACTAGTTGCTGCTCTTGTTCTGACATCTTCGCTTGCGCTGAACACTCACAACACATGTCACTCCCACGTGGCCGAGTGGGCTTTTAGGGAGGGGCGAAAGCGCACCCAGCAAAATAATCGTATTTTGTCAATTATGCTGTTTTCCTAATCGTCGCAAGCCATAATCGTAATCGCGATTAAAATACGATTAATTGCACAGCCCTAGCAGGCAGTGTGGAGGCCTGTCTGATGGGCAGGGGCAGATCGTTCCACAGTGTGTGAGCCTGTCTGATGGGCAGGGGCAGCAACGGCCCCCTCTGAGCTTTGACTTGGTTCTGGGTAGGGATCGACCGATGTGGCTTTTTCAAGGCCGATACCGATACCGATTATTAGTAATCAAGGAGACCGATAACCGATATTTGGAACCGATATACATTTGCAGTAAAATCAGAAAATCTTGGTGTCAAAATGTAGAATAACACAAACTCCAACATAACTCAACACAACTTCTTTGAAATGCATTTAAGCATATATTATGTTTAATGAACTTTTAAACATCTTACAACTGGTTTCCTCTCTGTGCCCTTTTCTTTAGTGCAGCCATCTGCAATGAGTTAGAGAGAGACAAGAAGTGGGGCTGCAGGCTGACATGCTTAACTAACAATAATGCTTAAGTTATTATATCAAAACAATGCCTGTCTATCTAGCATAAAATCCCAATAAGCTGCTTGCAACTGCAAAACACTAGTGCTAGCTAATGTTTTGCAAAGTATTAAAAGTGAGGCTATTACAGTAGACCTAACGTTAGTCTAGTAGCCTCACTTCTAATATTTTGCTAAACATTTGCTAGATACATGTTGGCCAGCTAATGAGCTTCACATATCAACCTGAAAAACTGTGAGGCTCCACTAAAATGTATTGGCAGCCAGTGGAGCAAAGCCAAAATGGGGGAAATGTGGTCATATTTCCGTGTGCCAGTTAAAAGCCTTGCTGCGGCATTTTGCACCCGCTGCAGACGAGTGAGGGAGGACCCACTGACCCCCATGTAGAGAGAGTTACAGTAATCCAGCCGAGTGGTGACAAAGGCGTGGATTACTTAGAAAAGGTTTTATTTTGGCTAGCTGCCTCAGGTGATAAAAGCTTGTTTTTACCACAGATTTAATCTCAAGTTTTAGTTCAGGGTCTATTTTAAGGTTCGTAATGGTGGGCTTGGTTTACTGAGCCAGGGAACCCAAGTCTACAGAAGTGGTGCCAGTGGTGCCACCAAAAACCAAATCCTTCCTTTTTAGTGGGACATAAATCTGGCTATCATCAGTATAGCAGTGGAATGCGATGCCGTGCTTTCTAAGTATGGACCCAAGAGGGAGCAAATAGAGGGAGAATAGCAGGGGGCCTAATGCTGAGCCCTGTGGGACCCCATACAGGAGTGGAGCAGAGGATGACTCGGAGACACCAAGGCTGACAGAGAAAGTTCTGTCCTTCAGATATGACCTGAACCATTCCAGGGCTTTCCCCTCAATGCCCACCCACTGCTCCAAGCGAGAGATCAGGATGTCATGGTCGACTGTACTCCAGGGTACTAAGTTCAAGTAAGATATTGTTGATGAGAAGAGTGTTTCATAGAAGCCCTGGTATGATACATAATATATACATTAATTAGGCGCTTTCTGCACCAGGAAAACCACTATATAAATAACATGTATTATATTATTATTATTATTATTATAAAGGCTAAGTAGGTCAGAGTCAGACGCTTCACATCACCACGGCAACTCACTTGACATCCTGGATGATCTGCATGGCAATGTCCTGCAGCCCCCCCCCTCAGCTCGGCCACCTCTGAGCGCAGTGAGGACACACAGCTCAGCACCTCATCCAGCTGGTTCCTCACCTCCAGCTGCTGCTCTGCTGACAGGCCCTGCACCGCAGCCTGCACCGCCGCCAGAGCCTGCTGCTGGGCCTCCGCCTCTGCAGGGGGGGGGCAGGACATGGAGGATGAGGGTAAGGCTGCATAACTTAGAAAAAATGACTAATTGCAATTTCATTATGATTCGCAGTAGTAGAACAATTATAAATTACATTATTCACATAATTATTCAAATATAGGCCTATATTAAAAATGATCATTGGATTATTTTAATTTGAACAATAATGTTTGTATTATGGCTGGGAAATAGTTTGAAGGATGTCATATCTCTGCAGCTCCACCTAATACTTAATTCAGGATGATAGTTTCACATATGTTGTCTTTACCAAATGTTGCACTTACTAGGAAATGGATACTGCACTACATCATATTGAGATTTTGATAAAATACCAATTTATTGTGGATGCAGAAGGCAAGAAAAAGGTAGCTTTGAAGGAGGGCTGCAGTAAAAGTACCTACTATGTTTATCTAATTATCTTTACTCTAAAAAAGAGAGGTGAAAGGTCATATGCACAGCAGGCACAGACTGGAGCTCGAGTATGCTCAACTCATGCTTATCTCTTCCATCTAAACATGTTAAGTTTCATATTAAATGTTTAGGGGATTACAGTGCTTTTAATAAGATATCAACACTCAGGATATTTGTCATTTACTGGACACGGACAGTAAACTGAAATTGATCTAAAATAAATACCAATTTGAAAGCCTCAAAATAAACTAAATCATCGATAGAAAAACACTAATTGCTCTCAGCTGTGGTGGTCCAGAACTGCAATGCATTTAGGGGAAAATAACAGGAACGTGCCAAAGTCTATAAAGTTGCCATGTTGGGTATATGACTCATCACCATAACTCAAGCGACATTTACCTTCAGTCCCTGAATTCGTATTACGCAGTTGGAACCATGCCTCTCGCTCACACACTAACATGCTTCTGACAGTCAGTGTCAGGCACTGAGTAACCCACCTTGAGCCTCCAGAGTCCCCAGCAGCACAGCTTCCCCCGCCCCGTCTAACAGCGGCCTGGCTTCCAGCACCAGTCTCTGGGCTCTTATCCTGCTGATCTCCTTGTAGATGATGTAGGCGACCAAGCCACAGCCTGCTGTAGCTGCGACAGCAAGCCCCACGAGCCCACTCCTCCCGAGCTGCGCGTTCATCTCTGCACGCTCAGCTAGTCGTTTAACAGTTTACGGTACTAATTTAGCTCTGCTTACATACGTCACCAACCATTGTCTACCTGTAACTTATTTCAGGATACAAACGACATGCCTCAAGCCGCTGGACGTATATTATCTCAGTTCCGAAAAGATGCTTGACAGGGGGCACGCTCACTGCTAGCACGTTAGCCAAGTGTCATTAGCCTGTGACTGTAATAGCCTCCACTGGCCAATAACACAAAAATATAAGCTTGACGCAAATGTTACAATTCTCCTTTAGACCTGTCCTAGTAATAATTAAAGACGAAACGTTTAAAAATAATAAACAAAACGGTTTGTTTACATCTTATGAAGGTATTTAGTCGACTAGCAGCTATGAAATGTCAAACGTAACTGCATCACATCAGCACCAACGAACGAGGCGAGCGCATGGGGACACAACTTCCTGCTCCAATTTCCAAAATAAAAGATGTTGTCGAGAGGGCTGCATTATTATGTATAATATTAGGTAGTATGTCAACATTATACAACTAAGTAGACACAGTGGAGAGTGTAACTCAGTACATTTACTCAAGTACTTTTACTTTACTACATTTTGGAGGAAATGTTTTAGTAACGAGCTACTAGGTATGGATTAATAGTACAGAATATAAATCAACGTATTAATCATTATGTATTACTATAGGTTAAACTACTAGGAAGTATATCAATAATTTAAATAATCTACCACTTTACCAAGTGCAACATTGACATTAATACTAAATAATAATAATAATAATAATAATAATAATATATAATATACTATAAGCAGACTCATCTCTGGTGGGGACGAGTCTGCCTAGGTGGGAGATGGACCATATGGTGACCTGGTGCAGGAACAACCACCTGGAGCTCAATGCTCTCAAGACAATGGAGATGGTTGTGGACTTCACGAAGAATGCAATTTCACCACAGCCTGCACGCCTCCAGCCTGCCTCCAGGACCCTGAGGCGGGCAGGGAAGATAGTGGGCAACCCCTCCCACCCTGGACACAAACTGTTCTCAACACTGAAAGATACAAACTCGCGACGTTATCAACAAAAACCTACATCAAAACATGTGGCGCTAGGTAGCCACAACCGCTAACATGGCTTAGGTGGGTTACCTTGGTCAACACTGGTCTTCAATGGCATTACAACGACAAAAACGATGCTGTAGTTAATCCATAGGTTAATATCCAATGTGACTGTGTCCCCTTTTAAATGTTCTGATAATCTATAAGGTTTAGCGTTTCCGTTTCTAGAAGTCAGAGTAGGGATATTCCTACCCTCTGCAACAAGATTGCATGCGGAGAGACCATAGACTGTATATATAAATGGACTTAGGGTCCGTGACGTCACCCATAGGATTCTGCAGAGTTGCCGTGAAGCCCTTAGTAGGCGGAGTCGGCCACTAACGGCTCGACAGTGACGTCAGAGTTCAACTCCCGTCTGTTCCAGCCCGCTCCAAATAAGGGCAAAGAGGCGGAGCCGAGGCGGGACCTGCTGCCACCGAGCTGAAAGTTCCAGAGCTAGCTGAAGCTACCAAGCTAAGCTAACATGCTCCCCATCTGCACGCTGCCGTCGCATTTTACGTTTCTAAGGTAAGCGGACATGAAACTATAAATAATAATCTAAGTTATTGAGTTTTTAGCATAATACTTCAGAATCTTAAAACCCCTTAACGTTTGTATGCAATTGTGCTAAATTCAACACTGGAATCAAGCAAATATTAATATGTTTGCATGACATTAGTTATTTATATTTTGATATCACTTAACTATACGTTTAATACATTTAAGTCAAGCTAAGGTACATGTGATGGTAGCTAGTTAGTGCTCTTACCTGTGAGGCCTCCTCCAAACAGCATAATAACCAGACTATATCATTAAAACTAAGTACCAGTTCTAGATCCTGACTTTAGACAAACAATTCAAAAGATAAAATGTATTTAAAGACCAATCTTTATTTGAATGTGCCTCTTAACCTGAGATATTAGTTATACAGTAATAGTATTGACAATCAAAAAAAACTGAGCAACTCAACAGTCAACTTTATGTTTCTTATTGTCTAAAGCATTTATTATTTTCATTTTCCCAATCTCATATTCAGTGTGGACGGATTGAGACAGCATGGTGTCCAGAGAGCAGGAGAGATTTCAGGGATAAACCTCCGTGTGATGGACGTCCTGTCTGTTGGTTTGGAGAGGACTGAGGGTCTTTCCTCTGCGAGGAGGACTGAGGGTCTTTCCTCTGCGAGGAGGACCAGGGCTGATGAAGGAGCCCATGCTGGGCAAAGCTGATACCAACTGCACAGGCCTAGTCTGTCACTTTATTTGACTAAATGTGTTTACTTATACATTTAATAGGTTTACACCTTCTGTCCATATGTGCTTTTGGTTCACATTTCAATAAATTGTATTTGTATTTGCACTCCTTTTGTCCATTATTCTTACTGAAAATGTTAGATTACACATTCACATCTGACTGAAGATTGGCCCCATTTATTTGTAACGTTGCAAAACAAGGTACATGTTGTGAAGCTCATAAAGTGAGGCAAATAGAAATAATCAGCTGATGGAGTGTAGATGTGGAAATAGCTGCATTCGATCAGCTGACTGTTTTTACAATAAAAGTAGTTTCTTAGTGAATGTCCTGTACTGGTCTTAAAATCTCATAACATCAGCTTTTAATGTTCCTCTTGGATGTTCTTCTTGACCCTCAAAGAAGGAGAAAATGTCGTGTCTTTCAGGCATGTCCTTTCCTAACAAAAATAAAACATATTATTGCAGAACAAGTGTATTATTTATGAAAGCGGTGTGTTTGTGTGTTTAGGGGCTGTAGATATAATTATTTTGTAATTGTAATGTTTTTTTTTTATTTCAACAATGAGCTACAAAGACAATCAGATTATGAACAACATGAATAACAGTATGAAGTTCATCAACATTGAAATATATGTTATTATCAAAATAATATTTAACTGTTATCAAAACGTAGTGCAACTGTAGAAGCTTGCTCTGTTGTCTCACTGAAAGAATCACTTTTACCACGTTTTTTACAGACAATATTGAGAGATAAATAGTAGCAGTTCTCACTATGTGTTAAATATCTTTGCCTTCAATACATTAAATTAGAAAGCTGACAAAGTCATATTGCTAGATATCTAAATGTAACTTTTTGCATGGAAAAAACCCTCAACTTCACTGATGTGTAGGTGATCTAGTATTTAGTATTGTTTAATGGAATGTATATCAGTGTATTCAAGTCAATACTTCATTCATTTAAACCAATATCTTTCTTGATTCTTTGTACAGTATGAAAAAAGAGTCTTTGTACCTGTGCTGAAGTTCACTGCTGTGAGGAGTCCAGTTCTGTCTCTCACTCTCTGGTCCAGCCTGTCTGCATCACCTGGACACCTTAAACAAACAGATATATATATGTAAAGTACCATGTGTACAAACAATATAACTGATTCTCTTCTGTTGAACATGTTGGATTGTGTATTGTCCGAGTCAGGGGCCTTTTTATTTTACTGTAACTTTGGAAGTTGTGTTACCAATGCTTACTGTTTATTTGATACCCATTTGATAATGCAATTAATAAAAACAACAAGGTTTGGGTTCGTTCTTCAGATGACTGTGACGTTAACGTGTAAGCTCAATAATGAACTCCAGCTCAACCAACCATATTGTAATATCTAAGTAATCATCTTGAAATATGACATTAATAATTGTAATATACACACATCTTATTGTGAGGTTGATTTCACATACACTACTTCGACATTAGCTTGTCTACATACTTGAGCATAGCCAATTTAAATTAACCTTAGATGCATACAGTTCTACTTACATAATAAAATATCTCTAAGTTACAAGGATGTAACCTTATTTTATCAACCTCAAACAGAAGCCGTTTGTTCAACAGTATTATCCCACTTAACACTTGTCTATTTCGTTTTAACCTTTATATATACAGTCTATGATTTTAACTTGGAGGCTACGATTACAATCGTTAGCACCGATGTAGCTACCACTAGCTTACATGCTAACCCAAGCCTTACCATTCATTACGTAGCCGATTAAAATCATTAACACATAAATAAAGCACTCGAATTTCACTTACCGCATTCATGCACCGTCTGTTTTAACCACAGAGCGAGTCACAATAGTCCGATATATAAGCATGAAGAACAAACAACCACGGCCGGCTACAAGTTGTGTTTCCTGGATGAGCTGAGCAGGCAGAGTCCCTGTAGCTAGCTTCACGGAGCAGCTAGCAGAGAGACAAGAAGCTAACAGCGGCAGGCACTTGACAGAGCCGTCACTCAATGTGACCACGCCCTAATCTATGCACAAACTTTAAGACCTAATATAAATAAAAGGGTCGCGTTAGAAAACAATTCACTCACAGATCCATAATCATGAAGGTGGAATCTAACTATATCGCTAATAAAATGTATGGAGCCAGGGGTAGAAACATGTTTTTTTTCTGCTGTAAAGTTGGGCATTTTAACATGGGGGTCTATGGAAATTGCTCCTTTCTGCAGCCATCGCCTATCGGCCAATATATGAACTGCAGTGTGTGGCACTTCCGTATTGGCTTCCCGGCTCTACCCCACAGTTTGCCGCTTGGGAGAGACGCAAGCTTTTTTTTTTAACATTTACCTTCGATTCTATTGGCTCTAACGGTCAGGAAGAGATGTCACATGTCAAAATCGAGCAAGGGGGGCCAGAGATATGGAAAATCCACCCAAATGGCCAACATTTTTTTTGATAAATCTGTCTAAAAAGGTCAAATGTCACTTGTTTTGCATCAATCTTGATACAGGGTACTTATTATATGTTGTACTTTGGATTCCTAAAGCTTTTAGTCTACTAACCCATCATCCAAGGTACAAAATAATTTTTGGACGGACACTATAATTTACAGTTTTTTACCATGTACAATCTGAATTTTCTTTAACAAAAAAAACATCTATATTGATTTCTGACTTTTCTACATCCAACTCACAGGTTTATCATTACTTTGAGAAAAAAGATTATTAATTTAACCCTTTTAGAAGATATGGTCATTTGTTCTGGGAATGTCATTTTTGAGCCTGAGACCTGAAAAACAGGCTTGGGGCCTAACAGGTTAAGTAAAATATCTGAGTACTTCTTCCACCTCTTCCACCAGACTTATTTATTGAATAGGATAAATGATAAGATACAAAGCAAAAATATGACTTTAAAAAAATGATTTTTATGTCCAGTGATCATAATAGCCTACATAAGATAAGATAAGATATCCTTTATTGATCCCAAATTTGGAAATGCTTTTGCAGCAGCATGTAAAACTAAGTAAAATTAGAAATACAAAATAGAACACTATTGAAGGGCATATTAAATTAGATATCAATGGTACATGCAGGGGCGCAACTGATTGGGGCCCCGGACCAGAAAGGCCCCCTAAAGAAGGTCGATTAAATTGGTCCACAGCAAAGACAACATGAAACCCCCTTTCATTTCTTGCTTGTCCAGCTTCTGCTGGTGGAGGGGGTGGGTGGGGTTATCCATGATGGATAGCAGTTTGTTCAGAATCCTCCTCTCCACCACGGCATCAAAAATGTCCATTTTAACGCCGATGACAGAGCCAGCATTTCTACTTGCCCTTGATTTGAAGCTGAAATGTTATTGTCACATTTCAGCCTGTGGTCTTCATGGGTCTACCTTAAAGGTGAGGTGTGACGCAAGACAAGACATTGTTCCTTTATATTAAAGAAGGTGAAGAAACCTGTAAAACATGCTCGGAGGACAGCATCCTCATGATGCCAGGGAGTGGCAGCCATGTTGCTTCCTGACCCAAGTGTGCACGCTAAACAATAAATGAAACCGTTGTTTTTTATATGCCACCACTGAACCATGCCAAGAATGTTTCCAAGTGAAAGAACAATGTCATTCATGAAGAGGTGAAATCAGCATGACCCCTGCAGGGAGGAAGTAGAGCAACATTGTTGATGTTACTCACACATACTCACAGAGAGTTCAGGCTGATCTTGGAAACTCTCCCAATGTATCCTAACTAATGAACAAAAACTAAAACAGCTTTGGTTATTTCTTTTTGCACCTGCCTTAGAATGTTCTGTGGTGTAATGTAGCACTTAATGTTGATGCTGGTTAGGAACTATTACATTAGGACAAAGCTAATTGAATAATTACCAAAGCAAAACAAAGGATCTGTGTTTGAACAGTATGCAGTCGGACCTGTTCAGTGCAACAGAAACGGTTTCCGAAGCAGGAAATGCTTGCAGGCACAAGTGACCTGACTAACTGCCACTAACAGGGTCACCACATCACAAATGTGAACTTTTTCTTTATTTCGTCATTTATTCAAATATAGTTTACAGTATTTATTTAACCCGTAGATGCATAAGTGGGTCTTTTTGGACCCGGTGAGGTGGTTTTCTTGAAGTATCTTCGTAATTACATTTTTTATCATTTCATATTCCAGCTATTCCTCAAAAAAATGTTTTGGATATCATGCCATTCAAATTTGTAATTTACATTTTAAGAAATTGTAGTTTTTGTATTATATGCCCTAAGATTCCATAAGTCGGTCAAAAATGACCCCCATGCATTTTCTATGGAATCCTATGGGAAAACTTATTTTTTTTAAATGTAAAACAAATGTCTAAAATTATAAATAGTGAAAAATTAAATACAAAATATTTCTAGTGTGAACCAAAATATAATACTAAATATTATACAAGTGATTTTTCTTAACCAAAATGACAAAAATGCCATAAAAACACATATTATTCTAATTTGGTCCTTTATGACCCACTTATGGAAGAGTGGGTCCAGTCACTCGTGCATCTAAGGGTTAAACAGTTGTGTATATGTTTGCTAAATAAACACATTTTCTGAACACAAATGATGGTTTAAATGTATACGCCTTTCTGAGATTTAATATAGCACTCCCATTAGATTTGGATATTTGTGAGAGAGATTGGAATTTGTAGTTTTTAAATCGAAGGGTGGGAGATCCTGACTCTTATTAGTTCCTAGTATGGGTCATTTGAGACCTTTTCCACAATGCAACTCAATACCATCTTGTCCTCCTGAATGATAAGATAAGATCAGACAAGATAAGATGAGACAAGGCAAGATAACATAAGATAATATAACGAAATATAATATAAAATAAGATAGACGTTATTGTCGCAGCGGTACATTTGCTTAGACATCAGTGTGTGCAGTAATAGATCACAGCAAAACAGTTAAAAAAGACAACAAATAGCCCAAATGTATTTATCAATTGCACATAGCTATCAAACTTCATCAGAAGAAATGCACACACAGTGCATGAAACAACAGTGATCAATGCCAATTTCAATGCCAAGCCAAATTCTTTCAGCCCCACACCTACTGTTTACAAGAAAACCCTCTTGCACAGAAGAAGCAATTCAACACAGCCTAAAGTTGATTAGGCTTTCTTGTGACAAGTAAAGTACTGTAGGCTGCACTTCCTGACCACCATGCAGTGCATGTCTTTTTTGACAGAGAACAGCTTTACACATCAGCCAACTTTACAGCATGTATGGACAGAATAACTAAAGCCTCTGTTGATTTTGTAATATATATGTTCCTGGTCTCTGAAATGTACTACAGTAAAACAGGAAACACGGTGGATGAAAGTATATCAATCTTGAAATCTAGATTTGTTGTTATTTGTTCATTTTATGTTCTAACCAAATTATTAGTTTTTTGGGAAACTATAGCCAAACTTGGATGTGTATTTTCTTTGTAAATTGTAAATTGTGTAACTTATCTTTAAGTTCATGCATACTTATTAATTGTTTATATATAATTTAGAATCAGTAATATTTTTGTTTACCAATTTGACACTGCTTTAGTTTGTATAGTACAACAATTTTCATGTTTCATTTCATTATTATTATTATTTTGTATTATTGTTTTATACATTTGAAATAAATCAAATCAAATATTAAGCTTTGGCTCTTTACTTGCTGTAACAATGTCAATGTCCCCTATGTGTGACGAATGATTCTGATTATAAGACTGATTGTGAAGACAAGTCCTAATTTGAGGAGCTTCTAAGTCCTACACAACTATTATAATATGATATTGTATTATAAATAATTATAAATATTATAATTATATGTCTTATGCTCACAAATTGAGTTTGCAAAAGTTATTATCAAAGACATTATCTTTGAGATTTGGAGAGGGGATATTTTTTGGGGGACATCAAACTGGCGGAGTTAACATTTGACCCAAAGGAAGAGGAACTCAAAAACTAACATGTACTAAACCCAAAAATTAAATGCGTTTTAAGTTTAAACCTTAACCCATAGTAGTAATATAAAGGTTGAACCAGGTTAGACAAAGGTTAAACCTGGTTAGACTAGGCCCAGGTCGCTGTGAGTACTTTGGGCCCGTCCTCCTCCTCTGTGTATCCCCGCCCTCTTTAGTTTATAAAAGAGCCGAGCAGCATCAGTCGGTTAGCTCAGCCAGACGCTGCAGCCGGAGAGACGCAACATGGCGGAGAGAGGCAGCGAGAAGCCGCGGTCCGAATGTTCTCCAGCCCCGCTGTAGAACTGTTCGGTGTTGGCCAGGTTTTACCGCTTTAAGGCGAATGGAGACAACTTCAAGAGACAAACGGCTGTGGAAAATAGTCGCGAGGGAGCTATCTGAGATGAGCCGACACGCGACAGGTAGGAGAGACAAGTGTGCACGCGACAAAGCTTCTCACCCACAGTGATGATAACAAGCTTATGTATTTCACTTCAGAAGTTCTAGTTCATGCCGCACCACTTTACAGAGTGCTGCTCATCAGCCAGATTTTCTTTCCAAAGGCTGTGAGGAATTTGCTGGACCGATTCCTCCAGTGGTCATATTTCAAGGATTGTTGGAATTTCTTGCCGGGTGTGTTTTCAATAAAAATAATAACTTTCAGGCGTCCAGGGGTCGGTGCAGGAGTGCCCCCCCCCCTCCCCGCCGCTGCCTGCGGATCATGTGCTCCACTCTGCAGCCGTGTTGTTCCCTGGTAGCTATCACTCCTCCATACTGTTATTTCTATTACCAGAGGTGGGAAGTAACTAAGTACATTTACTCAAGCACTGTACTTGAGTACAATTGTTGATACTTATACTTTATATATATATACTTATACTTTTATGAGTATTTCAATTGTGTACTACTACTATGTACTTATACTCCACTACAGTTCATAGGTAAATGGTGTACTTTTCCTCCACTACATGTAATCCCTTTAGTTACTTCACAGATGTGGATGAATGATGTGAAATATAATCAAGTGTTGAATCAGACTTTAGTTCCACCTGGAGTAAATCCACCAGCTACCCTGCAGTATACAAAGTCATTCAAAGTAGCTGCACCTTTACCAGCTTTGAGAACACTTTCATGATTAGAAAACATATCATGTATATTATTCTGAAACGGACCAATCTGCATTGTGAGTACTTTTACTTTTGGTACTTTCACTATATGTTGAGGCTAATACTGTTTTACTTTAGTAACATTTTGATGCAGGACTTTTACTTGTAACAGAGTATTCCTACACGCTGGTACTTGTACTTTTACTTAAGTTCAAGATCTGAGTACTTCTCCCACCTCTGTCTGTTTCTGTAATGTGGCTGTGCTGCATTCAGTGGCAAGCTTATCCAGGAATAGGAAATGCTTATTAAGAATTATAGAGCTTATCTCAGCCCTTTTTTATTCATTGTTTAAAAATTATGACATTACTGCATGACACATTGAAGTGTTGACAATAATCCCTGACATTTTTTGATCATAATAGAAAGATATATTGTATTTTTAATAAGGTAATCAACAGAGCATGTGCTTGAATACAAAATGTTGGAATGTTTTAATCATTCTTTTTTTTCAGCTAAACATTTTTAAGATTTTTTTTTGTATCCGTCCGTACAGGTGCTTTTGATCAACATGGCTGCCCTTTGATCGTGTTTCCAGTAGAGGAACAAGCCAAACTCTCCTCAGAACTCAGCAAAGCAGAAGTGGTGGACTTCATAAATCACTTTCTGGGTCTGCACAAGTAAGAGCAGTCAGGCAGGCTTATTGTGATGATGTGAATGAGAGGGAGGTGTACTAATGGGTGCATGGTTCTCTCTCAACAGTAGGAAGCAGGAGAAGGAGGGCTTGGTGTCAGTGGTGGCTGATCTGAGGCATGCATCCCTCCAAACCTCCAGGTTCATTGCTGAGACTCTGCTCCTGCTCGAGGTAAGCTCCTGGCAGAGTGCACTGTGGGAAGCTGCTGTGGAGGATGGCCTGCAGCAGCTTCCAATGGTTGTGCATATGATGGATATGTGGTTTCAGAACAAAGCACCTATAGATGGCCATAGTAATGGCTTCAGAAAAGGATGGCATGTATGTGAAGGATTACCGATGCAAGCATGACCATTGGAAAAACTGGATAACGTCCATTATGGTACGATACAATAATACTTGTCAGATCAGGTCTGACATTTTTCTTGCATCACAGCAGCTCCATTTGCTACATCGAACAAGGACAAATATTAAGACGCAATACAAGGAAAACAAACATTAAACATACTATCACTGAAGAGAAAACATGCTCAAGGCGTCTAAAGTACAACAGACCTGGGATTTAGCTCTGTATTTCATTTGAGGGTTAAAAGGTGCGCAAAGTAGTGCTTCGATCTAACTTGATTAAATCGTGGGACCCTGTATCTCTGCTTTGGTTCCATGTGTTGCAGCCCACTGTACTGCCTGCACTGCCTCTCCCTGTTCAGACCCTCTCAGCAGACTTATCATTCACACAGCTCGGCTTTAGGACCATGGAAGGTTTTTACTCAAATGAAACCTCTGGAGTTTGAACATTCAGAATACAAAAGGTAATCATTGATATTGTCTGCTGTCGGAGGATTCCAGCCTGCTGTTTTACAGACTCCTTTCTGCTTTGAAGGTTTAGTCCGTCTCCTTTCTGCTTTGAAGGTTTAGTCCGTCTCCTTTCTGCTTTGAAGGGTTAGTCCGTCTCCTTTCTGCTTTGAAGGATTAGTCCGTCTCCTTTCTGCTTTGAAGGTTTAGTCCGTCTCCTTTCTGCTTTGAAGGTTTAGTCCGTCTCCTTTCTGCTTTGAAGGTTTAGTCCGTCTCCTTTCTGCTTTGAAGGTTTAGTCCGTCTCCTTTCTGCTTTGAAGGTTTAGTCCGTCTCCTTTCTGCTTTGAAGGTTTAGTCCGTCTCCTTTCTGCTTTGAAGGTTTAGTCCGTCTCCTTTCTGCTTTGAAGGTTTAGTCCGTCTCCTTTCTGCTTTGAAGGTTTAGTCAGATGTCAGATTTATGAGTGATGGGCTTTAAAAAACACTTTCTTCTTGCCTTCAGGGTTCCCCCGCCTGCAAAACCCTACTAGCCAGATGCTGACTGCTAGCAGTTAACACAAGTGACAGCCGGGAGCTTTTGGGTGCGTTTGTATTTGGGACATTGTTTAAATTAAATGTTGTTGTTTTAGTACTTTTACTCTACTGTGCAATGACAATAAAGTTCAATCTAATCTTAATACTCCGATCTTATTTAGCAGTTGTTTTCCCCCAGTGATGCTTTACAACATAGTCTTTCATGTGATATTGTACTGCTTTCTTATTGGATTCCCAGCAGCCTGCTAAAGATTGATCTCAGAGAATTTGGAAGTTGTTCAAGGCAATAATCAGCTTTTACTCGACTAATACATAAGCACTTTTTTTATTTGGTTTGGAGTCTAAAATAACTTAATCTTTCTGTGGCATGAGGGAATCAACACATTTTAAAGTTGACCCTTTTAAAAAAGGTGTGTGTACGTTGCTGAGTGAAGGATAGAGGAAGAGATGAATGGACAGACTGAACACTTGGCTTGTTTTCTTAATCTGTCTTCTTCTTGTGGTGGTTTTTCCTCTTATGTAGACAGGACAGTAGAGTATTGAAATGAGGGGGGAGGATGGCTATGACATGTTCACAGTGACTAAGTACATTTATTCAAATACTGTACTTGAATACAATTCTGAAGTACTTGTACTTTGAGTATTTTAATGTTTTGATACTTTGTACTACTACCCAACTACAATTCAGAGGTAAATGGTGTACTTTTCCTCCACTACACGTATTTAATACCTTTAGTTACTTTACAGATGAATGATGTGAAATATAACCAAGTGTTGAATCAGACTTTAGTTCCACCTGGAGTAAATCCACCAGCTACCCTGCAGTATACAAAGTCATTCAAACTAGCTGCACCTTTACCAGCTTTGAGAACACTTTCATGATCAATCATTATAAAACATATCATATATATTATTCTGAAATAAACCAATCTGCACAATCACTACTTTTGGTACTTTAAGTATATTTTGATGATACATTTCTACTTTTACATTTTGAATGCACAACTTCTACTTGTAGCAGAGTATTCTTACACTCTGGTACTTGTACTTTTACTTAAGTACAAGATCCTAGTACTTTTCCCACCTCTGCATGTTCAGCATTGTAAACCCCTAACATAACACACTGAATGATGAACAGTAACCCAGGGTTCTGTCTCCCATTAGTGTTGAATAATAGCACTGCCTGTACAATATTTGTCCTTGAAGCTGCATTGTGACCTTGCATACACCATTGCTGAATTCATTAACCGACCGCAATAGCTCACTTACTGCTGGATTCAGCCCAACTGTTCAGATGTCATTGCCTGTGGTCAGAGAATAGTCCAACTGAAGCAGAATACTGAATTAGGGCTGTGCAGAATGTCTCGTCCTGAAGTGAGCATTCTTCCCCGCTGCAGGACAGATAAGACTGGTATTTCATCTAACCTTGCATGTTGAAAGTGAAGTATTGTACCGTTTTGACACATGCATTAACAGAGCTTTTGTGAAACCACAGCTTGGTGTTTCTGTCTGAATTATGCATGAAAGACTTGGAGTGTGTCCTTTGCACACGGCACAGTGACGCCCCCACCTTGTGACTGCAGAGCTCTCTCCTGGAGCAGAAATGTATATTGACTCAAAGATCTGAAGTTTGAGCTGATCTTCAAAGTACCAAGTGCGTCATATCTGTGCTCATGGTGGAACCCTGTGAGTGTGGGAGAGAGAAAGTGTGTGTTTGTGTGTCACATGCATAGCTGGTCACATGCTTTGGGTTTTTGAATAGAAAAGCCAGAGTGAAATTGCAGTAAATGAGCACAATTATGTAGAGATGCTGCATTTTGACTCCCAGATCCCAGAGGTGTGGACTCGAGTCACATGACTTGGACTCGAGTCACCAATTTGATGACTTGAGACTCGACTTGACAAAATCACAAAACACTTGCGACTCGACTTGGACTTGAACACCAATGACTCGGGACTTGACTTGGACTTGAGCCTTCTGACTTGAGGTGACTTGCTACTTTAATTCAGAGGTCTCCAACACGCCGATCGTGAGCTGCTGCTAGAAGAGCAGACTCCCATCGGGGAGAGCAGACTCTTCAGCCGCTCCTACTCTTGCTGAGAATCCTTGCAGGCAGGGGCGGGACTTTATTTAGCTGGGCCACCATGCGGCCAATCATATGCGAGGACACACTGGGATCATACCATTATGTGAAAGAAGGGTGGGGGGCACAGAAGGTGTAGTGGTACAGGCCAGCTGCACAGAGCGACGGGGAGACGGATTTAAATGCAAGCGCGTCGGAAAAAGTCAAGAAATGAGCGAAAACCGAAAAGAAGCAGCATCTGGCTGCTTTTCAATGATATTGGAGAAAGCAAAGCTGAGTGCAGGATTTGTAAAAATGAAAATAACCTTTTTTGGTGGGAGAAGTTCAGATCTTGTACTTGAGTACAAAAGTACCAGAGTGTAGGAATACTCGGTTACAATAAAAAGTCCTGCATTCAAAATGTTACAAGTAAAAGTACAAAAGTATTGGCATCAAAATATAGTTAAAGTACCACCTGCAGAGGGATCTAGATGCAGGTGTTCTTTTCTCCATAGAGACCGCCTCGCTGCACATTATCCCTTGCATAAAGATAGATTGTGGGTCCCTTATAACATGTTGTACACAGTGGAAATAAACATTCTGGTTACCTCAACATCAGGGATCTTATACATTAAACTCCTTCTAAATCAAACCGTCACAGTAGCCTGATCCCTCTTAAATTAGAAAAACACACGTTACCTTACCAGCAGAGAGAAAATGGATTAAATTATTAATGTGACTAATAAAGAGCAATTTGATTGTTAAGTATTATTCTGTGGATCGATGTCATTACATTTGGTGAAAAACACATAATGACTTGTTTAAGACTCGTTTTGTCAAAGTTTAGGACTTGGACTTGACTTGAACTTGCCCATCCTGACTTGAGACTCGACTCGGACTTGAGCGCAAAGACTTGAGACTCGACTCGGACTTGAGCGCAAAGACTTGAGACTCGACTCGGACTTGAGCGCAAAGACTTGAGACTCGACTCGGACTTGAGCGCAAAGACTTGAGACTTGACTCGGACTTGCAAAACAATGACTTGGTCCCACAGATCCACACTTCTCACATATTTCTGTTGTTGCATACTGACATGCTTTAGTGAGAAAACTCAATGATCATGCGGTGTGTTGGTGTTTCATCCCATCTTGATATGGTGTTGCTTTCCACGACTAATAGATTTGTCTTAAAGATGCGTGAAATTTTTATCAATAATTGCTTAAACGCTCACTGAAACACAGCCCTTTGGACCCTGATTGACACTTTACTAAATGTCAGTAAATATTGGTAATTTGATTGACTGCACATATAATCCTTAAGAGTACCTGGGGATACACACGATGCACAGTGGGCAGTCGATGTGGGCTCAAAAGGATCCAACAGCAGAATGTAGCCCCGACAGGTTGATCTGGGCCTGTCTGTTGTGGCCATGGTTCAAATGGCACCAACTGGCCAATTAACACTCTTCTCTTTTCCAAATGAAATGATTACAAAAGAAAGTGTTCTGAGTTGAGTCTTTTCTTCTCTAGCTGCACAAGAGGACCGTCCACAGTGTGTACATAATTCAGCCCAAAAAGAAGGATGTTGTGAAGCTGTTGCTGAAGCTCCTGGCTCCGTCAAAGTGCTACACTGCCTCCTTCAAGGTGAAGGACACCACACACGCCGTCGCCCTGGATCTGATTTAGATTTGGTTCAGTAGGTAACGCTGTTCTCATCTTTTTGCAGAAAGTCCTTCTGAAAGAAATCTCAGAGCTCTCCAACTACATTGACCGAAGCCAGCTAACGCCATCACTGGGCGGCTACCTCGTGTACTGCCACCAGAGCTGGGTGGCCTTCATTAAGGTAACATTTGTTGTGTCATACCTCTGCTAATTGCTATAACCTTGAATGCCTCCAAGGGTACACTAGTGCTGCAGCTAAGGCTAGTTTCTAAAGTCTGAGCTGTCCGAGGGTAATGCGTGTTTTCTTAAATCTGCTTTGTGTACTCTAGTGAGGGTCCCAGCCCTTCGTATGTGGCACTCAGTGAAACATGTTGGACCCCCCTGAGCTAAAAACTAGGAAGATCAGTGCGATACTGATATGAGAGTGACTCAGAACAAACCTCCTGAGTCTGTCTGATGATCAGCAAGAGGGCTGAACACAATGCAACATTGTTCTGCTGTGTACTCACAAATACACGCTCACTAACACTCATACACTGAGTTAATGTAACTTACAATACTACAGCCACATATTTATTCCACCTATTTGTGTTTGAAGTATTGCTCCTCTGTGATGAAGAGTAGTCTCCTCTCACATGTGAGGATTCATTCATGAGTGCTCCCCGTCTATTGTTCGTTACCGTGGTGAAGCTTGTGCAAATGCCTCGCGTGATCAGCTGACCCTATTAGCAAGTGAAAGGAGCCCCCTCTTCCTATTACATTATACATTCATTCATGTTCATCTGGGGCATTGGGCCATGGTGACAGCATGCATTCACAATGGCAGCGCTCTGCCTATAGGAGACCTATTCAGGAGGATACCCTGCTTTATCTGCGCTAGACCTACATTTGGGTTCAGGGTGTTGAGTGATTGCAAAAACGTATGCTGTGCAAAAATCATTCAAGTCGGGGGCTGTTGGTGCACATAGTGTAACTAACAATATCACAACAAATAAGAACACTTCCCAAACGTATCAAAGACGTGAAAGCCAGTAAATAGAGATAATCATTAGAAAGTAAAAATCACACAATATTATTAAAGCGAGCAAAATACAGTTGTATTCTCACTTGCCCCTGAGGGCTGCCATTAAACCTAATCAAAGAAATGATTACATTTAAAATGGTACGTGGACCAAATAACATGTTTTGAAGCGCGTTTACATATACAGCATTCACTGGCAGCGGCTGCCACACAAGGTGCACCCACTAAGCCAGGGGTCTCCAACCTTTTTTAGGATGAGAGCTACTTTCACAAAACAAAACAAGTCGTGAGCTACTTTTACTCTTTTGTTAGTTTTTTGCAGTGTATATATTTAGCACATTATATGCTGACCTTTAACCTTTGTGTGCTGTTTGGGTCTGTGGGACCCGTTTTCAGTGTTTACTAAAAGAACATGTTACAATTAAATTATATTAACCTGCTTTATTTGGGGGTGGACCTCACCTCCTCTAGGGGGGTCTGGGGGCATACACCCCCGGGAAGATTTTTTGTTTTTAAATGTTGAAGTTAAAAGCATCAATCTGCTGCACTTTGAGCACAACATGAATGTATGGATACAGCTCTCAACACTCAGATGAAAGGGAGCTGTATACTTTTCAATAATCCAAACATCTTTAGAATATGATCACAACCAATAACAAATCATTTAAACTTGTTTATTCATATCTTATGTTACCTAGTTAGCATTCTATCTTTTTCTTTATGCATATTTTACTAATCACTCCCCTTTTAAACTGTTTTTTGTTATTTGTACTGTCCTATAGTACACATTGGAATGATTTCTTACTTTATATTAAATAGATAAAGGTGTCCTCTCTCTCTCTCGCGCTCACAGAGGCTGTGTGCTCCTCCGTGGCGATGACGGCTTGCGTTAAAAAATAATAATAAACATATTTGTAAAGTGGGGGGACACGAACGGGATTTAGAAAAGTGGGGGGGACATGTCCCCCCTGTCCCCAGTGGAGATTACGCCGTGTGTGCGTCAAGTGCAATGAATAAATGTGCAAGTTGCAACACACAGAGTAAAGCTCTGCCCCTCATGTGTTGTATAGGCTGGCATCAAAGCTGGTAAAGGTGCAGCTAGTTTGAATGACTTTGTATACTGCAGGGTAGCTGGTGGATTTACTCCAGGTGGAACCAAAGTCTGATGTACTTAGTTACTTTACCCCACTGTTTATAACGGATATGACACTGACTGGCCCTGTGCTCCCTGCAGGAGGTGGATGAGTTTGTTCAGGACTTCCTGTCGGTGGTCCAGCGGCTGCCCTCGTGTATCTCCACCCTGCATGCTCTGTCCAGGCTGCCGCTGCCCTCCACCTCCAGAGAGCTGCAGCACTTCTGCTGCACCAACGAAGCCACGTTCCTGCAGCTCAGGAGGTCAGACTCTCCACTGTTCTCCTACTCCACCTAAAGCCCAGTGCTGGTTCAGGACATCTGAGTGCATTTTATTGACTGCAGAATCAAAAAATCAGGTGAATGTAAGGTTAGCTGACGTGATTCATTTCATTATTTACTCTACTTCTCTGTAAAGGAAAACTGCAAAGTGACTTGTTAAACCTCAAGTGTTAATGGTACCTTGAATGTCAACCGCAAAACAGCATTTAATTTACAAAGGCAGCCTATTCCATCGGAATGAGACTACAATGCAGGAAGTTAAATCTGTAGGCAAGTGTAACACATTTCCACGAAGAACCAAGAAACCCAACACTTTAGTGTTCCCCGCAGGGAGCTGGGTCTGGATGAGCTGCTGAGGCACTGTGAGGGTATCGTGGAGAAGCTGCGGCACCCTGAGAAGGAGCCCTGCTACCAGGCCATGGCCGGCACCGCCCTCTTCAGCCACACCGCCTTCGACATGCTGCGGAACCACAGCAGGTACTGCAGCTCCCACAGGGCTCAGTTACAGAGAGATGCTTTTATCTTAACCCTCTGTGAAAACACTTCACACACATTCCCTAACATGTTGCAATAGCCCTGTCGCACAGCAGCTGGAGCACCTCGTCCAGATAGGCTCCACTAGTAAGGTGTTTGTAAGCTGCAAAAAATGTGGCTCTTCTTTCTTTTTACAAAATTTGTATTGATTTTGCTTTTTGCAATCTCAGTAATGACATAGCTGATACACGACAAAGATATAATTACAAAGCACAACCAACAAACAAACAAAAGACAAAATGATTTTTTTTAAAAAACGAATCAATAGGAAAACGGTTCCGTTTCCTAGGAGATGACAAGTTATCTCTTTTATGATTGTCAGTTATGATTTTCAGGCAGTTCCTTTAACAATGATAGCCAATAAATCAGGCCCAAGGGTAAAGAGGCTTTGGCTGCTGACGGTGAGGTTAGTCCTTAAAATCACTTTGATCCCATTTGCTGGATCTGTCCCTGGATCTATGAATACTTCCTGATGCTCTGCCTCCTCCTGGCTCCCAGCAGCATTTACAGGACCAGGTGACCTTTACCAAACATAGGCAGCACTAACTCAAAAGAAGTCCATATGTTACTGCTCTGGGTTTTACTGCATTATTTTGTCTCAAATGTTATCAAAACATATCTTGGTGTACAGTTTAGCAGTCAAATGTAAAAGTTTTGGATCTGGCCACCATGATAGAAACGGAGTTCAAAGTTTATCAGGGTGTCCACGGGGGTCTTAAAAAGTATTAAAAGTTGATAAATGAATTTAGCGAAAATTAAGGCTATTAAAAAGTTTTTAAAAGTATTAAACGGGATTTTCCAAGGTATTAAATGTTGTGGTTTGTTTTCAATAAGTGTATGAGTCCAAAGAGGTTGTATTCTACAGTGTGCCTGAATGTAATCATTACGTAGGTGTGTAGTGTGATTCTGTGTAGTTTATTTATGGCATCCCGTTGGACGTCATCTGAACAGGACATCGCGCGCTCACTGCTTGATGGCGTGCGAAGGTCCGTTTACGCCGGTTGTTAAGCAACATCATTATGGGGAAATGCAAGTCTGCGTCCAAATGGTTGGAAGATAAGGAGGAAGGACAATCAATACTGAATATAGTCAATGTGAGGTAAAGTGTGTCGCCAAGGTAACTGGTTAAAACTCCAAGTGGCGATGAGGTCTTAAAATGTCTGGAAAGGGTCTTAAAAAAGGTCTTGAAAGGTCTTACATTTGACTTCAGGATTCCTGCATACACCCTGATTATGTATATAGCCAAATATCACACACGTGTTTGTCTCAGATTATCAAACATAAATTACAGTGCTAAAAGATGTCAAATTAAATGAAAATAATGAAAAGACAAAATAGTGTAAAATACAAATAAAATGAGAGAACGCAACGAAAATCTAATAAAATACCCAAAATGTGGAACCCAGGAGGACAAACAGGGAATCATCTGAAACAGCTCTAAATCCAGGCTTTATTAAACAGGGATGTCTTCAGTGTTCTCTTAGATGTTTGGACACGGTCTGCCTCAAACAGGAAGTTGGTCCCAGAGAAAGGGAGCCTGGCAGCTGACAGATCGGACTCCTGATCTGGTTTTGCAGACTCTGGGCAGCACTAACAGACCTGCACTCTGGCAGCGTGCTAATGATGTGCTAAAGGGGCCAACATGAACATTTACGATATCAGCTGTTAGTGATGATCTCTCTGGTATTTCTCAGGATCTGTGCAGCGGTGGAGAAGGTGGAGCAGCTGTGGCAGCAGGCCTTCTCTAAGGCCCGCCTCCAGCTGCAGGTGTTCCAGCTGCGAGAGGATGCTCTACAGGTGGGTCTGACCGGGCTCCTGCTTCCTTATAACATTGATTCATTGCGTAGCAACAGTGTTTCCACTTTATACATTTGATGAGCTCCTCGGCTCATGAGTCACACGATCATGATATCTTCTGGAAATGATACCAGTGTCCGGCACACAGGCCAACACACGGAGCCGAGCAGAGACACATTTAACATCAGGAAGATACTGCAATAACGAGACATATAACAAAGTAATGGAGTCTGTTTGGAGAAAAGCTTTCAATATATCAAACTGCCGTTATCTTTGAAATCTTTCTTATGTCTAGTCTATCGTAGATGGACACATAGTTTGGTAATTACTGTGACACTAAATCATTTGTACTGCAATGTGTTTCAATAATGAATTCCAAAGAGTTGGCAAGGGGGTGTGATGGCCCTGGTTACCGAACGTCTCCTTCATTTAAAAGCAGAATATTGTGTAATACCCAATCATCTGATGTGTGTAGGGCTGTGTGTGTTAGCTTGCTGAGGCTCTTTCTCCGAGGACAAAGAGTTGCCGTTAGTGAAGCATTTTTAATACATTTGATAAATGATGATGGTGTATCAACACAGTTGGGACTAGATAAACTGGTAAACGCTACTCATGAAGCAGCTTAAGATGGCTCCTAAGATAAAAAACTGTTAGGAGTAGGAAGGAATTTAAAAACTCAATGTGTCTTAAGCAGAGCACAAGATGTCGGGAAGACATTTCAATGTTAAATCTCGTTGGTGAAATGCTCTAAATACTCAAATGAGCAGCATGCAAACAGTCATGCTCCTGCTGAAGTAGTCCTGTGTTTCCAAACTGGCTACTTGTCAATTATGAATTACATTTCCTCCGTGTTATCTTTACAATTATTTTATAAAATGGCTTTTAATATTTCAGTTTGTGTTTAATGCCATTAGTTATTCATTTACTCGGTGTGTGTTCTTTCATACCCTTTCCTGTATGAAATTGCACTTTTTGTCATTTGAAAAGAACTGTACAAATAGAGCGTATCTTTATGATTACACCTTTTGATTTGATGCCCACTATCACTCAGAGTTATTGCATTGTTTTTAATTGACCATTTACACCTCTTTAAAATAATAGTCTCATACGTAGCAGCGGATCAAACGGCTCCTCCTGAGAGTTGCTCAGTCTCTCGGAGCGTTTCCCTGAATCCCTCCTAAGCCTGGAGCTTTGCTCAAATATCTCAGAGTTCTCCCAGGATGATGTGAGCTCTGTCCCAGGAGCTCGACACTTTAACACAATCATTCAAATCCTGGTACTCTTTGGTACTCCGTTATGATCTTCAACTGTCCTGCATGTTCTTCTTATGGAGTGGGTGATTATTTATACTCTACGCTTTATACATAGTCAAACCAGACGGACCCAAGTTGATATGAACTTGATCTAACCAGTATGCAAAGACGTCTCTGTACCTTTCCTTTAGCAATATAGGATAACTAGTGCTTGATAAAATGTCTGGACTGAATGTGTTTCCTCCCGCTCACAGATCACAGAGCAGATCAAAACTCTTCTCCAGGAGAAACTCCAGCCCTACAAAATAGAGATTGCTAAGGAAGCTGCCGAGGCGGTGCTGCTGGTGTCCCGCTTCGAGGCGTCCATTCACAGACCTGCTATGGTATCTTTATATTCTGTGTTCTTCTTCATTCATTTTTGGAACATGTTTTTTGAAATGTGCCTAAATAAAGTCCACGTTGTGTTATAGTGCAGCCTCTAGTCGATTTCGTAGCTCAGATTTTAAAAGTATTTCTCCTGATTAGATATCTAACATCACTCATTCATACTTGCTTCAGCAGTTATTCTTGGTCCTTATTTCTAATCAAAGTTCATTTGGAGAACTTTTTACATTAGTATTTTTTTCTTAAAATGTGAACATTACTGTCCTTCAAAGTATTTGAAAAATACAACAAAATATCCTTCAAAATGTTAAAGGGGAAGGAACCTTTTGTTCTCTGTTTTGAGCACAAGACCCCATGCACTCCACTCGGGGTCTCTCTGTTTGCCTTCTGCTTGCTGGCTCTAATGTGTGTAACAGGTGATCATTCTGATGATTGACACCTTGGTGATAAAAGGCCAACACATCCCATACTGCCCTCTCACTCCTCTGTTGGACACGGCTGCGTCTTTGTTTGTTGCACATGTTCACACATCCATACGCTCACACATTACTTTGTTTAGGTTCGTTAAGTCCCTCTTCAGTTATATTGTACATAACTATAACACTTCAACTTGTGTGGTCTCCCATCTTTGTTGCAGCCTATGAGCCTGGCTGCAACAACAAGCAAACCCCTCAGGTGTTACCCTCGAGCAACACGGTTTAGGAAAAGCACGTGGAGATGAGCAGAACAACTGGCCTATTGTCAAATGACTAAAGTGGAAAAAAAACCTGATTAAATAGTGTCTGTAAATATCCCCAAACCCCCTTGTCTCCCCCAGGCTCTGGTCCGTTGTGCTGAAGATGTGATCCACACTGTGGAGGAGGTGCTGCTGCTGCTGGACGGGCAGAGCAGGGAGCGCTGGGTTATGGATGTGGAGCGGCTGAAGGACAAGCTCCACTCTGCGGTTCACTTCATCCTGCAGACCCTGAGGGTGGTCTCCAGCTACCACCATCACTACAGCAAGGTGAGCGTTGGCTTTCATAGTAGAGCTGTCATCAGTTCAAACATTTCTATTGAGTCAATCACAATCTGTGATTCATCACAAGTTTATAATGTATTCTGGAGGGGAGATCAAACAAAGAAATAATATGGACCTTTATTGATCCCTGCACGGAAAGTGTTGTAGCAGCAACAGAATGAGACAAACACAGGAGGAAATGTCGCTCGTTTCCACGGTGAAATAGCCATCTTTCCCAAACATATTGAGCAAGATGCAGATAACGGGGGGCTGCCTTCATCAGACGGGAACACTTTGGAAGCTACCTGGACCTGTGTTCTGTACAAACTTGATATTGTTATTTGTCTTTTGATTTATGGTGCATCTCAGGTGATGTTAGGGAGTAGTCCAAAAGTAGTGTAACTAGTAGAGTGACTACGCAATTTCAGCAGGGATTAATTTAGTAAAGTAAGGCATTACTTTTTTTATAAAGTAACTAGAATTGTAGTAACTACCCCAACACTGCGAATAGGTGACAATATGTGGCCCATTTTACAAAACAAAAGACTGGCTCTAACAGTCAGTCTGAAAGCAGTACTGTTTTCTGTGCATTGTGTGCCCCCTCCTCGTTACCCCTTGCCGTTCTGAAACATGACCCCTGACCCTGCTCCCCCTCCAGGCCAGCAGCTGGTACCGTCTGGTTCTCAGCGAGAACTTCCTGCAGGCTCTGCTGTCAGGAGTTAACGGAGACAGCGGTTCCATGCAGAGGAGGAACTATGGCACCATCCCTGCATGGAGGTACAAGATGTCCACCTTCCTGAAGAAGAACCCCCCTCCAGATGTGGAGGAGCTGGTTCATCTGGCACATCTGTCCCTTGCCATCCCAGATGATGACGTCCAGCAGGCAGGGAAGAAGATGTCTCAGAGGTGAGAGCGCTTTGAGTTTCACACGGAGGTTATGAAGACAAACCTTTGGCTTTTTTTGTGCCAGTCCTTCTACTGATGTGTCTCCTACTCGTAGTAATGCAACATATTGGTTCATTTGACCTTGGCCACATCTTCTTTTTTTACTTTTCTTCCTGTTTCAGACATGTCAAAAACCTAGAAAAATCTGTGTGTGAAAGAAAGTATTCTATTTTAAGGATAGTGCCTTGTACATTTATGCATATTAATGTGAACACATATAACAGCAGTACAGTTGATGGCTGTGTTTGCTAACCTTCATTCAATTTAATGTTTTAAACACATGTCAAGTCGTTCAAGTGTAGTCAGAATTGCTTTTTTCTGAAAACACTTGTGTCTTGTAGCTAAAGAAAGAAAACACTAGATGGCTTACATGTGTTAGGGGCGACCGGCCGAAACAATTCAGTCACTTAATAATCCCTTATTCACTTTCTCATAAAGAAATAATCCTTTTAAGGTGCGGCAATGTGATAAAAAAATGTCTTCAAAGATTTGACATCCCATACTGGTTTATATTATTTCTGAATGAATAATGTTGTTGGCTTATGTGAAAAAAGCTTCATCTCAGAGTCCATTGCTAGCTTGTTTTATTGGTAACCCCACTTGCTTTTATCAAAACATGGAGTTTGCTATGTTGTCATGGAGATGGATCTATTCAGACTATTTAGAGCTCATCGTAGCACTTGGCCATGTTGCCAGCTAGTTCAATGTTTGAAAGCTCTTGAAAAGGCAAGTTTGCATAAATAAAATCAAAAAATTTAAATCTGCGGCAAATGGACACGAGACACAATTCCATAAAAGGACCATGATACATGGTTTTATAGATACTCCCAACATTATGCTACGTCATCATGAACAACCGTAGAAATGGAACATTTGGCTGTTCAGAAACAGTGACACATTTTAACCGTAGTTTATATACTCTCCTATATATGTTTCTGCTCCTGTAGTATATGTCTCTATTTCTGTTGCTGCAGTATTTTGGTCTTCTAAAGAACATTTTAATTAATCCAGAATATTTTAGATTGTGTGTATTATTTAGGATACATGTCTTTTCTACTGTTATGTTTTACTTGCTGTTTTATTGTTTTTATTTTATGTTATACTATACTATTTATTTCACCTTTTAAATATTGGAATGCCTGAGCACACTGCTGCTTTTAACAAAAATAATTTCCCAATTTGGGTTCAATAAAATATCTATCTAAGCAGTACATCTTTTTAAATGTATTTTTCACTGTTATTTTTTACCACAATTCTTCATGTGCTCTCCATCAGGTGCATGACCCTGAGGAAGCTCCTCATGTCCTCTGGCCCCGTGGCTGTGGGGCCGCTGCAGCGGGCCCTACAGTGGCAGTACGAGCTGTTGCGGAACAGACAATTTGCCCCCCCCCCCTGATGATGGTGCTTCAAACAGAACAGCTAAAGAAGGTCAGGACCTCACTAATGGTGTAAAGGAACAGAAAGCAGCCCATCTTCCCCAGACTGTCTCTGCTTCAGCTGAGGGCAAACCCCCCTCCCTCAGCTCCTTCGACTCAGGCTTCGATGGAGCTGGGGGCTGCCAGTTGGAGGCCTGGGGGGGGAGGGAAGGAGTGGAGAGTCTGTGCGCATCAGCTGGGATTAGGGACTCTGTGAGTCAGCCTCAAATCCACGAGGAGAACATCTCCAGTGTTTCCGATCCTGAAGACCTCAGAGAGCAGTTTGGCTCCTTGGGGAACTCATCCAGGGCGAGCATCCACATCATCCCTAAAGTCACCGTGGATTCTCTCAACCTGGAGATAAAAGTGAAGCGCTCAGCTGCCCTACCCAGTAACCCCTGGCTCAGCTTGCCGGTGGACAATCTGGAGAACTCGTACACGGTTACCATCACGCATAACCCGACGCCGCACAAGGGAGACCTTCAGTTGGATGGCTCCGACCCCTGCAGGTGCCGGGACCAGCCCACACAGACGGACGTGTTGAGCCGCACACAGCCCACAGACTGGGCCCTGCACTCTCAGAGCAGCTTAGAGGACCCTGAACTGAGTCCCATTCGCAAAGTCCTCTCCAGCACTATCACAGAGGGCCGAGAGCGCTCCATCCTCACCACAGAGGGGGGCCCCACTCTCCTCTGGGACTCCTATGACCTCCATGAGCAGGTTCAGGATGCTGTGGATGGGTAAAAATAATTGTTTAAATATATATTGTTAAACGTAATAAACACAACATTTGTATACTTTAACTGCTTTATTGAGATCGCACATAATCGACCGGCATCTTCCACATACTGAACCAAACTGTGCAGGCACCACACGGGTCAGAGGGGAAACTCCTCCCCGCAAAGCACACATGGGATAAACATGTCAACTACTCTTAGAAGAAATTGAGTCAACATGTGAAGTTAGGATTCCACTCCTCATTTGAGTGACTTGCTAATGGGGGCAGTTGGATTTTACAGTTTTTCTTTAACTGCAATGTTTCCATCTGTGATGTTGAATCCAAAATGCTTCCACACTTGGATAATTTGGCTTCTAGATTTCCAATAAGCTACTTTACTGAAGGGTGCATCAGCGCAGCAAACCACGCCAAGCTTTCCCTTCTAGCATGGTACTTTACAGTATGCTGAAAATATGATCAAATTGGACTCAGTTCTCACTTTCTGCTGCTACTAAACATCAAAACAACTTTCCTTTATTGAAGAAATTGAAGGCTCCACAAAAGGCATTGCTAAAAAGAGGTTACGTTTGAAAGTACTGTTTTTCTACTTGCTATAAACATCCTGCTTTTCTTATTTTCAGTGTGATGGATATCTCTCTGAATGACTGGGAGGTGAAGGAGCAGGAGGGTCTGAGGGAAGTGGAGCAGATCCTGGTCAGGGCGGATGAAATGCTGGAGGTAAGAGAGGCACCATTCGTGGCATTAAGGGCTGCACATTAGATGTCCATCACAGGTTAAAACAGCCCGATTGATTTCTTAGTGGATGTGACGGACAGTGAAATGAAGGTGTTTCTCCACAGAAAGAGGAGAACGTCCTAGCTCAGGAGGCGGTGCTGGAGGCCCTGCTGAGGGCCGAGGACAGGCACCAGTGGCCCCTGTGGGACAGCGAGTCGCAGCTCAGTGCGGTAGGTTACACTTCAGTCCCCTTCACAAGGTTATTCGCTCACTGAATATACCGGTTTTACTCATGGTGCACTTAGTGACTGTTTGTGAACTTAGTTTAAGACTCATCATGAGTCATCATTGTGTTGACTAAGGTAGAGGTAGAGTGCTCTGACGGATGGAAACCAACAGGAAGCCTATTGTATTACTTAGTTTCAGGTGTACATTGTGCCCGAGGTGAAAAGTATTCGGATCTTGAACTTGGGTAGAAGTGTTGTGTAGAAATACACTGTTACAAGTAGTAGTCCTCCATTCAAAAAGTATTGGCATGAAAATATACTTAAATTACCAAAAGTACTCGTATACAGTGGGGGACAGATTGAGGGTTTTTCTGGACACACGTCTACCTTTATTGAAGTGCAGACTATACAGCCAGTGTAAACCTGGGGTGTTTGTTCATTATGCTCCATCTGCTTCCTCTCATTTCTAAAGATGTCCTCCAGTGAGCTGGCAGAGGCTGGTGTTCTGGGTCTCCAGGATGACCTGGACCCTGCAGAGTCCGACCAACTCAGTGAGCCCACATCAGCTGGGTCTGCGGGTGGAGCTCAGGCTTCTGAAGATGAGGGGCTCCACACTGATACAGCAGTTTTTCACAGCAGGCCGGACCTGCTGACGGAGTTAAGGAAAGTCCACATCCTGGATGAGCTGATCATGGAGGAGAACATGAAGATCCACAAGCTGCGGAGCTGCATAGAAAGCCCAGAAGAGTCTGCGAGCAAACCTTCAATCACAAACGAGACGAACAAAGAGAGGCAGGCATTCAGGGTACAACTGGAGAAGGAGAAAAGGGAGGTGGAGAAGCTAGAGAAGAGCTTGGACAACGAGCAGAGGGTGAAGAAGCACAAGGACGGCGTGAAAAAGGTTGTAAAATGTTCTATTATGGAGAAGGCTAGAAGTGAGACCAAGGAGGACAAAGCACTCTGTGATGAGCTCTTATCAGGAGGTTGTAACGGATCACTGAGAACTCATCCTACAGCTTCAGTCCACACTGATCCCCAGAGTCAGGATTCCTGTGAGGCTGAACATATTCTGTTAGACCCCGATGCTGCCAAAGAGGCTACCCCACAACACTTGGTTCAACTTCCTGATTCGGAATGTCAAGAGGATAGCCCTGAAGCTGAGCCGTCAGTATTTCATAGACATACTTTAAATAATACCTCTGATTTAAAGGTACCTCACAAAGAGCTGTGTATCCAACCTCAGGGATGTATCTCCGATAACGAACAAGACGGATCAAGTGAAAAGGCTTCTCCAGCCTCTGAAATAAAGCTAGATTATGGATCATTTGACCCAGGAGGAAAACCCTCCCATCTTCCCGTGCCTAAGCCAAGGAAAGCTTCCCTTCCTGTGAACAACAACCTCCAACATGAATCCCCCCACTCCTCAGAGCTGCAGAATCCAGAGCGGCCCGCTGTTGATCAAGGTCCTGGTCCTGTGCAACGTGATCTGCAAGATGAACCACATGATGCACTGCCAGAGAATGTGACTGCAGCTGTCCTTCACAGCTTTGTTCTCAATCCAAATGTGAAGGAGCACACTAACAACAACAATAACAACAACCATGCACTCACTGAGGAGTGCAACATTTCTTCAGACACTGAAGATGAAGGGGGTGCATCAGTGGGAGGTGCATGTTTGCGCCAGACAGATTTGCAGCCAGCAGAGGAGGTGCAGCCTCTATCTCCTGCAGCGGTGCCCTCAGCCCCCCAGCTGCCCCCTGCCCTGCCCCCTGACCTGCCTCCGGAGGTTGCACCTGGAGGGAGAGTGGACTTCCTGGATGCTGTTCAGAGCTCTGAAGCCATGAGGGGACCAGGCTCAGGGATCCAAGCCCAGCTCAACATCAACATGACGCAGGTACATGTTCTACTGTAACACACAGTTAAAGCTGTGTTCTTATTTTCATACCTTTTTATATTAAAGAGGCCCTATTGTGCTTTTCAGGGTTTTCCCTTTCCTGTAGTGTGTTTATAGATTTTGTTCATGCAAATGGTTTAGTCGACCACTTGATTGACCACTTTCCTGAAACGCCTCCATTGGACTCATTTGTTTACTTCTGTAACATAGTGACATCAATATGTGAAATCCGCGCTTCTAATGGCTAGCGCCCCAACCCATTGTTGGTGACAGGCGGAGCAGGCGGGACATCTATAAGCAGTTGACCAATCACAACAGAGCCGGCCAGCTAACCAATCAGAGTAGACTGGGCTCTGGTTTCAGACCAAGGGTGAAAAGAGGTGCTGCACCACAGACAGTATGAGAACAATAAAGAGCTTTTTGAACATTAAGGCATGGAGACATGTCCCAGTAGAGACACTACATACTGATATACACCTGAACATCAGCAGGAGAGGACTCTTTAAAATAGAGACACTACATACTGATATACACCTGAACATCAGCAGGAGAGGACTCTTTAAAATAGAGACACTACATACTGATATACACCTGAACATCAGCAGGAGAGGACTCTTTAAAATAGAGACACTACATACTGATATACACCTGAACATCAGCAGGAGAGGACTCTTTAAAGTAGAGACACTACATACTGATATACACCTGAACATCAGCAGGAGAGGACTCTTTAAAATAGAGACACTACATACTGATATACACCTGAACATCAGCAGGAGAGGACTCTTTAAAGTAGAGACACTACATACTGATATACACCTGAACATCAGCAGGAGAGGACTCTTTAAAGTAGAGACACTACATACTGATATACACCTGAACATCAGCAGGAGAGGACTCTTTAAAGTAGAGACACTACATACTGATATACACCTGAACATCAGCAGGAGGGGACTCTTTAAAGTAGAGACACTACATACTGATATACACCTGAACATCAGCAGGAGAGGACTCTTTAAAGTAGAGACACTAAATACTGATATACACCTGAACATCAGCAGGAGAGGACTCTTTAAAGTAGAGACACTACATACTGATATACACCTGAACATCAGCAGGAGAGGACTCTTTAAAGTAGAGACACTACATACTGATATACACCTGAACATCAGCAGGAGAGGACTCTTTAAAGTAGAGACACTACATACTGATATACACCTGAACATCAGCAGGAGGACTCTTTAAAGTAGAGTCACTACATACTGATATACACCTGAACATCAGCAGGAGAGGACTCTTTAAAGTAGAGACACTACATACTGATATACACCTGAACATCAGCAGGAGAGGACTCTTTAAAGTAGAGACACTACATACTGATATACACCTGAACATCAGCAGGAGAGCACTCTTTAAAGTAGAGACACTACATACTGATACACACCTGAACATCAGCAGGAGAGGACTCTTTAAAGTAGAGACACTACATACTGATATACACCTGAACATCAGCAGGAGAGGACTCTTTAAAGTAGAGACACTACATACTGATATACACCTGAACATCAGCAGAATATGTCCCCCCCCCCCCTTTAAGATCCCTCAAATACATGAATCTCGTATTTAAATGTTTACACAAACATCAGTTAAACGGAAACGTTTGTATACTGTTCTCATTTGAATGTGGGCTATGAATATGCGGTGAGTTGCCCAGCACTGGTGAGAATCCCCAGCATCATCCTTCATTTGATTGAAGTGTATTTCTTTTTTCCTTTTGTGATTACAGATGACAGATTTTAAGACCCCCATAGTTCTGGATACGGGCTCTGGTTTGATGAAAGCAGGATTTGCAGATCAGGACCTCCCAAACATTATATTCCCAACAATCATTGGGATGCCAAAATACGAGGTAAGGGCATACACTTATGTGTACAACTAAATGTTCTCTACAAAAAAGCATTATAACGTGGCTTTGACTTTAGCTCGCCTCTAATCAGAAGTTTTGTCTTTGTAGGAAATAATGAACGGTAACCTTGAGAGGGAGACCTACATTGGACACGAGGCTCAGCACATGAGGGGGGTCCTGGCTCTGAGGCATCCCATAAAGAACGGGATCATTCGCAACTGGGACGACATGGAAAAGGTAAGTGGGACTGGATATGACTAATACAGTAGGTACAGTATGATGTCACTGGGAGTATATCTCTATGAAATGGATGCGTTATTTTCAAGAGGGGCAAGCTTTAAAACCCGGCACTGTGTTTATATAAATAGTATAGTATGAGTGGATCAGTTCCACAACTTTTCCACTTAATTCAAGTCACATTTTCCTCCGTCATAACTCATAAACACTAATCTATTACTATATAACAGATATTTGTATGATTCTTCATTAAATGTGGAGGCTTGGAAGAACACGTTTTTTTTACTTTAATTTGACTGAATGAGTGTTGGTGCCGCATAACTAAGCGCTATCCATTTTAGAATTTTGTTTTATGTTGTAAATAAATCAGCCGCAGATATTAATCGGCCCATATTTGTACTAAATTGCGTCTTAATGTCTCTGTTAATCCCAACCTCCCAAAAGCAGATGACGCATCAATTCTGAAATGAAACGTTATCAATTCTCATTTTTCTGCTTCTTCCTTTAAAAAATAAATAAAAATCTGTTCTTACAACAACACAGCTGGACAGAAACCCACTGCCGTCCAATTCTTCTTTTTCCCCCGGGCACACATTGTGTTCTGACATTTAGTAGTCCAGTGATCACATTGATCAGCTAGAAGAAAGGTACACCTTTTAGTAGGTAACCATGGAGAGGGGAGCTTTGACTTCTTTGACTCCCTTTTCTTGTTTCAGATTTGGCAACACACGTTCCAGCAGCTGGGTGTGGACCCGGACAATCACCCTGTCCTGCTTACGGAGGCGGCCATGAACCCCCTGGGGAACCGGCAGCGCATGGTGGAGATCATGTTCGAGTGCTTCAATGTTCCCTTCACATACGTGGCCATGCAGGCCGTGCTGGCCCTTTACGCAGCGGGGAGATCCACCGGTACGTAGGCCAACTCTCCAATCTAGCTTTATTTATGTAGCACTTTAAAACCTCCAGACCAAAGTGCTGTACAGAGAGATACAGAAAATATAAAATCACTCGGCTCACAAAACATAAAAATAAGTATAAAATGACATAAAAGGTACAAACACAAACCAGAATAAACGTAACAATTATAAAAAAACAAAACGGCCACATAGTAAAAACAATAGACCACTGAAAGCAAATAAAACTTGGTTTTGAATGCTAAGGAGAAGAGGTGGGTTTTTAGACGGGATTTAAAAACAGACAGTGTGGGAGCCTGTCTGATTAGCAAGGGTTAGTCGTTCCACAGTTTAGGGGCGGCAGCAGAGAAAGCATGGTCCCCTCTGAGCTTTGACTTTGTTTTTGACACCCTCAGGAGCAATTGATCAGCTGACCTGAGAGTGCGAGTGGGCGTGTAGCTGTGTAACAGCTCAGAGAGGTAGGCCGGGGCCAGGCCATTGAGGGCTTTAAAAGTAAATAAAAGAGTTTTAAAATTAATCCTCGAATGAACGGGCAGCCAGTGGAGTGAAGATAAAATGGGGGGAAATGTGCTCGTGTTTGCGTGTGCCAGTTAACAGCCGTGCTGCTGCGTTTCGCACCATCTGCAGGCGAGCAAGGGAGGACGCACTTATCCCCATATATAGTGCATTACAGTAATCCAAGCGGGAGGTGACGAAGGCATGGATTACCATTTCAAAAAGGTCACTACTTATAAAAGGCTTTATTTTGGCTAGCTGCCTGAGGTGGAAGAAGCTGTTTTAAACGACTGCCTGGATCTGGCTGTCCAGCTTGAGTTCAGGGTCCATCTTTATACCAAGATTTGTTATGGTAGGCCTGGTGGAGTGGCCCAAGGATCCTAGGTCTATAGGAGTGGTCCGAGGGGCACCAAAAACCATCACTTCGGTTTTGTCATCGTTTAATTAAAAAAGTTGCATGCCATCCAGGACGTAATGTCTTCAAGGCAGTTTAACAGTAGTTTAATTGAGTGCGAGTCGTTCTTTTTAAGTGGCACATATATTTGGCAATCGTCTGCATAGCAATGAAAAGCGATGCCTTGCTTCCTGATAATGGACCAGAGAGGAAGCAAATAGAGGGAGAATAACAGGGGGCCTAACACTGAGCCCTGTGGAACCCCACAAAGGAGAGGAGCAGACGAGGACTCAGAGTCCCCAAGGCTGACGCAGAAAGTCGAGCTATCAGGATCTCATGGTCCACTGGAAGACCTTGAGTACATTGTACTCTTCCAGAAAAGAGAGAAGTTGACGGTAAACAATCTTCTCTAGGATTTTCTACATAAAAGGCAATTTGGAAATGGGCCTAAAGTTTGCAAGAACTGTGGGATCCAGACTAGGTTTCTTAATAACTGGTTGTACAACTGCATGTTTCCAATTTTCCGGAACAACCCCTGTGAGCAGACTGCTGTTAAAAACCCAAGAACAAATAGTCCTACAGTGTGGAATACCTCTTTAAAAAACCGAGGAGGGACAGGGTCAATTGGAGAACCAGAGGGCTTTATCTTGGAGACAATCTCCTGCACAGAGGACAGAGTCATAGGCTCAAAACGGTCAAAAACAGCAAAGCAGGGCGCAGAGACAGAGGTGTCGTTTGCTGGAGCAGTGATTTGAGCCCTAGCTGAAGTGACCTTATTAATAACAAATTGAAGAAAATGTTCACAGATTGCAGGGGAGGTCTCCACACAGGTAGTCAGAGGGGCATTAAGAACTGAATCTATTGTCTGAAACATTACACAAGGTTTGTGACAGTTTAAAGCAGTGATTCTCAAATAGGGGTACGCGGACCCCTAGGGGTACTGCAGGGGGTACGTGAGATTTGAAAAAATAAATAAAAAGTTAATTAAAAAAATACCATGCATGATTACAAAAATAATCTTAGTACAATAAGTTAAATAGAAAACACAATTGTGTATAAAATATTCCTAGAACCACCAAGGGGGTCCTCATATAAAGATGTTACATTTGTGTATTGTATTTTATAGTTTTGCATAATATATCATTTTGTTCATTGGTAACAGATATTACTTCAGTTGAAAAACTCCTTGGAAAAATCAGTTTAAAAAAATGTTATGTTATTTTTTTTCATGCATAAAATGAAAATATCCTTAGTTTGTTGTAATGCATGCATGAAGGAGTTAATAAATCACACACTGAGGGAACATCACTATATTGGAATTATTTGTATAGGCTTTTTCGATCAAAAATGTTCGGGGTCGGTCAGGGGGTAGTTGGCTGAGAAAATGTTTCAAAGGGGGTACATTACTGAAAAAGTTTGAGAAGCACTGCTTTAAAGAATGATGTCGGAGAAATTTTTTGTTTTTGCCTCTTTCACAGTTGTCTGATAGACGCCAACACTGCCTCAGCATTTGAAAAGAGACTTGTAGTTTGTCCTTATTCCATCTTCTCTCAGCTCTACGGCATTCACGTCGGGCAGCCAGAGTCGTGGCATTTAGCCAAGGCTCGGATTTAGTTTTGGGTTGCCTTGTTTTTAATGGAGCCACAGTGTCCATAGCAGCTTTACATGTGGAGTGAAACCATAAGCTAAGCTCCTCCGTAGTGTTAGACATAGGCTCATGAATAACACCGTTTTTTATGATATATACAACTCTGTTAGTGTACTTGTGCTTTACGGTGGCTAGAAACACCACTTTATGAAGTCATAAAGTCTTCATAAGGACTTGAACTTGCATCTTCATATGTTTAAACTTCTTTCTTAAAGCCATTTTTTATGTTATTGGATCAAAAATGTGATCCATTTGAAAATCATTGCGCTTTTATTTGTATTTAAAGGTGTGGTGTTTGACTCTGGAGACGGGGTGAGCCACAGCGTGCCAGTGTTTGAGGGATACTGTCTGCCTCATGCAGTGCAGCGCTTCCCTCTGGCTGGTGTAGATGTTACAATGCATCTGAAAAAGGTATTCATCTCTTTTCTTTTGATTATGTTTCACAGTTTATTGGCAGTAATGTGAATGGATAACACTTCCGATTGGCTTTGGGGTTTTGTGAAAAATGTTGTACAAAGAGGAATTATTTACGTGAATATTTAGCCAATGTTGCACAGGGTGCTTCGAGCGTCAGCGGACATTCATTGGATTATTGGATCGTGCTTCATTAAGTAAATATTGCAATGATGACGACAACCATCTAATTTGGACACTTACCACAATAACTGTAGTCAAAAACAGCCTTTGCCTACTTTAAAACATGGAAGCTTATCAAAACAATATTTTATTATGTTATTCATCCAACCCTGTTAACATGACTGAATGCCAGTTTGTAATTTCATTTGATTCATTAAGATGATAAGAAGGGCCTCTTGCAATTAAATTGCCATAAAGGCTTCAAATGTTTTTAAAGTTTTTAATCCATCATTTATGTAGCTTTTAAATCATCCGAAATACTCTTCTGATTGATATCATAACTCTGCTGCTCACAGCTGTTCTCGGCTATACCCCACTGGGATACCTGTTCAAGTAGATGAACCAATGATCTGTTTGTGACCCACCCATATACAAAGTCATAATGGAACATCTCTTACATGACACTTATCTCAAAGTATACTAATAAATGTTAGTCAAACTACTGACTGTTTCTTTTTGTAATGGTTTTTTTGTTTGTATATTCAGCATAAAACCTTGTACATGTTAACTTGTGGCCTCTCTTACTTAGAAAAACTGTAGAGAACTAAAGTATAAAGACATAAATAAAAGAATAAATTTGTTTGCCTTAGACATTTCCCACTGTGATACATTTTCCATTTAAGTTGGTAAGTAATTGTTTACATTATATAGACCTCTCTTATATATCCATCCACTGCTCTCTTATATCTATCATTATCAATCACACATTTATATTTCCAAGGTATACAATTGTGCATTCCTTGGGTATTGAATAAGCCAGAATGTCTCCAACAGTAGCATACACATTTACCCAAAATGTACTTAGTTTAAATTGACTAGTGATTTGTGACTGTCCACATCACAGAGCAGCGTGTTCCAGTCCCTGTGTGGTGTGATTGAAACTGTAACTGCCTCTTCCATCCCCTGACTGACGTTCTGTGTGCCTGTGCTTCAGCTGCTGCAGGAACAAGGGGTCAGCATGCGCACCTCAGCGGAGATGGAGATAGTGAGGGAGATGAAGGAAAAGTGCTGCTGTGTGGCTCTCAACTATGAAGCTGAGCTGAGTCAGGGGGAGGCGTCCAGCGCAGAGATGCATTACAACATGCCGGATGGACAGATCGTCACCCTCAGCTCGGAGAGGTTCAGGTAACCGTCTGCACATCGAGGACACTCAATGTACACTAGAAGGCTGGAAAGTCATTTCATTCAGCATTGGAGGACAGCATTAGCTCAGTGAAACATACTAAACAAAAATAGATCTATCATTAGCATGGTACCTCTGCCAACTGAGTGTGTTTATAGGAAGATCTATTTCATTATTTGAGTTTGTCAGGCAAGTGCTGACCAGTTCCTCTGAGATGCAAAGGTGGGAGAAGTCCTCAGATCTTGTACTTGAGTAAAAGTAGAAGTACCAGAGTGTAGGGTTACCCTGTTACAAGTAAAAGTCCTGCATTCAAAATGTTACTCAAGTCAAAGTATTAGCATCTAAATATACTTCAAGTAGTAAAAGTCAAAGTACTCGCAATGCAGATTTCAGAATAATATATATGATATGTTTTATAATGATTGATCATGAAAGTGTTCTCAAAGCTGGTAAAGGTGCAGCTAGTTTGAATGACTTTGTATACTGCAGGGTAGCTTGTGGATTTACTCCAGGTGGAACTAAAGTCTGATTCAACACTTGATTATATTTCACATCATTCATCCACATCTGGAAAGTAACTAAAGGTATTAAATACACGTAGGCGAGGAAAAGTACACCATGTACCTCTGAGTTGTAGTGGAGTAGAAGTACATAGTAGCCAATAATTGAAATACTCAAGTAAAGTGCACGTACCTCATCATTTTGACTTAAGCACAGTACTTGAGTACAAGCACTTAGTTACACCACTGCTTGAAAGTGCAAAGCATATTGAAAGGCTTTCAATCTTCATGTCATTTTTACTATCCAGTACTTTGATGTTTGACACAAAACATAACACGTAACACGAACATTAGCCTCAGTTAGTGTCTAATGCTAAATAGCACGTGGGGACTCGGCTTGGAAACTTGAGTCTGCGGTTCAAGTGAACTTGCCTCCCAGGTATTGCTGACGTTTCTCATGATTCTAACATGGGTCAGGACAGGAGTCACCAGTTTAAGGATAAATCTGACTTAATCTGTACAATAATAATGTCAAAGCCCACTTCAGAGGGCAGATGTCTCTTCTAACAGTCCACTCAAATAGCTTTATAACTTCCCCTGTTCCTCCAGGGCCCCTGAGATTCTCTTCAAACCCGAGCTGATTGGACAGGACCATTATGGGATGCATGAGAGCGTTTACAAGTCAATCCTCAGCTCAGACATTGACCTGCGGCGCAGCTTCCTGGGAAACATCGTCCTGTCAGGTAACGGAGGGTTGTTGTTGTTAAGCTGTTGCACTGACTGCTGCCATGCTCTAATCCTGAGGAGGGGTTTAATATGAAGCCAGATCAGAGCGAGGTATGATGAGCCTAAAGTCAGAGTTTTCTATAGTACCCAAGTGGCTCTCTTTTAACCTGGCTAGATTGCCATGGTTACTTAGGCTGCAGACACTGTTTATGTTCAGAGTTTAAGCTTGAAATCAGCAGATACCGCTGTTCACTAACAAGTTATTTTAAAGAGTGTGTCTTTGTAGTCAATCTGAGAGGTAAATATTCTAAACTGAGGAATAAGTTGTATATGTAATTTTGTGGAGCACTAACGGTACATTTATGCCACATTTATTTATCTAGGAAACCAGACTAGCTGAGTCTGGTTCTATCAAAGAGCAAAACTACACTTTCTTCTGGATGGGGAAAAGCCAAAGATGAACACCGCACACACGGCGTAGGCTTTGCAGTGTCCAACAAGCTGGTGAAAGAGTTTGACACCCCTGTCGGTGTGTCAGAAAGGATCATTTCCTTGACGCTCAAGCAATCTGCCAGCCCAATACATCTGATATGTGCCTACGCTCCCACACTGCCGAGTGAAGCTGCGGTCAAGGACCAGTTCTACGACAGCCTGGCAGGCGTCTTGAACAAGATTCCCCCCGAGGACTGCGTGATGCTGCTCGGCGATTTCAATGCTCGTGTTGGCGCCAATTATCTGGCATGACCGGATGCAATCGGTCACTTTGGTGTTGGGAAAATCAACGAAAACGGACAGCGAGTTCTCGAGCTGTGCAGTGAACATGGGCTCTGCATCGCAAACACTTGGTTCCAGCAGAAGCAACGTCGGCGGGTGACATGGATGCATCCGCGGTCCAAGCACTGGCACCAGCTAGACTTAGCTTTGGTCAGAAGACGTGACATTGGCCTAGTCAGATGCTCCAGAACTTACCACACTGCTGATGGTGATACCGACCACTCGCTTGTTCTAACCCAGATGAACATGCCTAAACAAAAACCTACCCCAAGACAAAAAGAGAAGCCGTGCCAAAACACCTCAAGAATGAAGTGCGCAGAAAATGTCATAGCATTCCGGAAGTCGTTTGCAAAGAAGATGGCTGCAAGCAGTACCGGCACAGGACCAGAAGAGAACTGGTAGAGCCTGCGAGCTGCTATGCATGACGCGGCTACCGAATCTTTTGGCACAAAAAGGCCGCCGCAAGAAGACAGGATGGTCGAAAGTGCTGTAGTCCTGGAACCGATGTTCACTGACAAGAACAAGGCGCACAAAGTGTACAATCAACGGGCAACACAGAGTTCTCACTGCACTCAAGGATGTGCAGCGTGAACTTCAGAGGACAGCTCGATCCTGTGCTAACCAGTACTGGAACAAGCTCTGCGATGACATCCAACTGGCTTCAGACACTGGTAACCTGCGGGAACTGTACAGGGGCCTGAACAAGGCTATTGGGCCGAGAGCAAAGAAGGTGTGTTCGCTGAAGTCTGCAGAAGGAGCACTGATCACTGACACAGGGCAACAGATGTCACGATGGGTTGAGCACTACTCAGAGCTCTATGGCAAACCAAGGAGCATCAGCCATTTGGCTTTGACATCAATGCTGAGCTGGAGAACTTGCCAACCATGGCAGAGCTAGTGAATGCACTGAAGCACACTGCTGAGGGCAAAATAAACCACTGCACATGGCGTTTGTCGACCTGACGAAGGCGTTCGACATGGTGAGTCGGGAAGGACTGTTCGCCATCTTGCATAAACTAGGCTGCCCACCGACGCTGGTCAAATCGCTTCACGAGGACATGTCAGCAACGGTTTTCTTTGAAGGATCTACTTCAGATAGCTTCTCCGTTCGCAGTGGCGTCAAACAAGGCTGCGTGTTAGCGCCCATGCTCTTCGGCATCTTCTTCTCTGTTGTGCTGCATCATGCATTCAACGATCACGTGGACGAAGACGGCATTTTCCTGCACACGCGGTCAGATGGGAAGCTGTTTATTCTGGCCCGACTGCGCGCGAAAAGAAAGGTACGGAAGGTGCTAGTTCGTGAGCTCTTATTCGCGGACGACGCAGCTCTGGTGTCTCTCAGCGCAGCTGGTCTACATCGCCTGATGGACAGATTCAATGCAGCATGCTCTGAATTTGCACTGATCATCAAAAAGACAGTTGTTATGCACCAAGCAGGAAGCACAGCGTCGCCGGTAATGGTGAACGAGCATGTGCTGGAGACTGTTGACCAGTTCACGTATCTTGGCGCAACAATCAGCAGTGACCTGTCATTAGTTAAGGAGACTCGTATCAGCAAAGCTGCAACGTCTTTCAGTCGTTTGCGCTCAAGAGCCTGGAGCAATAAATACCTCACCGAGCGCACTAAGACACGTATCTACCAATGTTGCGTGGTCAGTGTCCTGCTGTATGGTTCCGAGGCGTGGTCAACTTACGCGCGGCACGAAAGAGCTAAATGCTTTTCACATGCGGTGCCTGTGCAACATCCTCGGAATCACATGGCGGAACAAGGTCACGAACAAGGCGGTGCTGGCGCGTACGGGCAGCAAGTCAATGTTCCAAACACTGAAGGTCAGGTGGCTGCGGTGGCTCGGTCACCTTCGCAGAATGCCAGATGGCCGCCTGCCAAAAGACATCTTATACAGCGAGCTGAGTGCTGGTTCCAGAGGCAGAGGACGACCACTGCTGCGCTTCAAGGAGGTCGTAAAACATGACATGAAGGCCCTGGACATTGCGACGGACAACTGGGAGAGGCTGGCGGAGGACCGGACGAAGTGGCGCCAGCAGCTGCGCGAAGGTGGTGACCGACTTGACAAAGACTGGATTCGTGGACTTGCTCAAAAACGTGGACATACTGTATCTCTCTGATTGCGCTGTACAATCTCTTGTAGATTTTCTTGCCAATAATCATTTATCTTCAATAAATGTGACAATCTATCAGTGATACATAACAACAGAACAATAAATGATTCTTCAGTATGAAGTTTATTTGCAGATGTAATGCGGAAAAAGGTCTTAAAAGCGTGATTTCACCACTTAGGAATATGATTTTATGGCTCACCCGTATTTGCTTTTTAAGAGTTGCCGAATGCAGTGGTCAAATTAGAAAGAATCAGGAGGCATAGATTGCATTGAGTGGTCAATTAAACTAGTCATGAAATTACAGTAAAAGTACTTTTCTTCCAATATTCCTCTCTTATTTGGTGATTTATTTGATTGTATCCTTATAAGGTGGAAATGGGCGGAAATCAAACCCCCCCCCCCCCCGTTCCAGTTAATGTGATGCTCTTTTCTGAATGATTTCTCTTGCTGAAACCGGTAAACAGGACCACTTACTGTTGCAGTAATATTTACAGGAGATGGACAAAATGTGGATTTGCGTTATAAGAAACATGTGTTCTAGAAAACCGCTGAGTCATGTTACATGATCTTCCACCCGAGTCAACTTTTGGTTAGAACATATGAATAGCTGGTAAGGAAGTGCAGATCCATGGAGGAAGATGTGATGTACAGTATGGACGTGTTGTGCCCGTCACTTGATCTCAGTCTGTTGAATCAGCAGGTACAGTGTGGTGTCTAAAGTTAACCTTTTCTATTTGAGTGCAGTGTATTTCCACCAATGTTCTTAGTTTTTCTCAAATGTTGTCTGAATGGATTTTAAAAACTTGCACAGTGGTGTTGATGCTTTGATTCAGTCCTGTTCCAGTGAATGTCCCACTCTTTACTGAATGCATTCTCTCGCTGCAGGCGGAAACACTCTGCTGCCCGGCCTTCCTGAGCGGCTCCAGGCTGAAATCAAAGGACTGGTTCCCACGGACACGGGGGAGAACGTTCGCGTCACCAGCCCCAAGGACCGAGACTTCTCAGTGTGGAGCGGGGGGGCAGTGCTGGCCAACCTGCCCACCTTCAGCTCCGCCTGGATCAGCCAGGAGGAATACGAGGAGCACGGGCCGCAGATAGTCTTCAGGAAGTGCTTCTGAGACGGCCTGAGGAACGTTAAGTGCAATATCACACAGCTCTAATGCAGTGTCATGGATAGTATGAGCCATTATAAGCCCTTTTTCAAATATTTGTCTTTTTATGTATTAAGTTTACCCTCTCTTAATTAGTATGGATCCTCATTTGTGAACATTTAAGAGACACAAGGGTTTCCCTTGACCTGCTGCTCTTTTGACGGCTTTTCTACTTTGATCCACAAAACCTGGGAGGGGGGGAAACTGGAGTTAGTGTCATACAATTCCTGTCAGTCCATGTTATTGTCCCTCAATACATTTGACCTATGTCTAAAGTTTCCTATTTGGGAATATATATATATATGTCTCAATAATTTAAGCACAAGTGTATTGATGTTTTTGGGACTAGAATTGAAGCTGGCCTTTAATCGATGTCTGCCAACTTTGTTTCCAGGATAAGCATATGAGGGACATTAGGAGAACTAAATATGCTGACTCCAAAAATATGTATTAATCTAATATCAAATGATGTATTTATTCAACAATTCTTTTAAATTAATTTGCTACAACAAACTGTCTTTATGTGTGTTATACATGGTGATGGTTGCATTCATTTTGAAACCGGGGCCAGTGCAGCTGTGTCATGTTCACAATGACACAGCTGCACTGGCATTCAATCATTCTTACAATGAGTTTTATGGCCAATGTTAGGACAAACATGTTCTGATGATACCATGACGTAGTACTCATGACGTTGCTCTGTTTCCCAGATTTTTTTCTTGAAATGTTACTATTTTTTTTAATGACATTTTTATTGTAACATTACAACTTTACATTACTTTTTAAGTTTTTTTCCCTGTGTTTATATCCTGATGTTTTCAAAGTATTTTTCATGATTGAACATTTTGGGGTGTAATGGTTTATTCTCAATTTCTTACATGTTTTTTTTTTCCTAGCAGTGGCCCTAGTAATTCCAAATCAAAGCAAAAACATATTTGAACAAGACCACTTACTGTTGCAGTAATATTTACAGGAGGGATGAAATGTGGATTTGTGTTATAAGAAGCATGTGTTCTAGAAAACTGCTGAGTCATGTGTTACTCAGATGTTGCATGATCCTGCACTTAAGTCAACTTTTGGTTAGAACATATGAATGTATCTGGTAAGGAAGTGCAGATCCATGGAGGAAGATGTGATGTACAGTATGGACGTGGTGTGCCTGTCACTTGATCTCAGTCTGTTGAATCAGCAGGTACAGTGTGGTGTCTAAAGTTTTCTATTGGAGTGCAGTGTATTGCCACTAATTTGTTTGTTTTTTCTCAAATGTTATCTGAGATGAAAACCGTGTTTGTGTGGGTTTTTTAAACTTGTACAGTAGTGTCGATATCAGTGAAGTGTGCCAACCGTGCCAAAACGTGTACGTTTTTATTTTTCACCATGGATCCTAAATGCCCTCTGCCGAACCTGTGTATATTTATACTGTTCTTTTTTGACTGTTTATCATTTGCATGGAGTTGTTTTGTTGCATGTTTATTTGAACCTTTTTTGCATGTATTCTTGTCTTTATGTTTTAAGAGGTTTTGTCTCTCAAAGCACAGGGTAATCATGTGACCAAAACCATAGTATTTATGTCTAGTCTGTTTTTTTTAAACAATACATATTTTAATCCTTATTATTTTGTGCTGTCCCTTTTTTGTTCTGCAGACAGCCTCTTTGTTACATCTGGGGTTAAAACTCACATCAAAATTAAATACTCTAGTTGAAATTAAATTTTTACTAATCATATTAATTTAGTGTAAAGCACTGGATTTGATTTTAAAATAACTTGCTCCACTCAGTTAATGCAATGTACTTGTTCAATCATAACTGATTTAATTACAATTCCTCTTAACATCTAGCTAAACACATGTTGTTGTTTTGGCTTCCAGCTTCAGCTACCTCACCATGGTAATAACCGCAGAGGTGGATTTGATATTTAAGGTAAAAAAAAGGATTTGAGGCCCTCTATTATTGGCACTAACTCAAAACTAGTTTCAAACATGGAAATCACAGCAATCCTCTGAATTGCCAGCAAAAAAACCAAAACATTCAAACGATAGTGTTTATGGCAGATGTATTGACAATTATCTTGCAAGTGTAATGTATGTTTGTTAGATTGAATATGTTACGCAATACCTTACTGATCAGGTTCTATGACTTTAATGCTACTGGACTGATTCTTTAAAATGTGTTTTTTTGCACAAAGTAAGAAATGAAATATTACAGTACATCATACTGCCAAGAATAAAATGTAATGGTGTTACTTTGATCAACTTTAGACAGTGGTGGAATAAGTACTCGGATGTATAAGTAAAAGTAGTAATACTAAATTATAAAAGCTTCCCCTTAATTTACAGTCCTGCATTACAAATGTTACTTAAGTCAAATAACACAATTATCAATATATAGCATCAATACCTATTGAGTACCAAAAGTACTTGTTAAGCATAATGGCCCATTTCAGACTAATATATCATAAACGACTGTATTATGATTGTTGATGCATCACGGTTGGTAAAGATGGAGTTAATTGAAATTACTTTGTATACTGTTGCTGGATATTTAAACCTATAATTGTATGTCAATGTTTATTTATTAGTGTGTTTATATTTAGTATTAGCTTAATCTGAATCTGGTCACTAGCAACTAAACCTGTCATATACATCTAGTGAAGTAAAAAGTACAATATTAGCCTCCAAAATGTAGTGAAAGATAACTACTTAGTTAAAGTACAAGTATTTCTACCTCAGAACTGTACTTAACTCCAATATCTGAGGAGGAATGTACTTCATCACATCCCAACAAGGCATTCAGACATGAGTCAGTCTTGAAATCCACCTTCGTCTTGCAAAAACAGGAACAGTTAGATTATAGCGCCCTCTAGTGGACATGGAGGTGTCAAGCAATACATCCCTGTGTTCACGCAATGTTACCATGGCAACCAGTTATCAACAGGCAGCTTTTGATGCCGCGTTAGCTGTATCAGCACACATTCAAACTAGGGTGGTTAAATAACTTTCTGTCAGTCAGAATGTCTGGGGCTCACGCAGAGAGCGTGATTAAAAACATTATCCGTGCGATAGTGCAGCAGTGTGCCGCGAGAGGACACGCGGTGTCGGACACTCTGGTCGCTTTCATGGTCAGTAAAGTGTTTACTCACATGCTAGTCAAGTTAGCTACCGAGAGTTAGCTTTACCAGTGACGTCAGCCAACGCCTGCTGTATGTTAATGCTTTAGTACCTTAGTACTTACTTACACATTGTAAGCAGTAAGGTGGAAGAAGTATTCAGATTCTTCACTGAAGTAAAAATACCAATACATAATCTTACTTTAGTAGTTAAAGTGCAGAAGTAACATCAGCAAAATGTAGGGAAAGTATTAATTCTGAAAAAATTGCCTCCGTGTGTGATTTACTATTATATATCCTCCTGGGAACCGAGGAAAACAAATGTGTTCCAATCTTCTTTATTTTTTATTTCCTACCTATTTAGGATTTAAAAAAACATCTTGCAATTTAGACTTTTTTTAAATTTAATTTAATTTTTAAATGTTACAGTATGTCCACTGTAGGACCATTTTAGTTTGAAAAGACAGCCAAAATGAACAGATAGACTATAGAGTGATATTAATACAATAATACATTCACCTTTATTTAAAACATAAATAAGTAATTGATCTGAACATTGCTGTTTATTTGGTCAATAAACAACTAGTTTGTTTTTGGTGAATCTTTCCAGATCTTCAAAGTCAATGTAGTCGATGTAGTGGGAAAGTACCTCATTGACTCCAGACGGCCCGGGCTGTAGGGTCATCTTGACTAGCTTTATGGATGTGATCTCCATTTGACCTGCTCATAGAAACAAAGCTTGCATTCCTGAGGCAACTCTCATTTTTCATGGCTCCACTTAAACTAAAAACAACATTAAGACATGCGTCTCACTCTGGACCCACAGAGGGCCAAGTCTTTCCTGCTCGTCCCTATCTGTCTATATATATGGGTATATATATATTGTTTATGACTATGAGATAATGTTGTCACGTCAAGTAGCATTTTACTCTTGTCAACAAACAAAGTTCTATAACAAAAAAATATTGACTTTTTTAATATATTTTAATAATTCGTACCTAACACAGTTAGTCCGCTTGTGGATTCTTTTAGAGATGCATTATGTAAAAGTTCTGAAAAGTAGCTAGTTTTTAAATTAAATGTAGTGGAGTAATAGAAAGATATTTTCAGTAAACCTAGGGGAAACTCTGAAAGTACTTAAAGTATACTAAAAAATGTACTTACGTAAAGTATTTGAGTAAATGTACTTTTCCCAACTGCCTGTCTTTAAACGCTCCTCTTTATCCTAGCCTGGCACCCATAGGTGACTCTTTACTCCAAACTGAAAAGGTTCTTTTCTTCTTCTTTGAGGTGAAAGCTGTTGTGCTAGACCCAAGGAATGGTTTCAATGTTGATCGAACACTGACCAAACAAGATGTCCAGAAACTGGAAGAGGTGAGATACTAAACTGGACTTCACTCCGACAGCCCCATTTGAGTTCGTAACATGGTTGGGAGGGTCGCTTTAAACATTACATTACATTACATTTGGCTGACGCTTTTATCCAAAGCGACTTACAATAAGTACATTCGACCAGGAAGACACAACCTTGAAGAAAACAGAATCATATAAGAACATCAGGTTTCATAGAGCCAAACATTTCAAGTGCTACTCAACTGGCTTTAGGTAAGCCAGTCCTTTATTAGTATATAAGTGCTTTGTTAATAGTTCTATCGCTCGAAGTGGAGTCGAAAGAGATGAGTTTTCAGTCTGCGCCGGAAGGTGTGTAAGCTATCTGCCGTCCTGATGTCAATGGGGAGCTCATTCCACCATCTTGGAGCCAGGATAGCAAACCCACGTGTTTTTGCTGATGGGAACTTGGGTCCCCCTCGCAGCGAGGGTGCAGCGAGTCGTTTGGCTGATGCAGAGCGAAGTGCACGCTTTAAACATGTATCCCGTTACAATGACTAGTTCCCTGTGATCTGAGTATCACAATATACTCACATAAAAGCTATCTGACCTTACGTCTCCAAGAGAAAATACATATCAATGAGAAGTGTTTTGACTAGTGTTATGTAAGACAAGAGAACAATGTGAACAAGTGAAGTGTTTACCAGCCGTGTCCACACTGCCAGCTAGAACATGATGCTGTTCACAGGAAGCAACCGTTTCAACATACTTTCATGTGTTTCTAATATTCATCTGCAATATATCCTGCAGCTGTGTCTGGGTAAACTGATGGAAGAGTGCAGCCCGTCCCTAGACACAATCAAAATGCAAGTGCACTTCGACATGAATTACACCTCCCGGCGTAAGTGTTACCCACAACATTACAAACTAATGCCATCTTTGTCATTATGAATTGAGTTTCTGGTGCATGGGTTGATCCTTTTAATAAGTAATGATAATGATCAATTCATTTTTGGGATCATTTGTTTGATTAAACAACGATGTTCACGTCTGTATCTGAAATGAGGGAGAAATGCCCGACCAACTTTACAACTCCCAATGAAAACAGCAAACAGAGATCCTATCTATCTTTAATAAATGACTTAAACAATACATTTATTATCAAAATGGTTGCTGCTGATAGATTTTCGGTTAATTCTACCACTCGTTTGTAAGCGTGAAGAGCATTATATATGTGTCACTTCTGTATGCAGGTTGGTTGAACCATGCTGAAATCAAACCAAATCACCCTGATGTAAATCCTGCTGCCTCACTTTATACCTAAGCATATTTCCTTTGAAGTGATGCACTCTGTAAAGAACTGTCTTAATGTTAAAACCAAATGTTTTTATTTAAAATCGGTCAAGACTTTTATATTTTGAACAGGTATTACAAGCACATAGCTTAAACATGATCATTCAATTCAGTGTATTGTTCCAGGTACAGCTCAGATGGTATTTATGCTTAGGTTGCAGACACTGAATGTTTGATAGACGCCTTTATTTGGTCATGTTTGGTTGATAGAAATGCTCTTTGTACTTGTCTTCATCAATAAGCTGTGGACAGGCTTCTGACTGTAGAAAGATCTGCCTAAGGGGAGCATACGTATAACACATGGTTTCTTCCCCGAATGGCTTTAGCTTGGAGATAATTGGATTTCTTTATTCTTAACTCTTTAAGATGAACCTCAGGACTAAGCAGGTACTTGTGTTTGTGCAGGAGAGTTTCTAGAGGAGATCCACCGGGTGCTGGAGTCCAGGCTGAGCTCAGTGAGCAGAGAGATCACTGACAGCAGAGTGAAAACACGAGAGGAATTTGACGCCTTGTATTGTAAAATCATCACGTACATCCAGCTGCGCTCCGCTATGGGCTCACCTACAGATGACACCGCCCTGAAAGAGGCTACAGGTTTCACTTCCGAAGTCTTTTCAGTTTCTGGGGAACTGCAGTTAAAGTGCGGTGACAGCATAACACCTTGCTGGAATGCAGGCTGAAGGCCGGTGCCACTTAAAAAGAAATTAACAAACGATGTTGCAGTCAATTAACCAGAGGAGAGAGAAGTACTCAGATCTTGTACTTGAGTAAAAGTAGAAGTACCAGAGTGTAGGAATACTTTGTTACGAGTAAAGGTCCTGCATTCAAAAAGTTACTCAAATAATAGTCAAGAAGTATTAGTATCAAAATATACTTAAAGTACCAAAAGTAAAGAACTCATGCAGAATAATATGTTCTGATTATAATTATTGATGCATTTAAGTGTTATCAAAGCTGGTAAAGGTGCAGCTGGTTTTAATGACTTTGATTTGTTGTGATCAAAAGGCAGAAACACAGAACAACATGGTACAACACACAAACATACTGTACCATGTGAAAGAACATACAGCTCCCTTACAAAACAAACAGAAACATAATTAGACAAAAGATAAATAAAAAAACCACCAATAGGCAATGAGTAGCATTAGAGTAGTATTAGTAGACATAGGAATCACAGCCGACTTTTCAAAGCCGCCGCCCTGCAACCCACACACTCAGATCATCCTCTCTCACCCCATTGATACGAGCTGTTATCAGTACGCACTTTGAGTTGCTCTCAGCTTTATAATCAAGCGTTGCCTTGTAAACAAGAAATGGTATGCTCGTTTTTAAATGTTGAACATTTTACAAAAGGTGACTTGCCAGCTTTTCAGGCTGATTTGAGTGTATCCTGACTCTGAGTGTTGTGTTCCAGCCGCCCTGCAGAGCGTCTTCCCTCAGACTGAGCTGGGAGCCTTCATGGTCCTCCTGAAGAGAGACAAGGAGCAGCAGCTCAGAGAGCTCACCATGATCGTCACAGGGATCAGACTGTTCAACAAAGCCAGCAAGAAGGGAGGCGAGGAGACTGACCTCCAGGAACTGAGTATAGTACACCATGCTACACACAAATTACACAAAATACCTGTTATCACCGACAATGCTATTCAGGGGGGGGGGGGGGGGAAACTGTGGCATGCGAAACTGTGGCATGCTTAATTGCGCCGCATTTGCGCATTAGATGAGCCTCCCTCCACAAGATGAGCCTCCCTCCACAAGATGAGCCTCCCTCCACAAGATGAGGCCCCCCCCGCGAGGTGAGGCCCCCCCCGCGAGGTGAGGCCCCCCCGCGAGGTGAGGCCCCCCCCGCGAGGTGAGGCCCCCCCCGCGAGGTGAGGCCCCCCCGCGAGGTGAGGCCCCCCCCGCGAGGTGAGGCCCCCTCCGCGGGGTGAGGCCCCCTCCTCGGGGTGAGGCCCCCTCCGCGAGGTGAGGCCCCCTCCTCGGGGTGAGGCCCCCTCCGCGAGGTGAGGCCCCCTCCTCGGGGTGAGGCCCCCTCCGCGAGGTGAGGCCCCCTCCGCGAGGTGAGGCCCCTCCGCGAGGTGAGGCCCCTCCGCGAGGTAAGGCCCCACGCAAGTATCTTGCCCAAGGACTCTTCAAAGTCAACTTAATTATCAATAATTAAACAGGATGACCGAAATGCCTCTTCTCAGCGTCCCAAAGATTAAAATATATAAAAAATATATCCATATATGTATATATACACCAAAAAAATGTAAATGCACATTGATTAATACATAAAAATAGCAATCTGGTATATTAAAACAGATGAGTATATGACAGTGTATGACTATATATAAAAAGCAGTACAAATATATATACAAGTAGTCACTTTGACATGTTGAAGGAGGAAGTTCAAATCTGAGCCCCAAGTGTTGATTGAAAAGAACTTACGAAATGAACATATCTAAGTGAATCAGAAAGGTCCATACCTCATCATTTAGTTGTCTATGATTTTTGGAATCCAGACCATAGAAGTGTTATGTTTCATCAAGAAAAAGTCAGCTTTTTATTTTGTGTCATCAGTCTAGGTTATTTTCTCTGCTATGTCAATACTGCGTTTGGTAATTATAGTACCTCCTTTTCTTTCTCTCCTCAGTGCCTTCCATTCTTAATGAAGCTCTTCCAGTCACCAGTAAGAGCATAGAAAAGGAGCTGAGTGTGTCACAGACTCTGGCGTGGAGATACACCTCCGTGCTGGAGAAGCAGTCTGACAGTCAGCCTGCAGAATGTGACCCCCCCGCCGTCCTGCTCAAACAGGCTCTCTACAACGTCCGGCAGCATGAAGTCTTTCTCAAAATGTTACTGGTAAGAAAAAAAAAAAAAAACGCTTTGTATCAATGTGGCATTTAAATTTATCGAGCTTACATTCATTACAATTATTCTGTCAATGAATATGATGAACAGCCATTTTGTGCAGCTTATTAAGTAAAATAAGTCGTTTTTGACATCTCGGAGTAGCATGTATAGTAAACAAATCAATTGTTTCCCTTTGCCAACAGGCTGATGCATGTTTATGTGCCAAGCATGTAGAAATGCTGCAGACTGCACTCTCATCACAAATGAAGCTGCTGAAAGAAACCATACAGGCAAAGACAGCTGTACCCACTGCAAACGTTTTTGTAAGTGTCTTGGTCTTGAAACTTAAAGGGATAGTGGAAATGGAACCTCAAATAGTTTCGTTTTAACTTATATACAAGCATAATTACGTACCAAAACAATCACACCTGATTAAAACAATATAATAATTGCCTTACGCATGTTAGAAGCACTTTATTGCAGCTTCCCCGAAGTTTTTTAGAAACGAAATGTTCGACTCAGCCAAACCGGAAGTGACGAAAACTCAGGAAGACGATACGATAACAAACCATGGCGTCTATGCAGAATGAACGTGGAAGGGCAAATATACCAGACAAAGAAGAAGGATTGTACGAGGTATCCAGTGATGATAGCGAGTCAGAAACATCCTCTCGGCTTTCCTACGAAAATGTCGTTTTAGGAACTGAATCTGAATCCGGTTCAGTAAGCGACGATGGTGACAATATTGAGCCAGACGATGGACCATTACGTCCTTATTTGTTCGAGCCCGAGCCCGAGGTGATGGTTCACGGCATGGGCAATGGCGAGGATGACCAGGACCAGGCGCCAGATGATGCACCCCTACGCACAAATAATCTTGACTGGTAGGTCCCTAAGCATAGCTCACGCATCTTAAGATCACCTGTAGCCTTTACAAATATTAATCATTGTTAACCAGTTAAGCCCGAAGGTCCCCCCAGTGGACCCCTCCCACAGTTGTTTTTCTCTCACATGTCTCAGGGCTTCTTAACATTTATGAAACTATTAATGTTTCATACCCTTTTAAAGGTAAGAAACTCCGCTAACTGACAATAAGAACAATTGTTAGCTAGAAAAAACACAAGAGTAATACCAAGCCTTTGAATTAGCATTGAGCGAAACAATGCTAACTAATGCTAACGCTTTTTTACACACAACACACGGTAGAAATGCCCTTATTACTATCTTAACTGCACAAACAAGATATACGATTTAAAGCTGAGACTCCACAGATGTAATGTCATCACTGTAAGACCTCGAATTCCTGGAGCTATCAGCCAGAAAAGAGAAAGTAAACAACATCCGGTTCCAAAAATATTACAATAATTACGTCTTACCTTTTTTGATTTGTGATCAAAAGTTGTGTTCAACGGAATAAAAACGCATCTCAAGGTTAATCCAATGTCGTTGTGTCACGTAGAATTGTTTACTGATAATCAATCATCATATTTATGGCAATATACTCGGTATAAAGTATTGCCGTCTTACAGTCTTATAGTATTACCTATAGTGAAAATTTCTGAACAAATTTCACCCACTGACGACGAATGGCTGGGTTTCTTGGAAAGGCATGAGTCGATACGCCATTCTCTGCATTTGCTGTCGCACTACAGCCATACAAAACACATCTATTCACCATAATAAAGGTCGGCTAATCACATGCAAATGCTATTGAATGTCCGCCATTGTTTGTGCCCGTCTTCCTCTGCTCTCGTCATCACCCGAAGATTCCCGACGATTCCCGAAGTATTTCGTTTCATTGAGAGGGCGCAGTAAAATTGAAAATAAAATGAAATTAGGCGCATGAAATTAAAAAAAATTGTTTATTATGCTTATTTTTAATACAAATACATAAGTGAAACCCAAAATTCGCGGATTTCCACTATCCCTTTAACACTATTAAAATAACTTAAAATGGAGACATGTTCATAAAATGTATGGACATGTCTCCATACATTAATGTTCAGAAAGCTCTTTATTTGTCTCACACTGCCTGTGCTGCAGCACCTCTTTTCACCCTCTGTCTGAAACCAGAGCCCAGTCTGCTCTGATTGGTTAGCTGGCCGGCTCTGTTGTGATTGGTTAACCGCTTAGAAATGTCCCGCCCCTTAACATATCACGTACAATGTGTTGAAGCACCAGCCAATAGAAGCGCTACTGTTGCATAGGGATGTCACTCTGTTACAGAAGTAAACAAAGGAGCCAAATAGAGCTGTTTCAGGCAGGGAGGGGGGGGGGGGTTAGCCTTTGCAGACCATTTACATGCAATAGAACACACTACAGGAGAGGGAAACCCCCAGAAGCACAATAGGGCCTCTAACTTATTTTGTTTTAGCAGAGAGTTGGTATTATGTTTTATATTGTTTATTCTGTAGATATTTGATCATATTTTGAACCCACGCCTTGTTAACATTCTGCTGTAACAAACCCATTTCCCACTTTTGGATCAATAAAGTATATCTAATGTAATTGTCTGTCACGTCTTGTTATGTCTTACCCATTTCTGTCCTTGCTCATGTCTTCCAGCCGCGCTTTAAGTCCCTGTCAGAGCTGTGGTCTGCACTGCAGGATGAGGCTCAGCTGCTGAACATCCTCAGGAGCATCCTGCTCAGCCTGCAGCCCTTCACTGCCTCTCAGGCCAAGATCTTCTCTGAGGCATGTGTGGACGGCCTGCTGGAGGCGGCAGAGGTGAAGACAGACCAACAGAGAATGGCTGAGTCGGCAGGTAAATAACAGTTGCAGTATACCTGCCTCTAAGGCTCTGGTTCCCAAACTATGGTTCCTGCTCCCACTAGATGCCCCTAAAACATTGACAGGTTGTTGTGAGGCCTTTTGGATGAGAAGAATTGTAATATCTCATTCATTTGTGTGAAGAAAACTGAATGAAATTGTTATTAGGATAAGTATTTAACATTTAAACTGAAGATGAAGATCTGAACACACTGTAAACACTTAATTTGTCATAACAAAGTATATTAAGAATGTATGATACATGATGATGAACAAGGAACATAACGCAGACAGAGAATTGTAATAGTACATCCTAAAAAAGAACAGGACATCTTGTCTATGATGCAGTGTGATGCAAACAGGAAATAATGTGCTCAAAGTGTGTCCAAATCACTAGATTTACACAGGTTCCTTCAGTTATGTATTACTTGGAATATATCAGTTGTTCTGTTCTGATAATATTATGCATTTATTATAATATGAAATATGTATGAAATATTCTTACAAACCTGAGAGACAAACATCTCTGAACCATGTTTAAGTTAGTGCTGATCTTAAATGCATTTGTTTTCCTTGTTATTTTACTTTGTTGTTGTTATATCTTGTTTTAACAATTACTTTTAATTATATGATCCTTATGTGAACTCTTATCTGTACTGTCCTGTATTTCACTCTTACTCTCTTGCTGCTTTAACTACTGAATTTCCCTACGGGCATCAATAAAGGTCCCTCTTATCTTGTCTTATCTTATCTTGTCTTATCTTGTCTTGTCTTATCTTGTCTTGTCTTATCTTATCTTGTCTTGTCTTATCTTATCTTGTCTTGTCTTGTCTTATCTTGTCTTATCTTGTCTTATCTTGTCTTGTCTTATCTTGTCTTATCTTGTCTTATCTTATCTTATCTTGTCTTATCTTGTCTTATCTTGTCTTATCTTATCTTGTCTTGTCTTATCTTATCTTGTCTTATCTTGTCTTGTCTTGTCTTGTCTTATCTTGTCTTGTCTTGTCTTATCTTGTCTTGTCTTGTCTTGTCTTGTCTTATCTTATCTTGTCTTATCTTGTCTTGTCTTATCTTATCTTGTCTTGTCTTGTCTTGTCTTATCTTATCTTATCTTGTCTTGTCTTGTCTTGTCTTATCTTATCTTATCTTGTCTTGTCTTATCTTGTCTTATCTTGTCTTGTCTTATCTTGTCTTGTCTTGTCTTGTCTTGTCTTGTCTTGTCTTGTCTTGTCTTGTCTTGTCTTGTCTTGTCTTGTCTTGTCTTGTCTTGTCTTGTCTTGTGTATTCCAGATGAGCGTATAGTCCCAGCTGAGATGAACACACAGGAGTGGCTCCTGCCTGAAACCACAACCAGCTTTGATGAGCTGCCGCTGCAGTATAACGGAGTCTGTGGCTACTCACTAGTGACCAGAGACGGGTTGCTACTCCCAGGTACTCTTCTCATGATACACCAGTGTGTAAGGAATATATGGATGTTGTCCAGTCTCTCCACGGCATTCATTGTGTTGCATTAGCTTTAACTCAAGATGTGATTTTAGACGCAAAAGAAAAATTCTAACTCTGCCTACTTTCACACTTTCACACATCTGGCCAATGTTTGCATGAAGTGGGCGATTGTTAAAATGTCTGTTTTTGTCATGTTCCTAGTTTTTTTGGTTGTTCTTTTTGTTTAACTTTGCCTGCCCCTGCAGTTTTTGTGTTTTTTAACAGCTTTTTATCTTAAAGGTCCCATGTTATGCTTTTCCGGTTATTACCCGTCCCCTTGTGTGTTATGTAGCTTTTTCTGCATGTAAACGGTCTGCAGAGTCACTAACCCTCAAAGTACACCCTGTAGCGGGTAAAACTCTAACACAGAGAAGACCTGTCTATGCTGCCCCAGAACGCCTCGTTGGACATTTCTCTTTTTCTTCCCGGGTATGCCCATTGGTCCATTTGGGTAGCTCCAACAAGCCGTGTAGGACAGAGAGTGAATACACATACTATACAGAGATGCTGTATGAGAAACCAATGTGAGTTTGGAACATTGAACAATGTACATCTATTCTAGTAGACCTCAACAATGGAAATATGATCAGTAGAAATGGCCATGACATGGGACCTTTAATAAAGCTTGCCTTATGTTTATATTCATTTAGCTGCCTCGGCCTCCTCTGTTTTTATGCACCAGTTAAGAATATCGCCTGAAAGATCCTCTGAGATCGCCTGCTCCAAATCCTCTTCCCAAAGAGCCTTCACAGAGTTTAGAGAGGTTGAAGATAGGGTTTGGATTTGATTCTAAATATATGCGATCATGCCTTTCATAAGGGGGAACCTACCTGAGTGAGAAAACATCAAGAGGCGTGTCGAACTGAAGCCTTATTTTTGAAGGGTTACTTTATGATAAGCACCGTTTATGTAACTGTCTGTTCTTGAAGCCTATGTCTCATCATTGACTCCTCTGTTGCAGGCTACCCACACATCGGAGTCTTTCATCACGAGGAGAAGCTCTATGTGTTCAGCTCCAAAGAAGCAGCATTAACATTTGCCTCCAGTCCGGGGGACTTCATTGCAGAGGTAGCAGAGAAAGCCAAGCTCTCCCCTGAACTCATCCAGCTCCTCCAACTCCACCGACAGTTCTCCTGCGTCAGTCCTTACTCAGAGGTCAGCAGCCTTCAAGTACTCTCAATGCACACATTCATTTATTCTTTCTGTGTATGTACAAAGGTGACATATTGCCAAGTATATTTGTCTCATTTCTAGTCAGAATATGTCTGCACCTGATAATAATGTAAGAATGAACATTGCAGTGAGATATAGGGTCTTGTTTTAGATGTCAAAAGGTTTTTAAGCTGCTGTGGTATTTGTAAAAGATGGATCATCTTGTTTCAAAAATAAATCTTACTTGATTTAAAAAAGCACATGTTTATTGTAAATCCACCAACTAACATCATATGACAGAACACTTCTGAGCATTTCTGGCTAATTTTGTAACGACATTTCCTGATTTTGGTCAAATATAGTTCAAAATAAGTTTCCCCAGGTAATTACAAGATCTGATTTATATAAATATTAGGGCTGTCAAGTTAACGCATTTTTTTTTTAACGCCACTAATTATTTTAGCGTGCGATTAACGCATGTGTAGGCTATTTGTCCTCGGCCCTTCCCGATCTGAATCGCTTCGTGAAGCAGTCACGTGGTATCGACAGGCAGCGAGGCTTCGTTTGTCATCGATGACGTCACTGGCCCAAAACGATACAAGCCTCGATACATGCTTCACAAAAAGCTTCGGGGATTACTCGACACACGCTCCGAAGCCTCCGTGCAATACGTAACATCACTAGCTACTAGCTAGGTAGCTAACTTGATCCAGCCACTCCTGGTCCTTTCATCAGACGGGAAGCGAAAGAACGAGCAAGACCCATTGCTGGTATGATAACAACCTGGTACTAAGCACACAGGCATCTTGTTAAAGTTATCTTATCTTAGCTATCTCTTATATTTAGCGGAGTAAAACAATTGTGACATCACTTACGCGACTCTGGGATTTGTAGTCTTTCTAGTTGCGTATTTTTCATAGTCTTATATTTCAACAGTTTTACGACAAAATGTGACTTTTTTGACATGGAAATGATTTTTTAAGATTGACAAACATCATATGTGTAATTCGTGGCACAATTCAAATGGGATCGAAAGATACGTTTTCTCTCTCCATTGAATTCAATACATTTTCCGAAATAAGGTCCCATGGACCGGAAGTAGATGGGCGTGACTTCGCCACTCTATGATAATAAACAAACATTTGCATAAAGCATATTTGTCCACTCATTTGTTGATAAGAGTATTAAAAACGTGAAAAATATTCCTCTAAGGAACATTTAGAACAGATAAAAAATGTGCGATTAACTATGGACATCATGCGATTAATCGCGATTAAATATTTTAATCGACTGACAGCCCTAATAAATATCCAATCTTATTTCAAGAAGTCTTACCAAGCTAATTGTCACTTGTTCTATTGGCAGAATTGTTTTACTTATTACAAGAGAAAAAACATGTTTTCATAATTTCTTTACTTCATGAAAACATGTTGCAGTCACTTTTTCCACTATCTGATTATATTGTGTTGCTGTGATTTTGTAGTTGCAGCCAGGAGAGAGTTTATTGGTGAAGCCCATCACTAAGTGTGAGAGCGGCACACAGACAGACATCCACCCATTGGAGACAAACATCGACAAGTCATACGAGTGGAATGAGTGGGAGCTGAGAAGAAAAGCTATCAAACTGGTGAGACAGAATACAATACGAATGAATCAGGGAATGGGAATGTGACGTTTTCAGGTCGGCCATCTTTGGAGGATATCAGTGAAGGCAACTTATTGACTTTATCTGTACAGCGAGCAATGTCCCATAACTGTTCAACTTTAAACCTTGTAGACATGGTCAGAAGGCACTCTGTGACAGCTAATCCCAAGACAAGCAAACAAAAAAAGGACCAAGGGCTTAAACTTTATTATATTCCAACATGCAAAGGTAATGAGAAAGACGTAGCCGACATCAGCAAGAGACGGAGAACGTGAGGGTGGTAGAAATCTACTGACTGTTACTGCAAGTGTTGAAAAGAATTGCTGAACTACAGTAACACAAACCACTACACACGGAAATCATTTCTAACATGAAATCTAGCAGAATATATCAATATTCCGAGACTATTTATGCATAAACCAATGTTTTTTTAGCATTCAGTTAGCATAACATTAGCTTCTCACCTTTGTCTGGATGAAGGTCTAGTTGTCTTTGAAGGTCCTGTACCCCCCAGTTTGTTTATTAGACATGGGTCTTCAAACATTGAAAACATTTTGAATTGGTGTAGGGGCTAACTCCAAACGGCAGGAAGGTGCAAACATCAGTAGCAGTGATCGGTCCGTTCTTATCTTAATTCATAAACACTTTAATTTAGTAAAATAAAGCTTCTCTGACTCAGTCTCAAGATTCTATTTTAAGCATTTATCTTTTGTGCGGACTTTATTCATTTCAGATGCAAAACTGTTGAAAGATGACTGATAAGAGCTGATAGATATTGACGCCTCATGTTGTTGCTATAACCGCTATCCTCCAAAGATGGCAGCGCCGCCCTATTGGACACAATGGTTAAGAAAAATAAACATATTCACAATACTTAAGAATCAAGCTATATTATATGCAAAATAAATGTGGCCATTTCATTTTGTAACATTATCCCAGGCCGATCTGCGGACCAAAGAGACACGGTCGATGCAGACTGATCTGAGCCACATGAGGCGGGAAACCGCCACGCAGACCTGGCCGCCCAAAGACGCTGCCACTCAGAGCAAGAGAGACGGGGACAGCAGCGTGCCCAGACCTCAGGTGTACCTGGCCGGCCTGAGGGGACAGAGAGACGCACACGTGGTCCAAACAAACCTGACCCGGCCCGTGGACCAATAAACAGGGATCTGAAACGTCAAAATAAAAGTTAGTGTAAGCATGTTTTTGTTTTTATTCATTCTGCTTTTGATGAGGACTGGAGGACTTTATAAAATACAAAAGCATAGCCAGGTGGTTTAAGTTTTCCTATTTCTTTAGTTTTATGCAGTATATATGTAGCGAGGGATTTCAGAGCGTTTCAAAATAGAATGTTTTAAATGCATGCACATTCGCAGGCTAGTAGTCTGTGTAGGCTGGAACATAAGACAAGTACTAAAACTGAAGTCTACCATTCCTTTATTCGTCTGAAAGTATGACAAGACTGTGTTTTTGCACCAGTGTTTTCATGTTTGTTTCATCCCCTTACTTTGGTCTAAATTTACTCTTACATTAAAACAAAAAACATGAATGTTCGGCAAATATGTATTAACACCCTTCTACGCTGTAAACAATGTCTCAGAATACTGGTTTACATGAATAACTGCAGTGAATATACAAATAATACACACTCATAATGCTTCCAAAATGATAATGTTGTTGATTTGATGGTGTGCATTCTCTGATGGATGAACATAATCTAGGCTTACCCATTCATTTCATATGGAGGTCATTTATGAGCGGGAACAAAGTTGAATAAAGCACTCAGAATTCAATGAAAGTGGTGATCAGCAATATTACATGTTCCAGCGCCTACTGTGGAGGATATCATAAGACGTTGAAGCATCATGTAAAACACAATATTTATGATTGATGAAAGTAGTAAATTGGTAACAAATTGGCCCTAACACGACAGGAGGGTTAACAGAATGCTTAACCAAGGAAGAAAAAATAACACAGAGCTCATTATAAGTTATGAATACACTCTTCATTTATCTGTACCACTCTTTAAAGGGCTTTGCAAATCAAATAGGTATTGAAGGGCCTTAGTGTGTCCTTCAGCTTGAATATGGGTTATTGTTCCAGTGGCCTTCATATTCTACAAGGCCTGAAATAATTCCAGTATACAGTTTTAATTGAAGCTCGATGGTGTTTAAAATGTGACGGGTTATCTCTTATCTCACTATAAAAACAATAAGATCCAAGCTGTTATAAAGCAGAAATATGCATTAAGAGGACACTTAAGACACTGAAATGCAGCCACTGAGAAGGATATGGTTAATGCTGATTTGATACAGTTACAGTGACGGTCTCTTCTAGGGCTGTGCAATTAATCGTATTTTAATCGCGATTACGATTATGGCTTGTGACGATTATGAAAACAGCATAATTGACCAAATACGATTATTTTGCTGGGTGTGCTTTCGCCCCTCCCTAAAAGCCCACTCGGCCACAGTGACATGTGTTCAGCGCGAGCGAAGATGTCAGAACAAGAGCAGCAACTCGTTAAAAATAATGGTCGCGGGGAGATTCCCAGTCGATCGCGAGATGTGTCTAAAAATAGAACAACAATATTCTGTTTTATCGTTAATGTCCTGTAATATAATCTTCCCGTGCCAGAATAATGCACTTGAACGCATCAAAGCTTTGTGATTGGCCGGCGTGGCTGGTGGGCAGTGGGCAGTGCAGTGACAGTACGCACACACACAAGACCGCAATTATGGCAGAAGCAAAAAAGCCCAAAATATATAATTTTCACTCCGAGTGGGAGGATGATTATTTTTGTATCTATTCCAATTCAAAGTGCATCTGTCTCATCTGCAATGCGAGCGTGGCTTTATCGAAGAAGGGTAATTTAGGAGCGGCATTTCAAAACAGTGCACAAACGCTGCGAGACGGAATTCCCTCCTGATTCTGCCCTACGCTCCAAAAGGGGAGGGGCCTGAAAGGACAGCTAAATGCACAGCAGTCCATTTTCACCAGGCCCAACAACAAGAGCAAGGCTGCTACCAGAGCATCTTATCGTGTCATACACATTCTTGCGAAACACATGAAGTCTTTCAAAGACGGCGAAGTTGTGAAATAAGCTTTCCTGGAGGCTGCGACGCGCTTTTTGGGGACAGTAAAAATAACAGTAGCATTTCAACAGGTTTTTGATATAATAAAAACTCAAGTTAGATACCGTTATTAATCAGCTGTAAGTTTTAGTTTGTTTGAACTTATTCATTATAATTATTGTACAAAATGGTATAAGAATGCAAACTTAAATTGATTATAGTCTATTATCAATTCAGGTTAAGAAGCTAGTGTTGCTTGCATCCTATTTTAAAAAAGGCATTTATTTTATACTCTAATAAAATGCAACAAAAAAAGGGTTTGATTCTATTAATGTTGTCTTTTTTATTGCACGTTGGCAGCAGATTCCTGTGTAGCTTCAGATCTGAGTTGTTTTATTAGTAAGCCTAATTTATACTTTTGTAGCAACACTATTTTTATATAATGGCAAAGAAAGGGTTCAGAGTATTTTCTTTTCTTCCTGTGTCATATGTGGCAGCACTGCCACAAGTTCCTCTTCAGAGAGGGTCTTCAGTACAGGTGGCAATATCGTCACCTGCCTGCGCTCATCTCTGAAACCAGACCATGTAAACAGGCTGGTGTTTCTTGCAAATCTTTAAGAGATGACATGAGCAGCCCTACCAGCATTTGTCATGGTGGCCTATTTTTTTTATTTGGTCTTAAATTGTAGTTCAACATTTATTTCCTGTTACTTTTGGACCATGACGGTTGGCCAGCCTTCAACGTTTAACTGAGTGGAATATGTTGAATATGTTTGACCAAAATGTTGGCTATATGTTAAGGAGTTTTCAGTAGGTTGTGACAGTGCACTGCATCATATTTGATTTAATTTATTTTGGTCTAATTTATTTTTATTTATCATATTAATATATATTTAGTATGGTTTTGGAAGTGCGCTCCAACATATTTGTTGATCTTGTTTATTGGTAAAATATTATTTGTTTTAAAGTTCAATAAATGGTCAATGAATAATCGTCAAAATAATCGTGATATCAATTATTGACCCAAATAATCGTGATTATGATTTTTGCCATAATCGCACAGCCCTACTGCCTGCTTTGTGTGTCATGGTCACATCACTAATCCTTTTCAGCAAATTTGGGTTGTTTTCATTGTTTACAATAAAGAAGCTTTTACTAAGCTCTCTGTTTTGTCCATCCCGGTTTGGCTTTGTCTGACAGATGTCTCAGCAAACATTACATTCGATACAAGCGCTATCAAATCTCTGGATGATGGCTTCTCTCTCCTGCAGCCAGTCTGTTTTACAACTGATATTTCAAAATCCTTCTTTACTTTTTTATTTGAAGACTTGTTTTTGGGGCCACCTTCATTATAGAGACAGATTTGAAAAGGTGCCAGAAACCTTTGGAAGAATCTAGAAAAACCACTGCCCTCCTTTAAGGGTTATTTTCCATTAGGTTGATTTTGTATTTGATTGTTTTCCTGTTTTTTGTACTTTTGTACAATTTGCCATGGTGGTTTTGAAAGGAGCTATACAAATAAAGTTACTATTATTTTCATTCATACAATTATTTTGGCAGTAAACCTAGAACTCGGAAGCGCATTTAATTCACCCCAAAAAGATAGCTTATATTTTCAGCTTATCTTCGATGGTATTCTCCTGGTTTTACTACAGAACTTAGTTTGGAAAAATGTTGCATAATATTGGTGAATATTTCTGGGGAATATGTGAAGTGCTTTTGTTGAGGCTACACTGTATTGTACACTGTATTGCAGCGAAGTGTTTCAATCATTCACAAATAACAATTCTGAAAATCAGGATCACAAAATGTCATGAAATATATATATATATTTAATTCTTATTTTATTATTATGAGTAACTTTTCTCAATATTACCTGATAGTAACTAGGGATGAGAATGATTCATCGATTATTCGAAATTATTCAGGTATTCGAATATGAGAATATGAGTTATGAATATTTGTATTGGAATTTTTTATATTTGTATTTCTTTTGGGAGGGGTGCCTAAGTTGATTACATATTATCAAATGTAATAATTCAATGTATACAACAGTGCCATAGCTAAGTGTGTTAGGTCTAAAGGTGTGTTTTGCTCCGCTCACCGGTCCCTCACAGCGGACAGAGCTGCAGGTGCTGCTCTCTCTCTCTCGCGTCCGGTTATACTTCACTCGCGTTTATGTCCAAATCCATCAGATCGAGCTAGTTCTAGCCAATGATATGGCTGCTGCCCCTCCCTACACGCAGATCACGCAGACTCAAACCTCATCTTAGGCCCAAATTCCAGCTGAGAGGGTCTTCTCTACAGCTGGCCTGATTGTGAAAAAAAAAGATTGACACTAAAGTCTGTGACAACAATGTGTAAGTTAGAACAGCATGTGCCAACATGTCAAATGAAACCACGAAACCCTGAAGATTTCAACAAATAAACAGCTGCTGTTTGAATGTGTGTTTCTCTGTATGTTCATCATTTGCAAACTCTAACATAATAAGCAAGCCACACACCCAAAACAGAATCCAGATGTTCAAAATGTGTCAATCTGATACCATTTTTTGAATGGAGCCATTCACACAATAGAGAGGAGAGAAATGCTCGAGTACAGAATGTATTTATTCTAAATGTAACAATTTTCAACAAGAAATATGGTAGAACGATGTCTGCATTGGTGTCATATTAATGGGACCAAATACACAGCTTCTACAGGTTTTTATCATCATCAACATGAAGCAAAGGAAACTCGCACACTAGGAGCTTTGAGTTTGGGATGCATTGCACCATCACGACAACAATGTGAGAGAAGAAGATGAAGCCTTTCCATTTGTTGAGCATCATGGGTCTTGAGGAGTCCCTCAGACCATTAGTCTGCGTACCAGCTCATAGAGTCCTGTTGTGAACCCGGAAATGTTGAGTACCCTTGAGTACTCCAAAATTGGCCAAACCATTTTTTAACTATTGTCTGGATATGCAAATGAATGCTAAATAACACAACTTAATGGCTAATTCTGCAAATTGCCCAACATATGCAAGTTAGCATCCTCCAGTTTCTATGTGCTGGGGACCCTCACTATACATTTCTATCACAACTTGCATTTCCGGGTTCACAATGCTGGCAATTAGACTAGAATGCTTTTCACTTGCTTGGTTGAAAAAAGGGTGATGGGAGTGAAAGATGGACCTGTTCTTACATCAAAAAACATCAAAATTAAACAGAGATAAATCGACCTTAGGTTAAAAAAAAAAAACTGCATTTAGTATTTCATTGATGCACTGCCTGCAATTTCTCCCAAGACCTCGATTGAAGAGTTTATAAAGCCCCAAACAGGTGTGAAAAGTCTAATTGGCAGGTAACCTGGAGATGAAGTCACATTGGGTCATTTGGTCCTTTGAGGTGCTGTCCATTCAAAAACATGCAGACCAAGGTGAAGGAGAACATGTTAGGGGTCTGTTCCGCCTGAAAATCTCTACTGTGCACTAGTGTTCTTTGGATTGAGCTGTTCCATCTCCTTTCTTTCACATTTGAAAACACAAAAGCTTGAATTTTTAATCCCACTTGTTTTACAAGTGTTCAGGCTTGGGTTACATCCCATGTGTGTTAGGAGTAGATGGACCAGTAGATGAAGTTGAAGAGGATGTAGGATCCAGGAAACATGACCCTGGAGTATTTGTCTATGGCGTGTGTGTCGATGGCGGCGCTGCTGTAGGTGCCGGAGCTCACATGGCCGGTGACCTGGTCGTTCTCCATCAGCTGCACCAGCATCCTCTCCCGCTTCACCCCATTTCTTGGCATGCTGCCATAATTCCCTGTTGTGTTGGCATCCACCTCACTGTAGCTGGCTGACATGGTGCCAGGATGGACCAGACCACAGGTACATGGCATCTGCAAGTACACACAAAAAAAAAACACAGATGTTCACAAAGAAATGGTTAGGAATGTTAAACAACTTGTCACTCCAGATAGGAATGCAAACTGCAACAATTTGGTTAAGTGAATATGTTCATTTAGGTTCAGGAGTATGGCCACGCCTAAACCCCATCTCTAATCACGGGCTTATATCCGGCCATCGCTTGTCTCCATTCTCTCAACCCACCCTCCCTCTCCATTCCACTCATACCTCATACTTAGTCAAACCCTTTCATCCCTCCACTTCATCGATTCCTCCCTCAATCCTTACATCCTTCCGACATCCCTTATCCGCTCATCCCTCAATCCTTACATCTCGTCATCCACCAATCCATTCATCCCTTCTTCCCTCTCATCCCTTCATTCAGATGTTGGGATGAAGGAAGAGAGGGATGAAGGGATGTATGGATGAGCGGATAAGGATGTCGCAGGTGTGTACCTACACTGAAAGAACTTAAACGTTGACTTGAATTCAATGTATTATGTCAAGAAATGTCACATAACTGCAGAGGTGGCAAAAGTACACACTCTTTACTTAAGTAGAAGTACAGATACTTGTTAAAAAAAGTACTGATTCAACTTTTTACTTAAGTAAAAGTACAAAAGTACAGTTTCTGAAATGTACTCACAGTAAAAAGTAACTTTTAAACTGGCTGTTTTTGTGCAAAGCTAAGTGAACCTTACATCATATTAATATAATATAATATTAATATAAGTGAAAAGGAGCTTTATTTAAATTAGTTTACTGCCATTCTGAATGTATTCAGCGTGAACAACAAAAACAAAGTACCTGTATTTGCTGTCGCCAACATTGTAGATGGGTTACTTTGCCTTAATATAGGCCTAAACAAGGCCTAAGATTATATATAAAGCGTCTTTGGGTTCAAGAAAAGCGCTATAGATTATTATTATAGTGCATTCGCCACGAATCATTTTGTGCGCCCACAACTTTGAACATTACATTAAATGTAAGGGAACATCTCCCTTAAAGGGGACCTATCATGCAAAATGCACTTTGTGATGTCTTTTATACGATATATATGTGTCCCCGGTGCGTTGGGGAACTCACGCAGCGTTAGAAAATAAAACCCTCTCTCTTTTCCTCCGTACCCAAATCTTTTAAAAACGGGGGTACAACGAGCGGATACAGATTTGCATCTTCAATGCTTCTACCCATTCACTTTGAATGGGGTGACGTCACGCTTTGCCGAACTGCATTGTGGGAGCGTTGCTTCGCTTTGCTCGCTTCAAAAGTTGAGCAATGTTCAACTTTTGAAGCTTCGACGGAAGCGTCAGCCAATCAAATCATATGCCAGTAAAAGCTCTAGCCAATCAAACCGCATGCTTGTGTGTCCGGGGCGGGAGATTCATGTGATTGGTTGTCGGTCGAGTTTCAGACACGCCCACCGGCAAGCTTCAACGCACGCCACTGTGTGGACGCTGCGTTAAACCTTTCTCCCTTAACGTCTCTGCCTAGCGGTTTCTTCCTACGTCTTTTACGTTGTTTTCGTGCATGATCTTCACACCATGGCTCGTCTTCTCTACGTGTTTTTTTCACATCCATTTAAGACAATCAGTCTTGGTGTCGGGGAAGGCCCGCAATGATGCAAAATACAAATAATTGATAATTCAGCTCATATGCATTAAACATAAAGTAACAAGCCCGTTTTGAAAATGTAAGAAGTAGAAAGTACAGATATTTGTGTTAAAATGTAGGAAGAAAAAGTCGTCAGAAAAATAAATACTTAAAGGTCCCATGTCATGGCCATTTCCACTGATCATAATTCCATTGTTGAGGTCTACTAGAATAGATTTATATTGTGCAATGTTCCAAACTCACATTGGTTTCTCATACAGCATCTCTGTGAACTACGTGTATTCACTGAATTTCACTCTCTGCCTTTAACGGCTCGTTGTAGCTCCAATAGCTCCAGCCCCCACCCTCCCTGTGAGCACAGTGTGCTCTGATTGGTCGGGACGTTGTGAATCGCGCTGAGCTCCGTGGAGGTGTGATTTCCTTGTTTAGCGATACACAGCGAAACACAGCCTTACTCATCCTGAGCACACACAAAGTCACAGCCGAAGTAAAAACAATAAGTGTGGCTTGATATTGAGTAAGACAAAGGTTGATAAACGCTGTGAGAATGGGTCTGCAGAGAGAATGGGTCTGCAGAGAGAATGGGTCTGCGGTGAGAATGGGTCTGCGGTGAGAACGGGTCTGCGGTGAGAATGGGTCTGCGGAGAGAACGGGTCTGCGGAGAGAACGGGTCTGCGGAGAGAACGGGTCTGCGGAGAGAACGGGTCTGCGGAGAGAATGGGTCTGCGGAGAGAATGGGTCTGCGGAGAGAATGGGTCTGCGGAGAGAATGGGTCTGCGGAGAGAATGGGTCTGCGGAGAGAATGGGTCTGCAGAGAGAATGGGTCTGCAGAGAGAATGGGTCTGCAGAGAGAATGGGTCTGCAGAGAGAATGGGTCTGCAGAGAGAATGGGTCTGCAGAGAGAACGGGTCTGCAGAGAGAACGGGTCTGCAGAGAGAACGGGTCTGCAGAGAGAACGGGTCTGCAGAGAGAATGGGTCTGCAGAGAGAATGGGTCTGCAGAGAGAATTTTGCCGCGATCCCAACTGTCTGTTATCAGCCTGCAGCCAGGGAGGAGAAATCAGCAGAGCTGCCTGCACTGAGTGTGTGTGTGAGGAAGTCCGTGGATTGGTCAATTTGGACAAATCAGCGGCGGCTTAACGTAACGGCTCCGCGGACGTAACGGCTCCACGGATTGGTCCATTTGGTTCCGGGTACCGCATGACGTTAAGCCGTACCCGGAAGAAACATTGGGCAATGACGTATCAGTGACGAATCTCCAACGAGGCATTTTGGGGAGGTCTTCTCTGTGTTAGAGTTTTACTCGCTACAGGGTGTACTTTGAGGGTTTGTGACTGCAGACCGTTTACAGGCAGAAAAACCTTCATAACAACAAGGGGACGGGTAATAACTGGAAAAGCATGACATGGGCCGTAAAATACAGATAATTGAAAAATCTACTTAAGTACAGTAAAAAAGTATTTCTACTTCGTTACTTCCCACCTCTGCATAACTGTATTAGGTTAGTTGAAATCAAGTTGAACCTAATACTTTTTATTTAACAATATATTATTGCTTTCAACAAACCTAATGCAGTTATATGAAATCTGTTGACATAATACACTTAATTCTAGAAAACATTTCAGTTTTTCCAACCAACCAATCCGTCATTAGAACCGCGCCACTAGCCTGGTTAAACATTTGGTGCTCTAAAACAATGTCTTCAGTCAAAGCACCTGTAGGCATCTATCAGCATGGAGATGAGTGACTGGTACTAACCCTCTCTCGGAGTGCCCTCTCTTTGCGTTCTTGTAGAGTGGACAGGTAGTTGACGGCAGCGTACTCGATCACCGACAGGAAGACAAAGACGAAACTGACCCAGAGGTAAATGTCCACAGCTTTTATGTAGGACACCCTGGGCATGGAGGCGTTGACTCCAGTGATGATGGTGGACATGGTGAGCACCGTGGTTATACCTATAACAGGATCACAAGTTCTAACAATAACACCGACTATCGTGGAAATGTATCATTTTAGTGTCATTCAGTAATATTTTGCCCTGGCTGAGCCTCCGAGGCTTCTTCATACCTTTAAATACACGTTCTATTTCTGTTAGCTTTCAACAGAGTGTCGCCTTGACCATTGTCAGGCAATAATCATGTGGATGTTAGGTGTGTAATTAGTTACCATGCGTGATGTCTCTGCCCCTCTGTCTACCATTCAATAGACTGTAATGTATGTAATATTGCTTTGATTGGCTGTATCCGTCTCCTTCCTGTATACGTTTCTTGTCTTTTTTTTATAACTGGTGTCAGATGTTGTAACACGAGCTGCTGCAAACATCTGCCCTTCCAGCTGGAAAATATTGATTCTGTTGAACGCTTTGACTTTTGACTCCATTGAATAAAACAACTTTGTCTTGAACATTTATCTTTGTTCATTTCTTACCAAAAGGGGATTTATTGTGGAACTCCCTCCACACTAACTAGTAGCCCAGCACTCTCACCTAGTGGCACCCTGGCAGGGACGGCCCTGCGGTCGATCCAGAAGGACACCCAGGACAGCATGACCATCAGAGTGGCAGGGAAGTAGGTCTGCAGCAGGAAGAAGAAGACATGGCGGCGCAGGGTGAAGTTGATGTACAGACGGTTGTACCAGCCTGGAGGAGAGAAGAAGTTAGAAGGCACATAGCGCTACTTCAAGCCTAAAGGAAAAGACGGCTCTGGACTTTGGTCGGCACCTGTGCTGCTGTAGAAGGCCAGCTTGGTGGTGGTGTGGAAATCTTGGATCAAGAACTGGGAGAGAGATATTTTTTCGTCTGTGTTTAATGACCTGTTCCCTTTCTTCCAGTACAGCATCAGGTCATCATCTGTGTACGCATCTGGGGTGACAAAGAACAAAATGAAATATCGTGATGTTCATTTTATAGTAGCTTATATGAAATAACACCAGGGTGACGAGTGACATGCAGTGAGAACACACTGAAAAAACGTTTCTCTTTATCTAACCTAATGCAGTTATGTGAAATCTGTTGACATAATACATTTAATTAAAGTCAACGGTTCAGTTTTTTCAGTGCATGCTCCACAGTCTCTAGCAATTTAACATTTCATTGATCTAAAACATGACAAGGAGAAATATCTCACTGCTTCTGCAGCTATGACAAGACTTTACAGCAGTCACAGGAAGGATGTGAGGGGTGACTGCAGAGGAGAGGGAAGGCCACATGGAGCTGATCACAGCCGTCACTTACAGCTCTCGATCTCCAAAGAGCATGTCTGCGTGTCCAGAGGGAAGCGACTCAGGTCCATGCTGCACATGGATGTGACTGTCACCCTGCAAGACAAAACCAAGCTGTAAGGATATGACACACAAGTTTGGGGTGTGAGTAAAGTCATATTTATATCATTAAGATTAAGAATAACAACTTCTCTGTAACTATATTTGTGTATGACCTGTACAATAATAAAATAAAAAAATGAATATGAGAGTATATACTTATACTTGTACATCCTTATGTGAATGAAGGCCTCCAAACCCTAAACCCCTTTAGCTTCTTGCTTCTTATGTTTTTTCAAAAAATGTTAGGGACTGATGGCTTGCCAGTCTCTTTTATTCTTTTTGTCCCTGTTCCTTTCTCTGTGCTTTTGGATGTGTGCTTTGGGGCTTTTTGGTGCTGGAGGACCCATGATCATGACAACAGGGACTAAACTCAGAAACTAGTTATCTTTGCATTTCTGTTCGCCTTTCCACTGTATGTGAAGACTCATAAAGATAAGGTGAATTAGCGTTGGACAGATTAGAGAAGACTACATCAAAACGTCGTTTATAGCTACCCTATGTATGGTCGATGTGCTGAGTTGTGGCTAAATAGTTGCAAAGACGGTCAGTGGTAGATTCCTAATGTTCTTGCTTTCAAATGTTTATTTGAAATGTTCTGTAAAGCCCAGTAACATTTGTTTTTGAAGTGTAGCCCACTGAAGTAGCATCCCACACATACATTTATACCAACCAAAGCTTGAACATTATTGCAAACAAATGTGCGTGCATAGTAAGAAAAGCAGTGGACAGCTATGGATGTCGTTAAGATGACTGATTGTGACTTCACTCACTCTGTAAATCAGGGACAGAACTGAGGGCTTAAGCCAAAAGTAAAGATTTTTCAAACAAGCAGAAAGAGGATTTTTTTTCTGGTTTGAAAGAGGATTTGAAGTTCCGCTCCAAAAAGTGACACATTTATTTTCTTTTTTGTGTCGGGCTGCATGAACCACAGGTTTTTCTTCTCTGCTCTGCAACAGCTGTTTGCTGTTTCTCTCAATCGCCCCATTCTGAAGCGACTTCACTATTTTTATGACGAAGTAAACAAGCCTTCATGTGTCTCTCTTTATGCGGCGCTATACTCACATCCCCTGGACTGTGAGGGAGACTCAGTTAGAGCAGAGCAGTCTGTTGCTTGCAAAGCCAGGTCTGGAAAATGGTTTGAATTAAATGATTATATTTTAATTTGTATCAACAGTGACACAATCGCGCAGCTAGATGTATGTATGGCTTGGTGCATGTTAGGCCCTGTCTGTGCCTATTGGCAGATGTTACTGTAACAGGTAAAGTGCAGGAGACTGGGGAAGATGTTAACATCTCAAACCAACAAAATGAACAGACCATATTGACTCATTATTGTCAAACTGTATGAAAAAACTGAAACGTCAAATTTAATTAAATGTATTATGTCAAAACATTTCACATAACTGTATGAGGTTAGTTGAAAGCAATAATATTAATTTGAACCTATTAAACTTAATATAAAGGACCATTGTTGACATAATACATTTAATTAAAGTCAACGGTTCAGTTTTTTCAGTGAATAAAGTGAATTGAATTGTTTATATTCTGTATAGGTTTTCATATATAGGTTATTCTATTGACCCCTACATTTGTTTCGATTAAAAACCGTTAAGAACCTTAAGAAGCAGAACAGGAATAATTCAAATCCAAACGATAGCTCCTCTTGTGTTGGTAAGCAGGCTCAGAAATTAAAAGACCTTTAAGATCTCGGATAATGCTCATGACACTGAAGCTGTTTATTATCAGTCATCACTGCAGCATGCTGCTGTTGGAATCTGTGCAGTCATACTGCATCATGGGAAGTGAAATGGCCCATGGGCAAGGTAAGGCAGAGGAAATTGACACATCACCAATCATGAGGGATGAATGATGTTACTAATGGTTACATCATTGCTTCATATTACAGGTCCCTGATGCAGTGTAACCTGCAGAGAATTACCCCTCCGTATTCACAGAGCCTCAGAGTGGGTCAGAGGTTTCAGCAGAGATTTGGTTTTATGGCACAGATGATAAATGAAAATGACTTAATCCAGCTCATAGGATGAGAGGAGGCTCCACGGTCTGCAGCGAGCTCTGACATCCTCACTCACAATCTGCCAACCAGCACCCATCCCACACAGATTAACCCCGGCCATGTGAGGAGCATGCTTATGTCTGACCATAGAGCACAGCAACAGTCAAAATGTGGACATTGTACTTACACATGTTATGTGTACACTATAAACATTAAACATTGACTTCAATTACATGTATTATGTCAACAGGTTCCACACAACTGTATTAGTTTAGTTGAAAGCAATAGTATTATGTTTAACCTATTATTTTTTATTTAAACTTAATTTGATTGCTTTCAACTAACCTAATACAATTATATGAATTGTTTACATAATACATTTATTTAAGTCAACGTTTTTTCAGTGTGTTACAGTATTTCCACCTATTTATTATTATTTTATTGCAGTACAATGTGAACATTTTTAAAGTCTCTAGGTTATGTTCCTTTTTTATTTATTTATTTAAAATCTAAATGGAGCACCTGTTATGAAATCTAACCCTCCAAAGATAATAAACCATTCTGATTGTGTTTCCCTCATACAGTAGAAATTCACACTGAAAACTGAATTGTTGACTTTACTTACATTTACAATACATTTATTAAAGTCAAGGTTTCAGTTTTTTCAGTGCACCAGGTAGCAAATGATTACTGTAATATTCGCCTGCTATGAATCACATATTCAGATATTCCAGATTACAGTGAATGTTGGTGAATGCAGATTTGTAGATGTCATCATATGAATATGTTGTGTCCATCAGCCCTATGCTCGAGCGGTCACAGCAGGAGGCAGATGGCCAGCGCTCCGCCAGGCCAAAATCGACTCTCTGGGTTCTGAGCCTCCTATCGCTCACCAAAATGACGAGGTCCTGCTCTGAAGTAATAGCAGTCGTAATTGGCAGAACGTTATCCCCTTAAATACACATCCTGTGGCAGCTGGTGCCACTGTGTTCTGCAGGACAGCCGTGGCAATTACACTCCTGACCACCCACTGACATCATAACCTGCCCCACTTCAAAAGTAGTACAGTTGCCGGATGTATCAGTGACCGCTATAGTTCATTATTAATGTGTAAACAAAACAAGTAAACACTTAGTTTCTGCATTTGGGACAGAAGACTAGTTTGAGGTTATGCAGGGAGAGATGGAAGAGTCAGCCACACTGAGCTGTCACTGCACACCGATATACAGAGCCCTAAAAAGAGCTACAATAACATCATAATAAAAGGGTTGCACAATACAAGTATTGGACAAGGATTAACATTTCTCCCAAAACAGCATTAGTTTCTTTGTTTAGCACTACCCCTCTAATGTTTATATATTGACTGTTGTACCTTTTTATGTATGCCTCATAATGTGCGTATATGTATACACAGGATATCCACTGCACAGCACCAGATGCAGTCGGTAGGCACAGGCTTTGAAGGGCCTCTTTAAAGGGTCCATTGCACCAAACCTGGCCACCTCAATGTGATGACAATGCAGTCAGGTTTTATTATAAATGCAGCGTATATATTCTGGATAGCTCAGTGATTAGGGCTGCAGCCCATATGTGGTGTGCACTGCAAAGTACGCCGAGCCCACGTCATCCTGTCTGTCTCAGCCTAAGGCACTCTCTAGCCCAATAAAAAAGAGAAAATGTTGCATAAAGTTCCCAGAAAAAGGGCAAAATAACTCTAATGTGAATTGTCTTTCAGGGCTTTAAGGTCAACATCTGGTGGAGAAGATTCTCAGGTGCCATTTCCTCATGAGATTAAGATCAACTTTTAATCATCCCCCAGAGGAACCGGGGGATACAGCAATTACATACAAAAGGTGAGATGACAGCAATAATTCAATGAATGAATTAAAAGAGCTCCTGTCCAACCTCAGGCTGATATGCTTCCTATTCGTCATGATTTATGCACAAAGCCTGTTTCCATGGCTTGGCAATGCCCATCCTTGAAACCCCTGTTAGTGTGTATGTGTTTTATTTTCTTTCTGGCCTCTCTCTCTGCCCTGTTTGCTGGTCTCCTATCAACCACACCTGCCACCTGTTCACCACACGATGAAAGCCTGCTGCCTGCACTCATTCCTTGCCGGATTGTTGCCGTGAACAGTTTGTTAGCACATTTTTGCCTGTTTGCCAGTTGGCCTGCTCTTGCCTCCTCACACTTGTTTTGTGCGTCTCCCATGAGGAACCCAGGGCCAGCCACACTCCCATGACCGGCCAGACCTCTCCTCCCCCTGGAACACCTGTTTTTTACAGCCACCACCAACCAACCTCGACTCCCAGCTCACTTTTCAAGTCTGATTCTGGGTCCCCACATGTGACATTGTTACATTTAGTTTTTACAAAACACTAACTTTTCTACCTCAGCCTACCAGTGTTGGGCAAGTTACTTTCAAAATGTAATACATAATATGACTTATTACTGTTTTTAAGTAATAAGTTACATTACAATATTACTGTCTCTGAAATGTAATGAGTTACACTACTTTTATATTACTTTTGAGTTACTTTACCAAAATAACCGCAAAAGAATGGCTAGGTATTTTAAATGCTAAAATGTAGTTTAGTGCAGCTCATTATACATCCAGTGAAGGGCAAAGTGGTATAGCATAACAACTGTGTAGGCCCTTAAGGCTACTAACAACTTGTATTACACGGCTGAGTTGAATACTCTATTCTGATTGGTCAATTCAGAACATGTGAAACGTTGTTAATACAGTAGTACAGACCGCTGTCAAGGACTATAATGAAGGTTGCTAAAGAGGATCAAGAAAGAGAAAGGAAAAGAGGTTAAAAGACGGAGCGCTGGACGTCAGATAAATGAACAGAAGAAGGCAGAGAGGAAGTAAACAATAACAGGAACACGGTATGGACCACAGACAGGAAGTAAACACTAACAGGAACACGGTATGGACTACAGACAGGAAGTAAACACTAACAGGAACACGGTATGGACTACAGACAGGAAGTAAACACTAACAGGAACACGGTATGGACTACAGACAGGAAGTAAACACTAACAGGAACACGGTATGGACTACAGACAGGAAGTAAACACTAACAGGAACACGGTATGGACTACAGACAGGAAGTAAACACTAACAGGAACACGGTATGGACTACAGACAGGAAGTAAACATTAACAGGAACACGGACAGGAAGTAAACACTAACAGGAACACGGTATGGACTACAGACATGAAGTAAACACTAACAGGAACAAGGTATGGACTACAGACAGGAAGTAAACATTAACAGGAACACGGTATGGACTACAGACAGGAAGTAAACACTAACAGGAACAAGGTATGGACTACACACAGGAAGTAAACACTAACAGGAACAAGGTATGGACTACACACAGGAAGTAAACAGCAGCTTAGGTAAGACAGCTTTTATGTGCGCAGCTCCACTTGCTTGGAACAATCTTCAGCAAGAATTGAAACTGAGCAATCTCATTCCTCTGCATGTTTTTAAAGCTAGGCTAAATGAAATGCTCGTTGATACTATGGGCACTTGTTGATGGCATGTTGATAAATATGTAAATTTAACGGCCCGTCCACACAGCGGCGTGCGTTGAAGCTTCCAACGCTTCTGCCCATTCACTTTGAATGGGGTGACGTCACTTTTAGCCGAACTGCATTTTGGGAAGCGACGTGGAGCGTTGCTGGCGTCAAAAGTTGAGCAATGTTCAACTTTTGACGCCTCGACGGAGGCGTCAGCCAATGAAATCCCGTTTATGCAAATCTGCCAGTACAAGCGCTAGCCAATCGAGCCGCGTGTATGCTGGGAGAGACTACGCAGGTCATTTCCTCATATTCAAAAAAATGGAGGGAAAATTCATTGTAGCGGTAGTGAATCACCCGGTGCTGTATGATCAGTCTCTGTTCATCTACCGGGATACAAACCGGAGGAGCGAGGCATGGAGGGAGGTGGCAGAGACAGTGGATGAAACTGGTAGGTTTTCTCCTGTTTGGGGATTTTATATCCAGTTTACTTCGTTTTAACATTGCTATTGCTTTGTATGTTGGGGGCGGGAGATTCATGTGATTGGTTGTTGGTCGCGTTGCTCGCATAAAATCCCCAAGCTTCAGATACGCCCACCTCCAAGCGTCAACGCACGCTGCTGTGTGGACGCTCCGTAACCTGTAAATATAATGTATGATGTCCTTTATTGTTTCATGTGGAACCTATTTGCTGCAGGTCTCCCTTGAAAAAGAGATCTATGATCTCAATGGGACCAATCTGGTTAAATAAAGGTTTGAAATTAAATGAAACACTAACAGGAACACGGTATGGACTACAGACAAGAAGTAAACACTACAGCCCCTACACACGGCGGCGTGCGTTGACGCTTGGCAGTGGGCGTGTCTTGAGCTTGGGGAGTTTACGCGAGCAACGCGACCAACAACCAATCACATGAATCTCTCCTGTCAATTGCATAAAAGGTTTTACATGTCACACTTTATATGATGAACATTTATGACATTAATGTCTATGGTGCTATTTTACGCAACATTCCATGCTGGCTAAATACTGTCTATGCTTGCTAGCTGTCCATTCAAACGAAGTACACTGGATATAAACTCCCAAAACAGACGAAAACCTACCAGTTTCTGCCACCTCCCTCCATGCCTGGCTCCTCCGGTTTGTATCCCGGTAGGTAAAGAGGGACTGATCATAAAGCACCGGGTGATTCCCTACCGCCACGATAATTTTTTTCTCCATTTTTTAGCATATGAGGAAATGAACCAGCATACACGTGGTTTGATTGGCTAGCGCTTGTACTGGCAGATTTGCATACACCGGATTTGATTGGCTGACGCCTCCGTCGAAGCGTCAAAAGTAGAACATTGCTCTACTTTTGCAGCGAGCACCGCGAGAGAAGCTACACTTTGCTCCCACAATGCAGTTCGGCGAAATGTGACGTCACCCCATTCAAAGTGAATGGACAGAAGCGTTGAAGAGTCAACGCACGCCGCCTTGTGTAGGGGTGTTAAGGACTTGTAGTGGATCAGAAACTGTGAACAGAGTTGGACAGTGCTGCTGTAAAGTTGTTGTTGTCGCAGTTCCATCCATTGGTGCACCGTTTCTTAACGGAAGAAATACATTTTTATGTCAATAAAATCATTTCAATTAATATTGGGAGTTGAGTCGTTAGTTTGTTTAGTATCTGGCAGTGTAATAAGCGGGATAATGTGCAGCGACTTGGTCATTATGGGGAAAAGAACACCCTTCAGGATGATCAACCAGGTTTACTAATCTACCAGCACATTTTTTCTCTGGTGTGGGAATGTCTCACGATGTTGGTGAATTCTTAAAAAACAAAACACCATTTCATTTCGGGATGAAATGTGTTGTAACGTGCGTTACTGAGAATTGTAACGGGTAGTATATAACTCTGTTGTGACTCGACAGATATATTAGGTTTAGTTATGTTTTTATTATAGTTTTGTGTTTTGATCTTGTCACTTCCTGTTTTTATTTTGAAAGTAATCTTTCCCGTCATTCCAGATCCCACATTTCCTGCCTTTGTGTGTTTCCCGCCCGTGAGATTGCTTGGCCCTGCCCTGATTGTTTTCACCTGTGCCCATCCCCCTCACCGATATATAGCCCTGGTGTTTCTTTGTTCCTTTGTCAGTTCGTTATGTTTCATGTCGTGAGCACCTAGGCCTTTTGACTCCTGATACCTACCTTGAGATTTAGCCCTTTTGCCAAGTGAGTTTTTGTGTTGCTGTACAAGTTAGTTTTGGCTGTTTAACTACTTTCTATTTTTTGAAAGTACGATTTAGTTTCTGTTATTAAAGAACATTCTATTTTTGGACAACTGTCTCCGAGTCCTGCTTTTGGGTCCTGCGTCTCGGTTCATAACAAACTCACATTTCATTAGTAATGCGTTACATTACTGTGTTACAGAAATACATTACTGTAACTCCGTTACTTTTGTAACGCGTTACACCCAACACTGCAGCCTACAACATTGTTTGTCAAGTCTTTTTGAATTTCGCCAATAAACATGTAATGCCCAATTTGAAAATGTAAAAAAAGAAAACCGATTGACAGAAACTCACTAAATGCCAGTGGCAGGTGTTCACCAAGGAATTGTTTCAGTAGTTATAATTTAATTTCCCAGAATGTTGGAGCATTCCTTTAAACTGTTCCTGACCTAACAGCCACTTTGAGACTTTACATGTTTCCTTGGGGAGTTACCGGAGGCTGTAGAGGACTTTTCCATCGGGGTAAACTCGTAGCATGACGTTGTCAGTGGTGGTGTCATGGGTGAAGGACCTCTTGGAGTGGACGAAGAACATGTCAGGTACCCAGATCTTCTTCACCAGGCGGCCATCGAACGTCATGCTCAGGTTGTTGTTGCTTTTGAAGGCCAGACGTGCATCTTTCCAGTAGTGCCTTAGATACAAGGTCATGGTAAAGTCCTTAAACAAAAAGGCAAAGTCTGTTACAATATAATCTAAACTAACAACAAACATGCTTTTTCTTAATAAACATGTGTTCCAGACATACCATATCGACCTCTGAAATAGCATCCAAACTCTCAACCTGAACATCCACGCCTACAGAGACGGCAGGACCTGGAGAAATAATTTAGGGCAGTTTACAAAGATGCAATGACCTATACTAATAACAGCAGTGTCTGAGTGTCAGAAACAAGCTGTGACAGTGGGAGTGCAGGTTTAGCTAGGTTCCTGTTTGGATTATCTGTGTTTATTTGGAAGTTGTGACTCCTTTATTGGTGCTGACCCTTTTGCTTAAAACAATGACTTTATCCAAATCCAGAGCAGCTGGGTGCAGATTTCCCAAACACTGGCACAGAGCCAGTGGAGTGAGTACTCTAATCCTAATTGTTGTTGTAGTGCATGCTGGAGATTCAAATCGTTTTACTTTTTTAAACAGGCCTACAGTTGTTCTAAAATGTAGAATGGAAAATCAAAAAATCATGAACCATTTTTTAAATTCTGCTGATGAATTAGTCATTAGACTGGGGGTTTTGTTACTGTGAATAATTTCCTTGTTCAGAGTGCAGGTCTTACTTGAGTCGTGACTTGAGTTATTGAATTACCTTATTGTATTTTCAAAAGAATAACTATACTTTACATGGCTACATCACACTCAGCTGTGTTGATTGGATAACAGGACAGCATCTGTAATTTTTGTAAATTCTTTAAAAACAATACATGTTTACATATTAATGCAAGTTACTTACTTTTATGGAATAGTTTTACTTTTATCCATGACGACAATAGTTCCATCAGGAGACTTATTCTGCTTAGAGAAAGATTTGTATTGACGTGTGCACGAGATGATAGAAATGTGAATAGTCTTTGGCGATAAGACCCCGATTGTCTTATCATATATCTTAAGGGGGAAATGCATCCATAAGTAGAATAAGATGTTGATGGGATTGGATTTGAAGAGGAGATGGGAAGAGGATGCTGAAGATCTGGATTTGATAAGGAGTTCTGATACGGAGGGTGGAGGTGGATGGGAGGAGGGGAGCCGCAGCCTTAGCGCCTGAAATGACAGGAGAACAGATTTAAAGTTCAATAGCAGCGTGATGATTGGCTGTTGGAGATTGTGGCGAACTGTAGTTGGTTAAGAGTGGACGCCTGTAATCAGCTGATTAGATCCAACTGAGGAGTGAGTGAATGTAAAGCCGGTCTTCCTGACTGAACTTACACTTTATCTCTTATATAACCTGATCAAAACCGCCTAACCTAGACACCATAAATCAAAACCAAGATCTTTCCCCAGAGTAACGCAAAGGTGTTCAGAAAGGTGTTCAGATCCATCCCAGTGCCTTCATTAAAAGGTAGGACAAAAAACGCCTGACATCACAGCTGGTTCCAGTCACTGGAGCCAGCTATTTTACGAAAGGGGCTCATTCAATGCGAGATAAAAGAGACACTCATGAAAAAGCCATAGAGCACAAAGATAACATAAAAGATAGGTAATTTTTTCAGTTACTGATTTATAGTCAAACTTTTTATTTAATTACAATAAAAAAAAAAAAACACATTCCCAAAACTCCGGCTTTAGTTTTAACACATTCTTTGCTGCAACACACAAATGGTGTTATCATAGACTCGTCTTTCGGGGGGGGGGGGGGGGGGGGGGCAAGCTCAGTGTTATAGCTGTGCTGCACATTGCAGTGACAGTATGAACTTCCATTCAAAACCCTAACATTTAGTGTAATAAACGTATAGTGTGAGACTAGAGCCAGTATAAACTCATTGAAGTTTGCTGTTAAACAACATAATGCTTTCCTAGAACTCCACGGGGGATTTTAAACTTAAAGGGAAAATGCACGTGTGTGAATATTTATTTAAATAGCGGGAGATATTGTAACCCCACAGCTGAAGACTGTGGCTTCTTGGTAATGAATCAGTGGCCCACAGCAGCATGGCTCAGACATAATCCCGCTCTGTTATGTCATCTCTACAAGCCAGTGCTCCACAGTGAGAGGAGTGTATGGATCAGATGAGGGGGGCGGGGGGCGAGGGTTTAGTGTAACGTCAGAAAAACGTGGAGGATGAGCCTTACCTCCAAATCCTGGGCGCATTGTAAAGTCGTGTTCTTGTATCCTCAGCAAGTGCTCTGACTTCGTACCCCAGGCTTTAGTTTTATCTGGACTCCTCTTAGTCATGGGGCTAATGAACAATTTGGGGAAAAAAACAATTTAAAAGTTAATTTCTAATATTAGATTCTGGGTCACACAGAAATATCTATTCTGTTTACATGTTGCACAAGTTAGTGTTGGGCGTTACTGTAACGCCGTTATTTTTGGCAGTAACTAGTACTCTAACGCATTACTTTTTAAATTCAGTAACTCAGTTACCGTTACTACATGGTGCGTTACTCCGTTACTCCGTTAGTTTTTTTATATAATCAACAGCCAGGCGAACAGAGATGAGAACTTTTGTCGAGCACAAAGAAAATAAAGTTTCTGTTAAATGTAAGTTGTGTCTTGGCGGGTCAAAGATCCTATCTACTGCCCAAACCAGTAATTCAAATCTCTTAAAACATCTGCAAAAACAACATGCTGGGACGAAGCTAGTAGCTAAGACCACAGAGACTCTGCCGACGCCACTCCACCTCCACCTAAGCAACAGCGGCTGGATTTTAACCAAGGGACTGCTAGCCAGGGAAAAGTCGATGAAGCCATTGCACGGTATGTTGTAGAACACATGCAGGCTATTGCTACAGTGGAGTCACCCGCTTTCAGGGAGCTAGTTAGCATGATACCATGTCCGGGCGGCACACGGCATATGGGACGGAACACTTTTTCCAACTACCTGGAGAAAGAATATACAAAAATGGAAAGCCAGCTAATATCGATGCAAACCAGATTGCATATAATGCATGTCAAGTTGATCAACAGATTGTATTATTCTCCAATGCAATAACAGTACTGAAATGAAGGCTATAAGGGCATTAATGGGAGCCCTTTTGTAAGTAACTAAAACGTTACTTTTCACAGTAACGCTTTACTTTTTGGTTTAAGTAATCAGTAAAGTAACTGAGTTACTTTTGAAATGAAGTAACTAGTAATGGTAACTAGTTACTGGTTTTCAGTAACTAACACAACACTGCACATGTCAATCCGAATGTCTACCAAGTTCGTTTCTCTTGTGCAACAAAGGACATTTGTTATGCTGTTTCACTATGTCTTTGTTGAATATTGCACATAGTGTACAGTAGATGCGGATTGGTAAATCACATCAACCCAATGCAAGCACTCAAAACTGAAGTCCAATTACTTACCTACATCCACCCAAAAAAATATTGACATGGAAAATCTGCCTATAAGGATGGGCACGTCCTTTATAAAATGTTATAAAATAATAAAGTCCTCAGTGTCAGAGGCATGTGACCATCATGTCTGTAAACTGAGAGGGAACCAGCAGCATTTCCATAAGATTGACTCTGTCTGTGTTGCTACTACTCGGTTGAGAAGAGAGGGCCACATCAGTACAGAAAACAAAACCAAAAAATGAAACCTAACTGTTGACAGTGGTACAAATCCATGTCACCATTCCTTCCATTATCTGCACATCAAATCAATCAAATTTGAAAATGATAGCAGTAACTTTAACCAGCTGTTGATAATCCAGCCTTGGGAACGCTGGTGTAACAAAGTGAAAACTAACTGTAATTGTCAGGTAATATTGCTTTAAAGCCTTTTTCCAAACAGCTGTGCTATTTAACTTAATAATGAAGCTTCCTTGAATTTGAACATCAAAGGGTTAATGTGACAGTGTTCCATTTTCTGCTCTTTAGCTCGCTGTGATCGTATTAAGTTTATGAAGCAAAGTCGCATAATCTTATGAATTTCCTAACTTTGTGGGATAAGAATGGATTATATTGAGCTTAGTAAAATACATAGAAGCGACCCATGCTTCTCACTAGACCCTGCAGACAATAGTGTGATTAAATTGTTGACCGTGTGCCACTAAGTCCTTGCTGCTTAAATCTCCAAAATGTGATCTTGCTTTCTAGCCCCTGTTATATGTCTAATTGGACTAAATCAATCAAATAATAAAGAAATGCGTCATACCTTACAATCTTTCTGCTGGATCCTTCTGTTACTGGAATTTCTCTTCTACATCTGAAAGGGGGAAAACATTTGATGATTTTATGCAAGCTTTATGCAATGTTTAGAAGCACTTTTTGGGTGATTCTTGATTGAAATCCTAAAGTAAGAGGGACCTGTTGACAAAGAGAATAGAGTTGTCTGTTTCCGTGACATGAATCATTGTTATTCATTTCACTTATTCATTTACAAGAGGGAACATTTAATCAAATAAAGTGAATTTGTGCTATGTGTCTGTTATGAACACCTAAAGTTGCAGGGATAAGGAAACCAGATCATTGACTCCCTCCCAGATGTCTTTGGGTTATTAGATAACACAATCAGCCTCAGTGTCTCCATTTTAAAACCACAGGAGCATCATGAGATGCTGAGTCATCCGCTGGCTTGCGGAGTAACCAATTACGTAATCAGGATACCAAAAAAAAGGTACACATTTCACACAACTGTTTTAAGTTAATTAAAGTCAACGGTTCCGTTTTTTCAGTGTGTTCTGTAGGCTAATACTTTAAGTGTGAATCTATACGCCTACTGCCTGAATCTGCTTTATGGTTTTCTCTTTCTTTGGTTCATTTGTTCCTTTTTAATTCAGTAGGTGAACCTATATGTTCATAAAATAGTGTGTGTGAGCTTAACTGTATGAGTTCAACTTAAACAGAGCATTTTCTTTCAGCTCAGATTTTTCTTTTTAAACTAAACTGTAGTAAATCAAATCGATTGTGTCACGATCGGTCTGTGTTTTATTTTGTATTGTCAAGATCTGTCTTTGTTTTCCCGTTTTACTTTGAAAGGTGTTCACCCCCTGTCTCATGTCTGCATTTGCTTCCTGTCAGTTTCCCCTCCTGTGTGATTAGGATTAGCCTCATCCCGATACCCCTCCTCGACTCCTCCTTTCCCTCACTCACGTCCCTTCCTTGTATCTTAGCTCCGCCTCCGTAAGATGCGAGCGAGAGACACGAGGAGGTGACGCGAGGACAGAGGAGTCCTCAGGTATTAATTCACTTTTAAAAGACGTCTGTTAATGATGACATGTGCACAGCTGTATCCCCTCTCATCGGGCTTAACTGAAGAACCCTTTAGAACCGGCCCATGTGTTGTTAAATATTTATTTAAATGAATGAATCTTTCTTTTGTTAGTCAAGGAATTCAATGTATGATGGTTGGTCCTACTTTTGTGTTCCGTTGTGGTGTAAAATGTAGCCTACATTTAAATACAAATATAATGATAGTAATGTGAAAGCCTTTACTCTGAAAATGTGTGTCCTGTAGATCCCCACATTCACCACAAACCCACATTCAGGACTGTGAATTTTAAATAATGTAACTCCTGAATATCTTAACACAAAACAATACAAATAATTGTTATTTATCAAGATCTAGCCATTTATGAAATAGCTTTCTTAATAGCTATGTTTTAGTGACGTTCAAGATCATTAAACATGACTTAAATTGTTAGTAGGCCTATAACCTTAACCCTCTATGGCATGACTTTTTATTTTGGGAGGAAAAAGATGTTTCACCATGTGTTTTAGGAGCTTAGGGGTCCCTGATATTATATCAATTATAAAATGTGAGTGTGTGTGTGTATGTGTATGTGTGTGTGTGTTTCTGTGTCTGTGTGCCTAACGGCCCGTCCACACTACAGCTTCAAAAAAAGCTTAGAGCTGGGCGTGTCTGAAGCTCGACCAACAACCAATCACATGAATCTCCCGCCCCGGACTCACAAGCAGCGGTTTGATTGGCTAGAGCTTGTACTGGCATATGATTTGATTGGCTGACGCTTCCACCGAAAGCTTCAGAAGCTTCAAAAGTTGAACATTGCTCAACTTTTGCAGCCTGAAACGCCAGGAAAGCTCCGCTCTGCTTCCCACAATGCAGTTTGGCAAAAAGTGACGTCACCCCATTCAAAGTGAATGGGCAGACGCGTTGGAAACCGTTTTTGAAGCTGTCGAAGCTGTAGTGTGGACGGGCCGTAACCCTATCTTTACCTTCACTGTCCTCACTGTCAGACGGAATAGCCCTGACAGCCTGATCGTGTCCCTTCTGCCCATAAAATGTTTTGGTGTCCATTTCCTATAAATATCAGTAGATGGTAAAGTAAATATATTGACTAGGTTTATCATTTTACAGCTGAGCACATTTGCACACTTGTATGATATTGCCTGGAAAAAAGTGGTCCAAGTGGCCCAGTGTTGCCCTGAGGCAACGAACAAAAAAACATAGTTTTAGCTAATTAATAAATACATAATAAGTCTTTAAACAATCAAATATACTTCTTTACGTATTCATGCACATGCATGTATTTTTTATTTTAAGTTGTGTACATTTCTAATATGTTAAAAAGGGAAATGTATCTTACCAAGTGGTGGCCCTGAGTCCCCTGCAGCTTTGCTTGCAGAAAGGACTGCTCCACCCCCAGACAAAATGCCACACCCATATAATTCCCTCATTTTATTGGACACCAGCATGTCAGGTGACATTGTGTATATTTAAAAAAATAAAAATATTTAGAGGGCCAGTGTGAGGTCGAAAAAAGTGGTTTGTTGCCTGAGGGCAACAGTATGCCATAGAGCAGGGGTCGGCAACAGGCGGACCACGGTCCGTATCCGGACCCAGACGCCGACCTATACGGACCTGGGGCCTCATGTATAACGCCGTGCGTAGGATTCACGTGGGAAGGTTGCTTACGTAGTAGAAATCCGAAAAATAGGTCCATACATTTTCCGCCACTTCTCGATTCACCAAACATTGCGCACCGGCGAGGAAAGTGCGTACAGCACTTCCTACGGCGGTTTCCCTTTATAATTCACAACCGACTCGAAATGCGGGGGTTTGTGCATCTCAACCCCACCCGCAGCAACTCTATATCCACCAGTTAAAGGAAATACAACTAATGTGTTGTGTTATATTAGCTGTACAATTTACCACATATGGTGTTCTTAGCTTCCATACCTCCTGTGTTTTACGAGCGACGTATCAAGTCTTGGCAAACGGCATAAAACACGATTAAACGTGATAGTAGGCCTATATAAAACCATGCTCGTACAACCTATAGAAATGCAACACGGCGTCAGTTTAGACGTAATTCTGTCCTCCTGCTTACCGCATCATTTATGAGAAAACATTTCATAACATTAACACAACATATTCGAGGTGGTTTTAAATAACATCCGTATTTATTTATTTCTCCAAGTTATGTTTTTGTGTGCACTGAGGAGTCGCAAACAGGCGTTTGTTTAATCATTTTAAGATTGGCTTTAATCAATGTTTGAAAATGAATTCTTCATATATGATAAATGAGAGGTAACATTTTATTGATGGTATTATTTCCACATATTTCTCTCCATTCTTCCTTCTGCCAACACGGTGTCGCAGTTTCTTGTCTCTCCCGTTTTTGTGCTTAGTGCGTACGCATGGGTTAGAGTTTGCGTGGAGGACCGCACGTTTTCCCGTCAAGTTAGTATTTTATAAATCGCAAACATTGCGTAGAAACTGGCGTACGCCATTTTTTGAGCGTATATCGCTTTATAAATGAGGCCCCAGGACCTACAATCAATACATTAATAGGGGATTTCAATTTTGACGGGGCGATTCTATTTTAACCGCCGACAGGGGGCGAAAGAGACGAGTGAGCGATACAGGGAGAGAAACACAGAAGAAGAGATGAGAGGGCGGCAGAGAGAAGCGGAGAGGAAAGTGAGTGAAGAGAATAATTAGCGATACAGGGAGAGAAGCGGAGAGGAGAGTGAACAGGCGTGTTAGCGGCAGACAGGGAGAGACAAATAATTACACATGGCGCTCTCCAAGAAGAGGAAAGTGGACAGTGAGAACAGTAGGGGTGCAACAACTAATCGACTTAATCGATTAAAATCGATTACCAAATTAGTTGCCAACTAATTCAGTCGTCGATTCGTTGGTGACGTCATCACATGTGTTTTACGAGCCGTTAAGCTCCAACGTTATTGGTCTTTTTATTGGTACTGGAGACATTTAAAAAAGACATGTCATGTATTATTGCTACATAAGCATTATATCGCAGTCTTTGTGTCGCCAACTCGTTTCTAATATGCAAAAAGACAAACAAATGCGTCTATGATGTATTTTCGATCTTTCTCTCCCCGTCTGTGTGCGAGGGGGCGGGGCAGTTGACGCACACGCAGCCGCTACGGCCCGTCCACACAGTAGCTTTGAACAAATCTTGAAAATCTTGGAGCTGGGCGTGTCTGACAGCTTGGGGATTTTTTGCGAGCAACACGACCAACAACCAATCACATGAATCTCCCGCCCCCGACATACAAAGCAAAAAAAAACGGGGATTTTATGCGAGCAATATATATATATATATATAAACTCCCCAAACAGGCGAAAACCTACCAGTTTCACCCACTGTCTCTGGCACCTCCCTCCATGCCTGGTTCCTCCGGTTTGTATCCCGGTAAATAGTTCTGGTCGTAAAGAACCGGGTGATTTGCTACCGTAATTTCTCGTTTGGAATATGAGGAAATGAACTGTGGTCTGGCTCTCCCTGCTTACACGCGGTTTGATTGGCTAGAGCTTCTACTGTCAGATTTGCATAAACGGGTTTGATTGGCTGACGCTTCCAGCTCAGCTTCAAAAGTTGAACATTGCTCAACTTTTTAATCATGAACATCCTGGAAATCCTGGAAATCTTCGCTTCGCTCCCCCACAATGCAGTTCGGCGACAAGCGAGGCAAAGTGACGTCATCCCCATTCAAAGTCAATGGGCAGAGAAGCGTTGGAAGCGGTGGAAGAATCGTCTAAAGCTGCTGTGTGGACGGGCTGTAACGGCCCGTCCACACAGCAGCTTTTGGCGATTTGTCCACCGCTTCCAGCGCGTCTCCGCCCATTGACTTTGAATGGGGATGACGTCACTTTCCCTCGCTTGTCGCCGAACTGCATTGTGGGGGAGCGAAGCGAAGATTTCCAGGATTTCCAGGATGTTCATGATTAAAAAGTTGAACAATGTTCAACTTTTGAGGCTGAGCTGGAAGCGACAGCCAATCAGATCCGTTTATGCAAATCTGACAGTAGAAGCTCTAGCCAATCAAACCGCGTGTAAGCAGGGAGAGCCAGACCGCAGTTCATTTCCTCATATTCCAAACGAGAAATTACGGTAGCAAATCACCCGGTTCTTTACGACCAGAACTATTTACCGGGATACAAACCGGAGGAACCAGGCATGGAGGGAGGTGCCAGAGACAGTGGGTGAAACTGGTAGGGTTTCGCCTGTTTGGGGAGTTTATATATATATATATTGCTCGCATAAAATCCCCGTTTTTTTTTGCTTTGTATGTCGGGGGCGGGAGATTCATGTGATTGGTTGTTGGTCGTGTTGCTCGCAAAAAATCCCCAAGCTGTCAGACACGCCCAGCTCCAAGATTTTCAAGATTTGTTCAAAGCTGCTGTGTGGACGGGCCGTAACGGCCCGTACACACAGCAGCTTTTGGCGATTTGTCCACCGCTTCCAGCGCGTCTCCGCCCATTGACTTTGAATGGGGATGACGTCACTTTCCCTCGCTTGTCGCCGAACTGCATTGTGGGGGGGCGAGGCGAAGATTTCCAGGATTTCCAGGATTTCAAAGTTGAGCAATGTTCAATTTTTGAAGCTGAGCTGGAAGCGTCAGCCAATCAAATCCCGTTTATGCAAATCTGACAGTTCAAGCGCTAGCCAATCAAACCGCGTGCAAGCTGGGAGAGCCAGACCGCAGTTCATTCTATATTCCTAACAAAAATGGAGGAGAAGTTAGTTATTGCGGTAGCAAATCACCCGGTTCTTTATGACCAGTCCCTATTTACTTACCGGGATACAAACCCCGAGGAACCAGGCATGGAGGGAGGTGGCAGAGACAGTGGGTGAAACTGGTAGGTTTTCGTTTGTTTGGGGATTTTATATCCAGTTTACTTCGTTGCTAGTTTACTTCGTTGCTAGCAAGCATAGACAGTATCATTAGCCAGCATGGAATGTAGCATAAAATAGCACCATAGACATTAATCTCATAAATGTTCAAAATGTTAAAAGAAATAGTGGAAAGAACCGGGGTTTTTTGCTTTGTATGTCGGGGGCGGGAGATTCATGTGATTGGTTGTTGGTCGCGAAATCCCCAAGCTTTCAGACACGCCCAGCTCCAAGATTTTCGAAAAGCTGCTGTGTGGACGTACCGTTAAGCTGCTGTGTGGACGGGCTGCTACATGCAGCACCACACAGAGGAGATGGCGGAGAGAACGCGCTCCGAAGTGGTTAAACTTTACCCGTCTCGATGCTCGTTACCTAAAGTGCAATAAGAGTTTAGCATGTGAGGGCGGCAACACGAGCAGTTTGTCTAAACATTTATCAAAAGTGCTCCACATCCAGACGGAGGAATGCACCGGGTTCCATGTCTTTCTAGCAGCTCTGTAGCTCCGTCCACGAGGAACGTTTCCACGTCAGGTGTTATGTATGCTAGCAGCAACACACGGAGTTAACTACATTATACAAACATGGGTTAATGATTAGAGGAAACTGAGTTATTTATTTAGTTAAAGTTTCAGCTATTCTGTTTACAGTTCTGTCATCAGATTATTTTATACGATTTGTTAAAACGTTGTTGTTTCTTTTGATGTGAAATATTATGTATTTAATTTAAATAAAAAGCAATGTTAATTTTGTTCAAAATGTGTTTAGTTAATTTAATAATATATGTATTTTTGAATCAAGTATTCATCTTTATTGTCTTCATTGTTAGTTTCCACATGCCTAAAACAACCTCAAGCTAAATCTAAAATCTAAATCAAGGCATCAGTAATAGTCCGAATAGTCGATTAATCGGTTCATTAATCGATAGATTAATCGATTATCAAATTAGTCGTTTGTTGCCCTAGAGAACAGAGATTTTAACCCTGAGTGGACTCATTCATGTTCATCCTGCCCACTGGGAGCACAGAACCAGTGTGTCTCATTTGTTCAGAGACCGTGGCACTCATTAAAAGTGCCAAAACGCCACTATGAGACAAAACACAAAGTGTTTGACCAAACATTCCCTCTCAAGTCAGAACTGAGGTCACAAAAAATAAGCAGTCTCAGAGCCCAATATGATCAGTCGACCAGGATAAAAATTAAAACTAAATATCGTTCCAGGGCAGGCTAACCGAGGCTAACCAATGAGCACCTGCATGTGTGAATGAGAATGGCCCTGACACCATTTCAGCCCAGATTTAAACTCCTGGCAGGACAAGCTCTAGCTCAATTCTCGCACTGAATTAAAACAAAGTGAGTGAGGGACTGCAATATAAGAGGTAAAGAAAGAGAAAGTTTAAAACTGTTCAATTGTTATGATGTGTAAAGACTGATATTGTTCTATAATCGTCTGAAACTGTTAAGTCATGATGTGAAACGGTTAACAAAGAAAAAGGGAAACTCAAGCTGCTGCTACACTTTATTTTATTTATCTAAAATTAAGCACTTTTAAGATGCACATATTTTCAAAAGCTATTTTATTTATTTTCTCTATTTTATTTTAAATGCAGCGCGAGAGGAACATTACACATATCCACAGTATTTACTGTATATCTGTATAGTTCAATGTTCATTGACAATAAAATTGTTGTTTTTTAATTGTACTTTCTTTATTTGATTGGCAGTTAGTTGTTGATTACATGCAGACGTTGATAAAGCTGCAGGCTACTTCAATATATATCACACTAATTAGTAAAGCAAGTTAGACATTTTGATGTTCCGGACCTTTGGGGGAGATTTTCTCTAACTGGACCTCGTTGAATTTTAGTTGAATACCCCTGCTGTAGAGGGTTAAGAAATGAATTGCACATAATAATTCCCACGGAGCTGTGAGCACTTATACATTTATGTGACGCTTTTCCACTCATCTTCCAGTTGTCGGTTTTCCTCTGTTGAAACCGACCAGCTGTGAAGGTGGGGGCGGGGCTTTTATACGTGAGTAGTGAAAACACGTCAGCGTAGTCTGCTCTCGTGTATCCTTCCGCACCCCTCCTCTATGGGCATAGATATGTCTCATAATTATTTGTGTGAACATAAAAATAATTTGTGTGTAAATATGTGATTTGTAAATGTAAAACAACATCCACAAATGCATTTAAAAGATTTGCAAACTCACAAATACATTTGCAAGTGTAAAACGGATCTGCAAATACGTTAAATATGTTCACAAATAAAAAAAAGATCTGTGAATATCTCTTTAACATTTACACCGTTCGATCAGGCATTTGTGAATCCATTTTGTATTTGTGGACCAAAAATGCGCTTGCGGAACTCAAATCTCTGTTCACGGATCTCAAATCTCTGTTCGCGGATCGTCTTTTTACACACACGGAATTTTGAGACATATTTTCCGCCGGTCTCGGCTAAAATCTACTCGTGTCACTCGGTTATTTTCGGAAACCACGTGATGGCCTGCTGATGGCGACATTTCCGCATGATTTCAAAGTAAGAGCATGATGGTTTGTTTAATGCTCTGTTTTTGTATTATAATGAACAGCGGAACGTTAGATGCATTCTTCATCACCATCACCATCATCATCATGTTATAGTGATACAGTTAGTTTGTGTTATTGGTTCAATATAGCATATATCGAGCACTTTCGTTGATGTTGAAGTGCAGGCTATACGCCACTTTCGGGTCCCGAGGGAGCAGCTGGCAGTGAAACAGCCCAGATAAAACTCTTTCTTCATTGTTTGTTGTGTATTCAGTCAAGCGGGTCGAAGTTACAAAGCACTTCACATCTTATTAATCGGCCTAATTTTACCTTACCAATGCAGTAATAAAGTAATCTGTAGAAAAGCACCGTATTTAGGTCAGGGTTATGGTGATAAAGAATGCATCTAACGTTCCGCTGTTCATTATAATACAAAAACAGAGCAATAAAACAAACCATCATGCTCTTACTTTGAAATCATGCGGAAATGTCGTCATCAGCAGGCCATCACGTGGTTTCCGAAAATAACCGAGTGACACGAGTAGATTTTAGCCGAGACCGGCGGGAAATATGTCTCAAAATTCCGTGTGTGTAAAAAGACGATCCGCGAACAGAGATTTGAGATCCGTGAACAGAGATTTGAGATCCGCAAGCGCATTTTTGGTCCACAAATACAAAATGGATTCACAAATGCCTGATCGAAAGGTGTAAATGTTAAAGAGATATTCACAGATCTTTTTTTAATTTGTGAACATATTTAGCGTATTTGCAGATCCGTTTTACACTTGCAAATGTATTTGTGAGTTTGCAAATCTTTTAAATGCATTTGTGGATGTTGTTTTACATTTACAAATCACATATTTACACACAAATTATTTTTATGTTCACACAAATAATTATGAGACATATCTATGCCCATACTCCTCCCTCACCTCTCCTCGACTCCTCCGTGAGCATTTCAGCAATTGGGACGTCCTTCAAAATGGCGTGTCTTGATCGATTTCCGGGTCAAGTCCCGGAGGAGGGGAAGAGAGAAGTCGAGGAGGGGTATTGGGATGAGGCTTTTGTCTCAGGGAAGGTTTCTAATTTCTCTAATTTCCCCTCCTCGACTCCTCCAATCCTCGGTCCTCCGGTAGTGACCCGGAAATGAATTTCAGTGCGCCATGTTGAAGGACATCTCATTTCTCTAAATGCACATCGAGGACCGAGGATCGAGCATCGAGAAGGCTCTCTGGAGGAGCTATAACCGAGGATCTCCTCCGCGGATGTATTTCCGGCAACAGTGATGTTTAAAAGAGGCGTGACGCACGGCCGGACTTATCTCAGCCAATAACAGCCATGCATCCCCTGGATATTATTTTATTAACTGCTTTAATCGCGATGCGATGTTTCCAGTGAGAACAGCTGTGAGGTCCATGCAGAAAGCAGAGCAGTGTGTAAAATATATATCACTGATTAAGTGATAAGAGAGAGATCTGATTAAGAGAGACGGCATTCATCCTACTTTGGATGGTGCAGATCTCATTTCGGCAAACATTTCAGGGCTTTGTGGACTTAATCCATGACAATCTGGAGTTGAGACCAGGAGGCGGATTCACAGTTTTACACGCTTCTCTGCGCTCTCTCCTCGGCAGTCATCCATAGGAATCCCGAACCCAATAAAATACCCAATATTAACGGTATGTGTGTCTGCCCAAGGACAATTTAAGGTAAAACCTAATAGAGGTGTCATACATAATAACCTAATAAAAGTAAATGTAACAACTACTACAGTGCAACAAAACAGGAAGATTAAATGTGGTCTCTTAAACATAAGATCTCTAGCATCTAAAGCAATATTAGTAAATGATTTAATATCAGATTATAATATTGATATATGCTGTCTCATGAAGTATTAAAGTAACATGTTATAGCAGAAAGTTGTAGATTAGCGCAAATGGTCTTTTTCTTCCAACTTTTGTGTTATAATCAAAAGGTGGTTTTTTGGCTATTTGTGAGTAGGTAAGGTACAGTACAACCTGTGATTTCTGCCTTGAGTAAAATAATTACCCGTTGATAAGTATTTTTCAGTGGTTCATATCCAGCATGCATTAGCTAAGAAACGATAAAGATGTTGGTGTGTTTCTGAATTGAGTCACTCACTGATGCCCCTTTCACACCAGCGCTTTTTCAGCTCCGGCTCGGAGCTGGAGCCTGAAAAGCGCCGGTTTTTCCTGTTCACACCGCAGTGGCGCCGGCTCTTAGCTCCGGAATCCGGTTCACTTCCAGCTCCAAAAAATTGTCGGTCTAGAGGCAAGAGCTTCGGAGCTAAGAGGTGGCGTCGCTTACGTCTCTCTTACGTCGAGGCGTGCAGGAAACTAAACCCACCTCCCCTGAACATGGGTCGACTGTCATGCCTGCCTACAAGCAGTATAGTGCTTATAAACACACTTTATAAAGTCAGGCAACACTAACCAGGCTTCGTGTGATTCTGTTTATTTGTACCTTACTTTGACCATCCGTTCACTGTTATTGATCATTGTGGAGAGAGGCAGACGTGTTGTTTTGTATTATAGCAGCTATCGGATGGAATCAATACATGGGCTGCACAGGTTTTCGTGTCCAACTATCACAAGTAGAATCATAATAAAAATACGCCTGTAAAATGTGCCTGTAGAAAACGGTTTATGCCACAATAGGATAGCAATAGCAAGTAGTCAGTTTAGCTTCGGTTGCTATGCTAACATCACCCATTTTATACCAGAGAAACTTTCATAAGAGCGTTGTGATACCAAACAGCGTCAATTCAGACTGACACACATTCACTTAGGCTAAGGGGAACTGGGGATATGTATCAGCTGCTTGTGTGAGTCGGACAGTGAATACTTTAGAGCGGCCGCTGTGTGAGCTAACCGGGAGCTAACGGAGGAGAATAAACTCCGGTGGAAGAGCAGCCAACACTGCAGCGGTCGGTAAATGCTGCAGAAACACATTAATAAACAATGAACCACTGCACTCTGGAGAAAAGCATAAGGTTGGAGAAGTCGTTATTCAATTTATTCTGGCTTCGTGTGATTAAAGCAACACGATCATCGACCCGACGCAGTTCCCCGTTGTTGTTGTTGTGAGCGCCGTAATGCCGTTGGGGAGCAAATCAGCGATGTAAAGGGTGATGTCATGACGCAGCAGCGGCAGCACCACTCGGGTGCTGGGCGGTGTGAACAGAGCGGGAGCAGAAAAGGGAAACCGGAGCTGAACCAGAAAAGCTCTAGCTCGGAGCTAGAAAGGGAAAAGCGCTGGTGTGAAAGCCGCATTAGAGAGACAATGGTCCTTCTGATTTATCAATAGATGTATTCATTCTAAGTGAGCTGACTTCGGGGTGGAAGGAAGTTCAGAGATTTTCAATCCAAAAATCAGCTCCTAAGTTCTAACCCTATCTCCTATTCCTTGACCTCTGAGTGAAACGTCACGGGGTTAAGGGATAGTGGATAGGAGAATTCAAAAGGATTTAGGAGAAGAGACTGCGGGGTTGCGTTCCGATAATCCAAAAATCATCTCCTAAATTCTAACCCTATCGTCTATTCCTTGACCTCTGAGTGAAACGTCACGGGGTTAAGGGATAGTGGATAGGAGAATTCAAAAGGACTTAGGAGAAGAGACCACGGTACTTTAGAGAATCCGAATGCACTTTCACTATCCGACGTGTTTATGATGCGCCAGCGGACGTCATGAATGTGCGTCTGCTGCTGTGGGGAAACTATGGAAACTACAGTTTTCTATACAGCGGACTACAACATGGATGTTCAATAAGAACGAGGGACTACTGTAAACTCATCTAGAGACTCTGCACCGTGCTCTGATGCTGTTGCTTTATGCTTTATGAACGGGGACAACAGAGAAACATATTCTTCATGACCAAAGTTGGAATTGAAATAAAAAAGGAAAGTGAAACTTATGCTCGTCACCCTCTCCCTCCGGTCCACATTAATACAAATGATCCCAATACGTATGATTGTATGAAAATATCTTAAAATCAATACAAATGTATTTATTATAAACGTTAGTCCTTAACATCTATCACTGTGTATATCACCATTCAAACATCTTTTAAAAGTTGAACAAACCCCACACAGCTCAGTAAAGACTGTGAGATGTTGACTTTATTTGATCATTTCAGTAAAAACTAACGTTCATATTTCTCTTTTTGATTATAATACTGATGAACGTTCAGAAAAAAGCACTTTGGCAACTTACCACATATGTTTTAAAATGCTTAATAAGCACCGTAACTTTCATGATATCATTTCTCGGTCATAATCGGTTGTTTCCGTGAACGGCCGACTGTTGTGACGGCAAATGCTGCGGCTGCAATGCATTGTGGGGCAGCATTTTCTCCTCTCCTTTCGGTTAGGGAGGTCCAGTGGTTCCTAAGCTAAAGGAGGTTATAAAGGAAGTTTGAAACATCCTTTCCTTTCATTCTAGAGAATTCTAACAGCACTTATCATGGCTGCCAGTGACGTACTTCCGGGTCATTTCACTCCGTTAGGAAGTTTCCTAAGCTAAATGGACTATTGGAACGCAACCCGGTACTTTAGAGAATCCAAATGCACTTTCACTATTCGACGTGTTTATGATGCGCCAGCGGACGTCATTTTGTGCGTCTGCTGCTGTGGGGAAACTATGGAAACTACAGTTTTCTATACAGCGGACTACAACATGGATGTTTAATAAGAACGAGGGACTACTGTAAACTCATCTAGAGACTCTGCACCGTGCTCTGATGCTGTTGTTTTTTGCTTTATGAATGTGGACAACAGAGAAACATATTCTTCATGACCAAAGTTGGAATTTAAATAAAAAATGAAAGTGAAACTTATGCTCGTCACCCTCTCCCTCCCGTCCACATTAATACAAATGATCCCAATACGTATGATTGTATGAAAAGATCTTAAAATCAATACAAATGTATTTATTATAAACGTTAGTCCTTAACATCTATCACTGTGTATATCACCATTCAAACATCTTTTAGAAGTTGAACAAACCCCACACAGCTCAGTAAAGACTGTGAAATGTTGACTTTATTTGATCATTTCAGTAAAAACTAACGTTCATATTTCTCTTTTTGATTATAATACTGATGAACGTTCAGAAAAAAGCACTTTGGCAACTTACCACATACGTTTTAAAATGCTTAATAAGCACCGTAACTTTCATGATATCATTTCTCGGTCATAATCGGTTGTTTCCGTGAACGGCCGACTGTTGAGTGATGGCAAATGCTGCGGCTGCAATGCATTGTGGGGCAGCATTTTCTCCTCTCCTTTCGTCAAGGGAGGTCCAGTGGTTCCTAAGCTAAAGGAGGTTAAAGGAAGTTTGAAATCTCCTTTCCTTTCATTTGGAGAATTGGAACGGCACTTAACATGGCTGCCACTGAGGGACTTCCGGGTCATTTCACTCGGATAGGAAGGTTCCTAAGCTAAATGGACTATTGGAACGCAACCAAGCCCCCAGGAAGTGCGCCGGAGTCTGATGAGAATATTCGTAGTGGCCAAACGGCGGTACTACACTTCCGTTTGGTTGCTGGGCCCAGAAACACTTTTTCCCATTGACTTACATTGGGAAAGAGTGGTCTGTAACTCGTTGGATAACTTTTTTTAAACTAAATAAAGAACCCAGTATGAACACTTGTATAGCCCTTATTAAAAACATTCGTTCCTCAAGTTGTAAAAATGTGCTAATAACGTTATTCTGAGAGTTATTTCCCTCGGCATTATGAACGCGCATCTAACCCACGGGACCGCGCCGCCCGGCACGTTCATGTTACGTGTTCAGCACTACATGCGTTTATCTTTACCCATGGATGCACAATAACAACGGACCATATCGCCTTACTGCCAGCCCACGGAGCTGTAATAATGGATATATTGCACATGTTTGCTGTAATTCATCATTTGTAAAATATTATACTACATGGGCTGTATGATGTAAATCTTGTACCGTAAATGTTGTATTAAATAATGTTAATATTACCGACGTAGATTAACGTTCCTGTAGCTTCTTATTGCACTTGCAAATGTTTTAGTTACTTGTGGGCTACTTAACATGAATAATCACAGTTACTATCCTTTTACTCCATCACATTTCAAAAATAAATAGGCTATTGTTATTTTAACTCCACCACAGTAATCCATCATCAGCTTGACTTTTTAGATAAAGTTTGAACTCACAATTGATCATAACAGGCTTCAACATATACATTTTTATATATTACCAAGTGGTTTCATGTACAACCCACACAAGTATCATGCTAAATGAAGCTCTATTGCTTGGATATCACTAGATCCTGATGTCAGCGTAATATAAAAGTACATAACGATTGATGTGTAATTTAGCATAATTTACTAGCTAGCCACTCTTGCTCTAAACTGGAAAAAGGGCCTCCCCCCGACTATCAACTAAATTGAACAGTAACAAAATAAGTTAAGGCGATACTTGCATTCGGTGACTTGATTTTAAAAATGAAAACCAGGGCCATTTTTTGTTTTGCGGTCCATATCTCATTAAAATATCTATTGTTAGTAACTATTAAAGACAACATGGGGACAATTCTGTTCTAATGTAGTTTGACCATTGTAAATGCTGTGCAATCCAGACATACTGATACAATAGGGCCTCTAACTAATTACCTTAAATAAACGAATTAACTAACTAATTAATGAATTATTTTTGAAACCAGTTCAATACGCATTATCCTTATTCTTATCATTCTTTATGAGCGCAGTAATGGTAAGGTATCTAATTACTTATTTATTTAGTATTCCATAACTTAATAATGGAGATGGTCAAACTAAAGTGGTATAGACATGGCAGAAATCCTACAATGAAGCGGGACATTGAACTGTTCACCCGTGAGAGGGCGATCAAGAAAAGAGAGCAAGCGGCCCCGTTGAGGGAGTTTACAGATGAAAAGACACAGAAAGACAGAAGCACAATAGCAACAAGTAGGCTATATTTAGGTGTTTTTTTGTAAATAACCGACAATATCAAGAGGAAGTAAAGTCCCATGGTTTGTCCCTTATACCCTCATCATGTTTATTCGGCCACAACAGAAAAAAGAACAACAAACTCTCGCCCTCTCCAGAGGGGCAGGTCAGCCAAAAAGGCCAAACGGGCCGTTGCCCGGGCAACATTAGCCCGTACCTGTGCACGTCCCTGCAGGGGCGCCGCCAGGGATTTTGGGCCCCATGAAAATATATCACATTGGGCCCCACCACCAGGCCCAGGCCACGCCAACCAAGCACAATTGCTGTAACCACACCTTCAGAACCCAACCGACTCATTTATGCTTTAAATAACTCTATCTTGTAGTCCAATACTAACTGCACAATATTTACTGACACTGAGCGGTGAACATATAACACTGTGCAGACGTGCAACATTCTGCTGCAGTAGAATTCACTATTTGATATAACACTAACATTCCTGACAATAGACCTCAATAGTCATCTTAGTACATGCCTTTTTAATAACATTTTTGAATGGAACATTCAAAAATCAAAATAAATATAACTTAAATATACATTAAATTAAAATAAAGTGAACATTAACACCAATATTATCATTTATAAAATGCTATAACAAAAAAAATAACATAAGCAGTAGATTTTAATTAAATATACATACCAACTACAAAATAAGCGGGTATTAAAGTGTAAACGGACAACAAAACGGAAATGGAAGTGAAAAGGCCTGATGGTGGTGCTACATCAGAGCCTATTAACTGTTTTCAGTCTTTTTCTCATCATGCATCTGGTGTGTAGTGATCCAATATCGTTACCATAGCCTTGCCCTTTAACAGTTATTACGAGCCCTTGCTCAGCCTTACGGCCCGTCTACACTACAGGCATCGAAAAATGCTTTCAACGCTTCGCCCATTCACTTGAATGGGGTGTCGTAGAAGATTTTGAATCTTCGCCGAACTGCATTGTGGGGAGCGGAGCATGGCTTTGCAAGCATCGTGAGCATCAAAAGTTGAGCAATGTTCAACTTTTGATGCTCCCGATGCTTTCGAAGCTGGCATCAGCCAATCAAATCCCGTTTATGCAAATCCCGCCAGTACAAGCGCTAGCCAATCAAACCGCGTGCAAGCTGGGAGAGCCAGACCGCAGTTCATTTCCTCATATTCCAAACGAGAAATTACGGTAGCAAATCACCCGGTTCTTTCCGACCAGAACTATTTACCGGGATACAAACCGGAGGAACCAGGCATGGAGGGAGGTGGCAGAGACAGTGGGTGAAACTGGTAGGTTTTCGCCTGTTTGGGGAGTTTATATCCAGTTTACTTTGTTTTAACATTGCTATTGCTTTGTATGTCGGGGGCGGGAGATTCATGTGATTGGTTGTTGGTCGCGTTGCTCGCAAAAAATCGCCAAGCTTCAGACACGCCCAGCTTCAAGATTTTTTGATGCCTGTAGTGTAGACGGGCCGTTATTCACCAAGAGCCCAGCGCCTAGCCTTCTTACAGGCAAAGTCACTGATCAAGTCCTTGAAGTCCAGCTTTCTAGCCAACTGGCTTTCAATGGACAGCATGGCAAGACTGCAAAGCCTTATGGGGGGACAGGGCTGCGGAGCCTAAAGATGGATCTGTTGGTCCTGGCACCAGGGGGAGGGACAAGGAAACTGATTTAGTATGAATAGCTGCTAAAAATGTACCTGCATTTATTAAATGTCAGCTAAAAGAGGAGTGAAATTAAAAACCTCTGAATGTTCTGTGAAGATATTTACAGTACTTAAAGGTGGGGTAGGTAATTTTGGAGAAACCAGCTCGAGTGCGGTAGAATTTGAAAATACACAACCGGAAAAAATCTGCCACCTTCTTACCGAGCCCCTCCTCCAACACACACGAACGCGCACATGACCAATGAGGGCACGAGATAAGTTTGAGCACAGATGGAAGGCTGACAGGCAGGTAGGCCATCCAGTTATTTTAGCCGGGCCGGCTAAAATGATTGGTCATGCTTTTTACAGTGCCACGGCTTCCACAGATGAATTTTTTAATGGATTTTTTGTCAAAGCACTTCAGATATTCATTGCTATCGGACTGTTAAGAGCATTCCATGCAATATAACAAAAAGTGTATCTCGAGCCGGTTTCTCAAACTTACCTACCCCACCTTTAATGTCAGCAAAACATTACAATTATTATTTACAATGGACTAAGCCCTAGCTAACAGACTAATTTCCACCACTCATGGACCACACCCACCTTTTCTTTTGAAAAACTGGGTGACAAACTGTCGCCTTTTAGTCCCTCTCTCTTGTCTTTCTCTCCTTTCTTTTCTTTCTTGAAAGCCTGACTTTGTTAGTCGTTTGTACCTACACACGTAAGTACTAGCATCCCTCCTTACATGCTCTCACTCTGCTAAAGGGCCGATCACGGTGCCGCACAGCGTTTGGAGGCAGGACCAAACCATTACATGTAAATACAGGGGGGTGTTCGATGCTTTGGATAATTAACTTTTGGAAGAAAATAAGTAAATGAATCGTAAGTTTAGTGAGTACATTATCAATATGACGTTATATTAATGATAATTATTGATGATTGACGAAAGGTTATTTAAACATTTTTTCTTAATGTTCTAAAAATGTTTTGGGGCCCCTGTCAGTCACGGGCCCTTAGAATCGTCCTAACTTGTCACCCCCTTACGGCGCCCCTGCGTCCCTGGTGCGTAGATGCGGCGGACAGACGGGTCTCAGTTGGTTACTTTTAATACTTGTAAATACAACTTTTGGCCCGTAATTTAATTTCCTCATTGTAGCGACCAGAGAGAGGGGGTGGGTATATCCAGTCTCTGATTGTGTTACGTTATTATGAGAGTGCTCTCATACTTGTTTGTTTCTGAAAATGTATATATTTATATAAATATATACTGTATGTGTGTCCGCATCCGTAGCCTGTTATTGTCTAATTATACCACACTGTGAATGAATCAAAGTAAATATATAAGTGGTCATGAACACATCTGTCCATCAGACAGAGGGCTGCTGTGCCTCCTGTCATCATTGATGGACGTCTCTTTAAAATGACCGCTCAGAGGAGAGGAGTTCTCATTTCTCTAACCGCCTGCTGCTTCCCCTCCTCTCTCCTCGGTTCCCCTCCTCAGTCCTCCACTCGCATCTCCTGTGGGGGGGACTAAGACACGAGGATAGGAGTCGAGGAGGGGAGTCGAGGAGGGGAATTAGAGAAATGAGAAACCTTCATTGTGTTCACCTGTTGCCCCTGTGTGTCACCTCCCCTCTCCAGCTGTGTCTTGTCTTGTGATTACCCTTGTGTATTTAGACTTGCTTGCCCTTGTGTCCCTTGTCAGTTCGTTGTCGTTTTATGGTGGTTTGGTTCCTGTTCTGGATTTCCTTGTTCTGCCCATATGGTCCCGGTTTGTTTGTATGCTACTTTCTCTTTTGTTCCCCCTTGCCTGCTCCTGTTATTTTTGTATTACAACAGCTTTTTAGGTAATTAAAAGCTCACCTTAATTTACATCCCCTTACATCCTTGTTTATACTGCTTTTGGGTCCGCAATCTTGCCAAACCTGACAGATTGGTTTCTTCTCTTCTAAGATCACATTGTTCTGTTGTCTTACATTATACACAGGGGACCTATCATGCAAAATGCACTTTTGTACGTCTTGTATACATCAATATGTGTCCCCGGTGTGTCAGGGAACTCACCAAGTGTCAGAAAACACAACCCTCTCTCTTTTCCTCCATACCCAAATCTCTAAAAACGGGGCTGCAACGGAGCTGATTATTATTTGAATTTTTCTGATGTCAGAAAAGGGGTGCTCCGCAACTCCGAAACTCTTTTCCCAGTTCAGTGGCAGTGCTTTTACTTAATTCATCAGCTTGGACGCAGTGAAACTGAGAAATGATTAATCATGTGATTGAGGTCAAATGGCTGATGAGCTGTCAGAGCACCGTCTGGCTGGCGTCAACGCCTTTAGCCCTGGAGCCAAGTGTATACGAGGACACTGAGTTCAGACTCAGCACTGAGCCCTGTGGCACTCCATGGCTAACTTTGGTTTGCGTGGAAGATTCATCATTGACACGTACAAACTGAGAGCGTTCAGATAGATAGGACCTAAACCAGTCTAAAGCAGTTCCCTGTATGCCAACTAAGTGCTCTAGTCTTTGCAATAGGATATTATGGTCGATAGTATCAAATGCAGCACTGAGATCGTAGCAAAACAAGAATAGAGACACGTCCCTTGTCAGAGGCTATTAGAATGTCATTTGTGACTTTAACCAGAGCTGTCTCTGTGCTATGATGTGTTCTAAAGCCAGACTGAAAATCTTCAAATAAATCATTGTTTTTTAAGTAATCACACAGCTGTTTTGCGACCGCTTTCTCAAGAATTTTTGAGAGGAACGGAAGATTGGAAATAGGTCTATAATTGGCTAAAACCTCTGGATCGAGGTTGTGCTTTTTAAGAAGCGGTTTTATCACTGCTACTTTGAATGATTGTGGAACATAGCCTGATAATAAAGACATATTCATAATATTTAATAAATAAGTGCTAATTAATGGAAAAACTTCCTTCAACAGCTTAGTTGGAATTGGGTCTAACATACACGTTGATGGTTTAGAAGAGAGAATCATTGAATTTAATTGTTCAAGGTTTATGGCTGAAAAGCATTCTAGTTTACTATCTAGTGTAATATTAGAACTTACGTTTCCGGGAGCTGTTGATAACACTATACTGGTCAAAGGCAAGAGGTCATTAATTTTGTTTCTAAGAGTAACAATTTTATCATTAAAAAAGCACATAAAATCATTGCTACTGAGTGCTATGGGAATAGAAGGCTCAATCGAGCTGTGGCTTCTCTGTCAGCCTGGCTACAGTGCTGAAAAGAAATCTTGCATTATTCTTATTCTCATCTATTAATGAAGAGTAGTAGGCTGCTCTCGCTTTACGCAGTGCTTTCTTATATTCATTGAGAGTAATATGCCAAATTAAACGAGATTCTTCAAGTTTAGTGGAACGCCATATCCTTTCAAGTTGTCTCGACTTTTGCTTTATTTTGCGGGTTTCGGCATTATGCCATGGAGCTAATCTATGTTGTTTTATTTTCTTCTTTTTCAAAGGAGCAACAGAGTCTAATTTTATTTGCAGCGCAACTGTAGCACTATCAACAACATGATCAATTTGGGGTGGTGTACATTTTGTATAAGTTTCCTCCCTTACATGCAGACATGCTATCGAGTTAAGTATTGGTGGAATCTCTTCCTTAAATTTGGCTATAGCAGTAACAGATAGGTTTCTGCTGCAGGAGCTTTTGACTAATGCTTTGTAGTCTCGTAACAGTACTTCAAAAGTTACTAAGAAATGGTCGGATAAAGCAGGATTATGCGGTTCGACTAATAGTTGCTCAATTTCAATACCATAAGTCAGAACAAGGTCGAGAGTGTGATTATAGCAGTGGGTTGGTTTATTTACACTCTGACAGAAACCAACATAATCTAATATAGAGTTAAATGCAACAGTAAGGCTATTTTTATCAACATGAATATTAAAGTCACCTACGATAATTACTTTATCTGTTTTAAGAACCAAAGTTGATAAAAACTCAGAGAATTCAGATAAGAATTCTGAATAAGGACCTGGTGCACGGTACACTGTAACAAATAAGATTGGCTGCAAAGTTTTCCAGGTCGGATGCGTAAGACTAAAAACGAGACTTTCAAAGGAGGTATAATTTAATTTTGGTTTAGTATTGATAAGTAAACTTGAGTCAAAGATTGCTGCAACTCCACCTCCTCGGCCTGTGTCTCGAGCAATATGAGTATTGATATGGCTGGGTGGAGTGGCCTCATTTATGCTGACATATTCTTCATGTCTCAACCAAGTTTCAGTGAGACAGCATATATCAATATTATAATCTGATATTAAATCATTTACCAATATTGCTTTAGATGCTAGAGATCTTATGTTTAAGAGACCACATTTAATATTCCTGTTTTGTTGCACTGTAGTAGTTGTTACATTTACTTTTATTAGGTTATTATGTATGACACCTCTATTAGGTTTTACCTTAACTTGTCCTTGGGCAGACACACACACCGCTAATATTGGGTATTTTATTGGGTTCGGGATTCCTATGGATGACTGCCTAGGAGATGTGTATGTGTGTGTCTGTGTGTGTTTGTGTGTGTGTGTGAGGCAACGAACAAAAAAACATAGTTTTAGCTCATTAATAAATACATAATAAGTCTTTAAACAATCAAATATACTTCTTTACGTATTCATGCACATGCCTGTATTTTTTATTTGAAGTTGTGTACATTTCTAATATGTTAAAAAGGGAAATGTATCTTACCAAGTGGTGGCCCTGAGTCCCCTGCAGTTTTGCTTGCAGAAAGGACTGCTCCACCCCCAGACAAAATGCCACACCCATATAATTCCCTCATTTTATTGGACACCAGCATGTCAGGTGACATTGTGTATATTTAAAAAAATTAAAATATTTAGAGGGCCAGTGTGAGGTCGAAAAAAGTGGTTTGTTGCCTGAGGGCAACAGTATGCCATAGCGCAAACACAATTTGTTAGGGAAGAAAAGCCTATATAAAGAGGTACAGTACAGCGCTGCACCATCGGTGTCTGATTCATTAAAACAACAACCTTGTAACTGAGAAACACTTAAATGCTACATTTCAAATGTTTACAATCCATCACTAAATTCATGGCAAACCAATTTTAACATCATGCAATAACACTAAGACGACATTAGTTGCATTGAACTGATCTTTTTAATACATTTTCCTTACAATGTAGTGAAACATGGGCTTGAGCTTCATTATTATTATTTATTTTGGGGCGTGGGGAATGAAGAGAAAACAAATATATGAGCATTTTATGAGCATGGGATTTTGACCCCTCCTATAAACATAATGCATAATGCTGCGCTATACTTTGCGGCCACACGCCGTTGCCAAGCAACACTTATTGTTTAGGTCCTTTGATAAGCAGGCAGTCATATCATTAACTAGCTAGATCTGATAGATTTGGACATAAACGCGAGTGAAGTATAACCGGACGCGAGAGAGAGATCAGAGATCAGATCAGCTGCTGCTGACGGAGAAGAACACGCGGCTCTGCATGATCACAGCTCCGCTGCTGTGACGGACCGTTGAGTGGAGCAAAATTAAATACACTAAGAGTTAGACCTAACACACTTAGCTAGTTTATCTACTCTGGAACTAGCTAAACTAGTTATACATATATTTGTTCTTTACTGTCGGGTCACTTATTACAGGTTCAGCGAGCTGCACGAGACTGACGGGCTGTCAGGAGAGGGAGAGGAAAAGAGAGCGCCCCGTTTATTTTTCCCATTTTATTATCCAGAGTTACTGTAAACCTTTGAATAAAGTAGTTCATCTACTATTAGTAGTTTGTTTAAATGCATTAATTGTTTTTTGTTTACATAAAATAAATCTCACGTACCCCCTGCAGTACCCCATCGTACCCCCAGGGGTCCGCGTACCCCCATAGAGGGTTATTATCTCTCCAATTTCACAAAACCATTCAAAGATGGTTTAAATGATATTTGCACATACAAGCCTCGAACATTGAACATGCAGATGAGGGCCATAGTGTGCAGCTTCAATGTTAAGTTTGATGACAGATAGTCTCCGCATTTAATCACCCACTGTGAACGGATTGAAAGATCTGGATTAATGACATTGCTGCCAGACAGAGGTTTGTCCCTCTGGCAGAGCATTAGGTCACTCTATGGAGCATGTATAAAGGCTTTAGCGTGAGTCATTGTGGTTTATTCAGTGACACAAGCGGCAACACGATGATGTTTGTTTTAAGTCATTTTTCAGTTATGACCACTCAAATAGGCCTTTCAAGACCTGTATCTTTCAACAGAAGGACAGCATAAACAAGATTTCCATTTCCATTTGTGCGTTACCACAAATGACATTTAATTGCTGGCCTTCCTTCCAGCTGGGTAACCTTGCCAAAGCCACAACAATAGCAATAATTCAGAGAGCACATTAACACACTCAGATTACAGGTTATGTAATCAGAGTAAGTGATTTTTCTAACCAGCCACACGTCACCTTTTGTTGCTGTCGGTTAAAAGTGAAGCTCTGATTCCCAAGCGTGTGTGTATGTATGTGTGTGTGTGTGTGTGTGTGTGTGTGTGTGTGTGTGTGTGTGTGTGTGTGTGTGTGTGTGTGTGTGTATGTGTGTGTGTGTGGGGGGGGGGGGGAGGCTCTGACTCCTCATCAGCCCAGTCAGCAGAGCAGGGCTGCTCCACCACTAAAGTGATATCCAATTCTCAACACTTGGTGTAGCCAGTGGTGTAAAGTACCTATGTACATTTACTCCAGTACTGTACTTAAGTAACATTTTGAGATACTTTTACTTTAAATGAATATCTCAATTGTCTGCTACTCTGAAATTCTACCCCATTACAGTTCAGAGGTAAATGGTGTACTTTTCCTCCACTACATGTATTTAATACCTTTAGTTACTTCACAGATGTGGATGAATGATGTGAAATATAATCAAGTGTTAAATCAGACTTTAGTTCCACCTGGAGTAAATCCACCAGCTACCCTGCAGTATACAAAGTCATTCAAACTAGCTGCACCTTCACCAGCTTTGAGAACACTTTCATGATCAATCATTATAAAACATATCATATATATTGTTCTGAAATGGACCAATCTGCACAATGACTACTTTTACTGTTGTTACTTTAAATATATTTTGATGCTAATACTTTTCTACTTTTACCTGAGTAATATTTTGATCGCAGGACTTTACTGTAACAGAGGATTTCTACACTCAGCTACTTCTACTTTTACTCAAGTACATGAACTGAGTACCACCTCTTGGGTATACCATTGTTATTGATCTGGAACAGGAAGCTGTTGCAGAATCTGTCATGTGACATACTTCTATTAGAAATGCAGAGATAGGGTGTTATTGAAGTACTCAGTTATAAGTAAAATTCATGCATTCCAAATCTTACTTAAGTAACAGTTTAAACGTATCAGCATCAAGTCATGGTAACGTTTTAAAAGTTAAATAACTTGTTATGCTTAAGGCCCATTTCAAAATCCCATATATTCAATTATTGGATTATGATCAGTGCTGGAAGAAGTAGGGCGGAAGTAGCGATATATTAATTTCAAATACTCTATTACAAGTAAAGGTCCTATTCTTAAGTAAAAGGAAATAAGTATTATGAAGCAAAAATGTACTTAAAGTATAAAAGGTAAAAGTATTAATTCTGCAGAAAAAATTGCCTCCATATGTAATGCGTATATAGTTAAATATATGACATTATCTGATTATTCATATTGTTGCATCAAGTAGCATTTGACTGTCGCAGAAAAACAACGTTTTTGATACAGAAATGATTGATGCTAACAACTTTTTGTAATATATTGTTGTATGTTCTTTTATTGTAGCTTAAAGGTCTCCTATTATACTGTTTTTCATCAAAATATTATAGGTCTGGATATATACAAAACATGTCTCTGAAGTGTTTGGCTCCAAATACCAAACAGATCATTGCAGCATTACCCATAATCCCCTCTGTTTCAGCCCTGTTTCCAAAGTGCTGATTCACTGTCTGTTACTTTAGATGAAAATAAGGAGCCACGCCCCTCTGAGAGAGATTTGGTTAAAAAGAACAATAGGCGCGTTCACACACCGCAGTACTTTTCCCACTTTAGTTCCGATATAGTTCTGAAATGTCGTGTTCACACCAAAAAAATCCTGAACTAAAATTAGTTCATGAGAACCTTTTTACCCCCTTTTCCGTCCCTGCTAGAGAGCACTGACTTTCGTGGTAGAAAAAGGTTCCTATGTCTGATTGGCTGGGCGGATTGCAAACCACGCCCCGTAAAACTCCCAAAAGGTTTTGTGAAGCCGCCATTTTATTATCCTCGCATTAGCATTATTAGCATTAGCATTCGCCCAGCGCACAAACGCAGAGAGACTAACTTATGGCAACACAAAAGAAAACATGGGAGCGGTGGAGATGAGGAGGTGTCGGCGTTCTGGCGATTTACTCGGAAGGCCCCAACTCCGGGGACTTCGGGTGGCAGTACACGCCGTGAAGTTGTTTGCGGCCTGCCAGTAAACCCAAAGCAGAAGAAGACGAAGTAACGTCAGTGGCTTCATTTGCCTAATCCAGTGGTCACCAACCTTTTTAAGCCCAAGATCACCGACCTCGGCCTAGGTGAAAGGCGAGATCTACCTATTGCAGAATTGAGTGAAAAAGACGGCCCAGACAGTGCTTCCAATTTGAGGCCTTTTATATAGGCGAATTGCATCTGAATTACTGTTACAATGAAGGCTACATAATCAGCTCATGGCATATAGGCAGGGGTAAAGTGCTATTTTTTTATGAGTGTGGGACCTCACCTCTTCTAGGGGGGTCCTCACCTCCTTTAGGGGATACGGGGGGACGCTCCCCCGGGAAGATTTTTTTTAAAACATTGAAGTTGAAAGCATCAATCTGGTGCACTTTGAGAGCAACATGAAGAGATCTATGGATACCTCTCTTAGCACCCATATGAAACACAACTGTAAACAGATGTTCTTTTTCTTTATGGATATTTTACAAATCACTCCCCTTTCAAACTGTATTCTTGTTTTACTGCCATATAGTATTTCATACCTGTTTTTCATTTATTCTCTTATTGTTTGTATAACTATAATGATCATATGAAGGTGTGCAGCGGAAATAATCTTTTGAATAATTTGTGACAAAACCGTTCTAAACACTCAGAGAGTCCTTTAGCTCACCTGAGCCCCTCAGTCTGACAGGGGAGGACTCTCCTCCAGCTTGTTGTGGAAACAGCTCCTTATGTCCGTTAGTGCAGCTAGCTAACCAGATGCTAACATCACGGTCCCCGCTAGAACCGGTCCCTCTCTCTCCCTCTCTCCCTCTCTCCCTCTCTCCCTCTCTCCCTCTCTCCCTCTCTCCCTCTCTCCCTCTCTCTCTCCCTTTCTCCCTCTCCCCCTCTCTCTCTCAGAGCCGCTTGAATGACACAAGCACATTTTATTTCCATGCAACTCTCTGATTGGTCTGGTGACTTGCCTCTGTTGCATTCACTGAACACGGGAAATTGCAGTCCTGCCGTCCTCTCTTGTGTCAGGATGAGGTTCACGTCAAGCACGGTTAATGTATTATATTATTGAAGTGTCTCAAATATACGTCAATCAAGTGGCACCTGCTAACAGGGTGGTGGATGATAGGTTTACATCTAAAAACGTATTTTTCAAACATTATTATTTTTATTTTATTTGTCTTTCTTTTGTTACTTTTTTTTTTAACGGTCCGCGATCTACCCGCACCACACTCGCGATCGACCGGTCGATCTCGATCGACTGGTTGGCGACCACTAGCCTAATCCTTCCCCCAGGGACTTATTCCGGTGTGAACGCGATCTGTACTCAGTTCATGAGAACTAAAGAGTTCTGATTAACCTTTGTGGGAAAAGTACTGCAGTGTGAAAGCGCCTATCTTTTCCCAGGAATAGTTCCGATAGTTCCTGGGATTTTGCTTTCACACCAAAAAGATCTGGAACTAGAACTTTTTCTTGCGAACCTTTTCACCCCTTTTTAGTCCCTGCTTCTCAAGGGGTACCTTGGTTGGTGATTGGCTAATGGTTACACAAGCCAAAATCTGATCAGCTCATTTTCAGGACAAAAAGTGAGCAAATATTTTTTCCTGAAACGTTCAGAATGTCTTTACACAGAGGGGACACATGTTTCATATAAAAGACATGAAAAAGTGAATTTTGCATAAAAGGTGACCTTTAAACGGTTAGTCCACTTGCTTAATCTTTTAAATGTTAAAAGTGTATCACAAGTCTTTAATGTAACATCCTGAAAAGTCACTAAAACCTAATAAATAATACATGAGTTAGTATGTAGTGGAGTAAAATTACATTATTTCAATTTAAGATGTATTGGAGTAAGAGAAAGGCATAAATAGTAAAGTAGCATTCAGTGGAAATACTTCAAAACTGTACTTAAGGACAGTAAATGGTCTTTGATACTTTCCATTACTGACAACAGCAATATGTCAGAAATAATCATTTGTTGTACATATTTTCTGCATGTTGGGAACAATTTCATTACACATCAAATCAAAAATATTTGGAGAGCTGAAGAAGTAATACGTTTAAGCAACCACTCTTTCTCAAGATTACCAAACAGTCTCCAAGCAATGAAACATGGAATGGATAAAAAAAGCTAATGTTTGCTGTGATTTCCTGAACTGTAGCTTATTTGGTGAAGAGAATATCTGTACCCAGATATTCCGGATTCACAAATACATATTTCGTCACTACTTGCAGATAAAAACTTTGTATGCTCCGTCGTGCTGATGCTATCCCTAAATCAGAATGAATAATAACATTACATCATCATAACAAAGCCAGAGTGACAGAAGAGATCATTCTTTTTGTTTTTAAACTTTATACAACCAATCAATGGCTCAGTCTTTAGGGACTTGGCTTGGGAACAGGAGGGAGGCTGGTTCAAGTCCCCGTACTCCCAATTTGTTTTGTTTTAAATGTGCTTGAATGAAGATGCAAAGGTACTTTTTTTTTACATGGGATTTTAGGCACCAATATATGGTGGGAGTTACTTTATTTGGGTAAAGGAAATAAATCCTGATGATAAAATACATTGAATTGGGGATTTTAGGTGTTGTAGTGTAACATAATGTATTCTCCCATTATATAATGTTATCTCTATTGAGTCAGCACACATTGACTTGTACCTATTATTCCCCCCTTCCCTTTGCGTCTTTACGGGAAGTAACCTCTTTAAATTGAGCATTTATGGATTTTGATGAATTATTAGTTAATTCTAATGTATTTATAAACCCCTAGACTTTAAGAACTTGTATGTGTTGTATATGTTTCTGCTCATGGGCAAAAGGTTCTGTAAATTGACAAGATAGATAGAACAAAAACATCGTAATATTTAGAGATTAAAGAAATTATATTTTCCAAATGATTGCCAGGGACAATTCAGTACTATCTGCCCTCTTTAGAAATGAAATAGTTTATCACGTGTTAACATACTGATAAGCATTACAGTAGGTAGCCTACAATCATACATCCGGACATTTCGCTGACTTTCGTTTTAATCAAAATAAGACACTTGAGTGTTTAACACAATTAAATGAATTGGAATGACCATTTTGAACTTCACGCGTATTTACGCACATAATGTCCTTTCTCTCATCCTGCACTGACCTGCCCTCACGGTGTGGCTGAACGGCTTCTCCTCTCTGACACGTTCCCCCGGACATAGCGCCCGTCCACAGCAGCAGGATGAGCAGCATCACGTCCGTGTGCATGGTGTCCAGCAGCCCTCTCCAAATGTCTCACAACTGCCACTTACTCCCACAACTTTTCCCGCACAGAAGGTGCATTCTGCACTCGCGTTGCGCCGTACACACAGTGAGATTCTATACATGGATGCTACTGCATTTAATCTCAAAGAGGAGGGGGAGGCTATTTCACCACAAATCCTCCGCGTGAGATGGCTCGGATTTGATCTCCGTGCACTCGGTGCAGTCTGAGCAGGAACGCAGGGCAGGTTTTCTCCGCCTGGTGGCAACAGCTGACACCTGTGAAGGTCACAGGGATGCAGGATATGATCTATGCGCCCTTTCATATGCATGTGTCAAAGATTTAATGCGAACCAGGAAGCAAATCCCTAACATCAGACTGATTATTACTTAGATTTATATATTTGTATATTTCAACAAATCATCTGAAACAACCTATATAGATTTTAAAAGGAAGCAATTGACCAATTATTTCTAATGTGTGTTAGGAGGTTATTGTTGTGTCTCGTCAAATGTGTTAGTTATGTTTATGTATTATTTATGTCTGTCATTTTCATGTTTTTTCACGTCTGGTCGTGTCTGTTTATTTAGATCCTTAGTCAGTCTCTGCATTGTCATGTCTCGTTTTCCATTTCCTGTTTTATTTTCTACTTACCTCTTGTCTTATCCCTCCACAAACCTCTGTTGTCTAGACCCAGCTCTCCTGTTTTATACAGTATACAGTATAGCAACACGTAATGCTGTTTGAACACCTTTCTGTTTGTGTTGTGCACTGACATTGTTTTATGTTGACTTCATAATATTAAGTTTACATAATGAATTCAACTTAATATCATTGCTTTTAACTAACCTAATACAGTTATGTGAAATATGTTGACATAATACATGTAATAAAAGTCAATGTTTCAGTTTGTAACAGTGTGTGTTCTTTGGGGAGTCTGTTATGCTGTGTGGACAGTATTAATGTCCATGGGCAGTGGAGGTTGACGAGCTCTGCTTTGTTGTAAAAAATATGCTGTTTGTAGGATTATCCAAAGGCAGGCTTTCATTTTCCTTTGCACCCTTAGGTTTGATCCTCTTATATTGTTTGATAGATTATTAAAAAACAACATGGCAACAGTAAATCCATTACAGCAGGGCTGTCTGCTGACAGGGAGTCGCAGCTCAGAGGGCAGCTTCTGTCTGAGGCCTGGGTCTCTTTACATTAGCTGTGTACATCCATCCCACCTCTGACAATATCTCAAACAATACAAAACACCTCTCTCTGTGGCGTTTTTATATGTACAAAAGTGGTGGGGCACAAACAACTTAGATGTCTATATATAAGCTTCTGCAGTGACGTGCAGTGAGGTTCATGGCTGGTGAGGCACTGACTCTTCAGGTTTACAAATATTATATTTTGACCTAAATCAAAATATAATATTATTTTCAAAAGCTTTTTTAATTTTAAACAGACAGTTCAACAAAAGGATACCCAACAAATGTAATTTTAGCATTTAAATATTGAATTGTTCTCTCTTAGTAAGATCCCATTTTCAATAAAATGGTGGTCTTACCTTGACTTGAAGATGAAGTCCATTTGCCTATCCTTCTGGACAAAAATCTCTATAACTTTTTTGTAAAACTCTTCCTTATGTTCTTGTAGTTTCAAAAGTCTATCATAAATCTAATCGATAGATTTATGATTCGAAAATGATAAAAGTAGGGTAGACATGTGGATATTATCCGGCTGAACATAACGTGCATTTATCTAACAGGTTTGTTTCCTACAGATCTTATTTGGAGCTATTTTCTAAAATCCTATGGAGAAATCTCATTGCTTTTTTGTGGAGGGAACCCATGAGCAGCTTACTTCTGGGTTTTAGGACGCGTCTCTCGTCTCCTCTTCACACACTGCACTTTTCGCGGCACACGTAGCCAATCAGCTCTGAATGATGTGAGATGACGTATGGTGGGGATGGCAGCTCTATCCCCCTATGGTCATTATTTTTTTGCCACACACATTAAATAGGAAAATACTCTGAGCATGCGCAGTGTAGTTTTTACAGTCACCATTCACTTAGACAGTGAGAGGGAGGGGCAGGATCGGGTTTTGTCCCACATGGCTCAAAACGGCTCAATAGGCACACACTGTAGACACTAATTAGAAGAACACAGACTAAAACAGCAATATACAGACGAATCAGATGATTAAACATGATCTTAAAATATATTTTATATATATTTTATTTTTTTTGTTTTGTAATCATTATTTGTAATACTTTCTGCTGACACTAGGTGGGGCTGCCCCTAATCCAATCAAATCCAATCCACTTTATTTATATAGCACATATTAAAAACAGAGGGTTTACCGAGTTCTTCACAGCCACATAACATTATAATAAAATATAATATTACAATAATAGATAAAAGGCACACATAAGAATAGATAAAAGGCACATAAGGGCTATGGACAGACAAATAAAAGCATACAAATCGATAAAACATAGCTCAAACTGACTCGAAAGCGAGGGAAAAGAGGTGGGTCTTCAGGTCTACTAATGACCAGTCGCCACTGCTCTAGGCGTGGCATTGAGCAGACTTAACTTTCAGATTCAAAGACATTCATTAGTTGTGGTTTGAAACATGTAAATTAGATTACATTTCATATATTTTATTAATCCCAAATTATGATGTTTTTGAGTATTGCAGCATATAAAAAAGACATTGCACATGATACAAAATGTATCATAAAATGTACATTATTATTTAGAATACTGTATATCTCTAGAGTGTTGAGTACATCATTTAAAAATATAGAAACATACAGAATAATTTAGAAAACACTATTATAGACTAATCTATTCCTATTACAACTATAAACACAGGAAATATACATTAAAACGGTGCAAAGTAGTTGCATACAAAATAAAATAAAATGCAAAACCATCAATATTGGTGTTCCAGTTCAGTAAAATAGCATTAGAAGTAAGGTGATGAGTTTATTTACAGGGGATATATAATGTCATTATCAGGTTCTTACTGTGCTTGTATTGTAAAACTTGTTTACATGATTTCATGCAAAAACAAAACACGTGATCTTTTCAAAACTGTCTCTCTTACCTCATTCACACCAACAGTGTTTCAGGGCCGGTTCGGAGCTGGAGCTTGAAAAGCACCGGGTTTTCCTGTTCACACCGCAGCGGAGCAGCCTCTTAGCTCCGGAATCCGGTTCGTTTCAAGCACCAAAAAATTGTCCGGCCAGAGCAAAAGCACCACATACGTCACACTTACGTCGAGGGGCAGGGGGCGGGAGCAGGGGTGGGATCAACTCCTGAACAACAACAAAAAGCCTGCGTTTTATCCAGTTTGTGCACAACGATGGAGAAACCTAACAAGCAGCAGTGGTCCACTGACGAGACCAGCTACCTACTGGGAATCTGGTCTTCCGAAGAGGTACAGAGGAAGCTGGAGCACAATCGGCCATTGTTGTCGGTGTGAGCCATGGATGTATGGTGTGAGCTGTGAGGGGTTTCCGCGGCATCCGCGCGGTTTGGCTTTATGAAGCAGGCACACAAACGGTTACGTCATGACGCAAACGATGACGCAATGACGCAGCACCAGTCGGACTCTGGGCAGTGTGAAAAGAGCCGGAGCTAAACCGAAGAACCGGTTCTGAACCTGAAAAGCTCTAGCACGGAGCTTGAACCGGAGTTGCGTTGGTGTGAATGAGGTATCTGAGTTTACCTGAACTCACCCTCTGTCAGAAACTCTCCGTTTAAACACCCGTCTCTATATGAGACCATCCCCAAAAAGCCCAGTCTGCTCTCTGATTGGCTTGCAAAAAATATATGGCGCAGCTTTGCAAAGGTAGTATGATGGGCTGAAGATACTCAGATGGGGGTGGTAGGGGAGTTAACTCCAAATGGTTTGTTGAGTCCCATGTTTTCTTACCTAGGAAGACCACAAACACACTGACTGGGAGGTTACATTGCACATGTATGGGATGGGATGCACTTCTCATACCTAACTACTTAAGCTCAGTCACTGAAATAAAAATAACTCGGTTTTTGTCTAAAAGCATCCATTTTGTCAGCAGAGTTCATTAAAGTGTGTGTGTGAGATATAGCGTATCTAGTTCACATTTTGTCCTGAGAGTGGTGCTAGAGGAAAGGTTATCATAAGGAAGCATGCATGTGTGCAGTACTCGAGAACTCTGCCCACACATTTGATCAAGGGCTGAATCCAAACCAACAAATGGGGAGTGGGAGGGGGTTATCAAGCCCTCCCTCAGTGAGTCTGCACTGATCCTGACTTCACCTGCTGCTCTGACCAGGTGCAACGCTGTTTCTGCATCGCATCGGACACGCTATGTTAGCTCTATGCAAACAGTTAACTGAGCAAAATCAGATAGACATTTAATATTGTCATACTGATGTTAGCTTATAGGTTACATTGTATTCTTTTTTAAATGTGTCTAGTCTCGGAAAATGGTAGACTTCTTAATTGAACATTACAGTTTTGTATATTTACAGACTTTTGCAAAAACCAAGCAGCATAAACTTCAGATGTAAAACAAAAGGTGTTTACAAACAAGAAGCGCCACTAAAGCTTTTAAATTCATATTTATAATTTTTGTCAGAGAGATGCTGATTTGAAACCGGACCAACATTTATTTCCACCCTCCTCGTGTAAGAAGGAGCCTCGTTCAGCTGTGACTACAGACGGAGTTACCTCGGAGTTACCTCGGAGTGTTACGGAGTGGGAGGTAAGGGGCAGGCAGGGCCGGACTGGGACAATAAGTCAGGCCGGGAATTATACACCCAGCCAGCCCACTACCAGTTTTTTCTGTGCCATTTTGCTTGATTTATTTGTCAATATTTACAGCGTTGCTGCCCATAGTGATAGCCCTATACTTTGAATCTACTACCCAGAATAAACATATGGACATGGGTTACTATTTAAAAAAATTGTGCAAATGTATTTGGGAACCCATGTGAACATGTTTTAAGTGGGGGTCTTATGTATTATGCCAACAGATTTGTAACTGTATAGGGTTATTTAAAAGCAATAATATCAAGTTTAAGTGTTAGATATTAGGTTCACCTTCATATTATTGCTTTCAACTAACCTAATACAGTTATGTGACATTTGTTGACATATTTTGTTAATTAAAGTCAACGTTTCAGTTTTTTCAGTGTATGTATGTTAATGTTTGTTTGCACTTATTGTAAGGAATATAGGCATCAGCTAAATAAAAATGACAAGTAAACTATTGTTAGGGAATAATTTGCTTATTCAACCTTCGACCCAGTTCATCGTTTTCTCTCTTTACTGTCTCTTTTCCCATGGCATAGGTCGACTCTATGGCAGTGGCGGCGCTAGGGGGTGGCTACTTGGGCTCAAGACCCGGATGTTTTCTGAAAAGCCCCGGATGTTTCACTTAAAAAAAAAACAAGAAATGGATGATGTTTCAGGTTTGTTAATCTAATGGTGATATCTGCACTCTGGCTGACTGAGTAAGAAGTGAAAAAGAGTGATGTAACGTTAATGTTATAGCTAGTAAACATGGAGTAACCACACTAAGTAGGGCTGTGCGATTATGGCAAAAATCATAATCACGATTATTTGGGTCAATAATTGATATCACGATTATTTTGACGATTATTCATTGACCATTTATTGAACTTTAAAACAAATAATATTTTACCAATAAACAAGATCAACAAATATGTTGGAGCACACTTCCAAAACCATACTAAACATATATTATTAATATGATAAATAAAAATAAATTAGACCAAAATAAATGAAATCAAACATGTTGCAGTGCACTGTCACAACCTACTGAAAACTCCTTAACATATAGCCAACATTTTGGTAAAACATATTCCACATATTCCACTCAGTTAAACGTTGAAGGCTGGCCAACCGTCATGGTCCAAAAGTAACAGGAAATAAATGTTGAACTACAATTTAAGACCAAATAAAAATGTTTTGGCCACCATGGCAAATGCTGGTAGGGCTGCTCATGTCATCTCTTAAAGGGATAGTGGAAATCCGCGAATTTTGGGTTTAACTTATGTATTTTTATTAAAAATAAGCATAATAAACAATTTTTTTTAATTTCATGCGCCTAGTTTCATTTTATTTTCAATTTTACTGCGCCCTCTCAATGAAACAAAATACTTCGGGAATCGTCTGGAATCTTCGGGTGATGACGAGAGCATAGGAAGACGGGCACAAGTATTATCATCTGATATTTAAGAAATGTGTTACATTTGAAATGGCAGAAAGTCTTGTTGCAAATTCCAGATAGATATTAAGAGAGGTCCCTTGGGTTTCTCTGGTGGTTATCAATAGTAGCAGTTAAGTGAATACTGTTCAAACAATACCTATGTTTGTGTTTTATATTGATTTCTCTGTTTTATCCTTTTATAAATGTAAGGACTAAAAATGGCTATAAACATTCTGGGCTGGTTGGAGTAAACAGGGTTTTATTGCTCTGTGGGGGAGGTGTAGGTATGCATGCCTTGAGACCTTTTGTTGGAAAGTGAGCCTGTTTGGTTTCCTGCTGGCCAGCGTTGCGTCTCCCAATGAGATGACCTGAAAAGATGACCAGCTGACCTAACCCCTAACCCCTCCTTCTTATTCTGGTATATCTGCTGGAGATCCCTGGCGTTCGGTCTCTCTTCACATGCTGCCAGGACCGGAAGGATCTCCGCAGCACGCGAACCAGGGCAGGAGTAGGCCGGCATACTCCTTAACCATTACAATATAATTGTAATATATTATGTTGTATTGTAATGATTGTATTGCATTGTCATATTACCATTAAAGTAGATTATTGTTTAACGGTTACTTGGTAGCTCTGGATTCCTTCCTGTATCATAACCAGCTTGATAGGGACGCGCGGAGATTTGAAAAGCGGACCAGATATCCCTTTAAATCTCTAACAAATGGTGACCCTCGACGTGCCAGATATAACGAAGCTGAGGAAGAATCCAGACGACCAGAATGGGTCGGGAATAAACGCTTTCAAACATCTCAGACAATCGGCAGGTTGGTACGCAGACGCCTGTTATGAAATTCGACTGTCTGTAATTGGATACGCTAAAAACTTTAGGATTGTCTGTAGGCGTTTCACAGTGTTTTTAAAGTTTAAATGGAATATACAATGCATATTTTACTATGTTAGGAAAGTTATATACAAAACGTAAACGTTGATCGCCAGGTAGACGGAAAGTCCTGCGTAACGTAAATAGAGCAGTTTGGCGCGGATCTGCAGGTAGTTTATTCCTGAGTGGCGTGGAGACGGTGCAGTTTGTTCGGTGCGAGGTTTGATTCCTGCACGACAAAACCTGGAAACACGATATTTTAGATCGGGTCGCCGTTTAAAACTGGGGTTAAATAACAGACCAAGGCTGAAAGCTAAAAGCCAGAGGTCTGTTATATGTTAAATCGAGGGAGAGCGTTTCTCTTTGTCTGTAAACTTCTGCTGCTGCCATCTAGTGGCTGAAAGGGGGTATCACACCCTTGACATTTTTATATGGTTTAGCTTCGAGCTTCGAGTTTAATCTGTAAACTTCTGCTGCTGCCATCTAGTGGCTGAAAGGGGGTATCACACCCTTGACATTTTTCATTACATTGCTGGCCGGTATTGAAGACGGGAAGCACGTTAATAGTAACAACGACAATAGCCCAGTATATTAATCAAAGTTAAAAAAGGAACATGTTGGCACCTTCTTACACATTGTGTAGCCGTACCGCCACCTTTCCAGAAACGGCACGGCAGTTAGAACTGATTTTGGAAAACTGGTACAAAACAATAAGGAATTGAACATTTGTTACAACGACAGCACCAGGAGATGAGTAAACTCAAGAATCTGTAGGGTGTAAATACATTGTGAAAAACACATTTTACACTCGAACTGTTTGCACATCATAGACGAGGAATTTAGACAATGTCAATAAATGTTCAGCAAAAGTAATAAGTATGGTGGAAAGTAGACATAGGCCTACACTTGATTCAAATTTCATTACTGTGATCCGATTGGTGTGCTCTGCAGGTTTACTATTGTTCGAAGTAACAGTGGGATTTAAAATGAGAGAAAATATGGGGATGTTTTTTTTCGTAGTGTGTGGAATATGTGATGATGGAAACATGTAGGTATTTCAGAGTTGTGTTGGGTAAATATGTAGCAATGGATGAAACAATTTTTAGAGTGAGTTTTTGTAATATCATTGGTAGACATTAATTATGTTGTTTAGCTGACATTTAACAACTAAGACAGATAGTATGATTAGAAAGAGACAGAGTGGAAAGGGTTGGATTTATTTAACCTCAGTGTGCTAGACTTCTTATAGGTAATGTGTACCGAGACCTGGACTCCCCCTCTGAGTTAGAAAGGCTTTGATCCCGACCCTCCAAGCAGACGAAAGACCTAACCCAACAGGAGACTCCTCCTTCTCCATCGTACAGACAGAGAACCAGAGCTGAACCAACAACGACCTGAGGCATCCAGAACCATCTCCACCTGAGGCATCCAGAACCAAACCAGCATGCTGACAAAGAGGCAAACTCTCATCGGCCCCTCAAACAGGACATGAAGTTCCAAACTGCGCCGGGAGATTTGGCACAATAGCAGAGTGTGGGACATGAGAGCAGAATCCGCCCTCCATAAAAACAGCAGAGAGACTGTAAAGGAGGAGTGCAACAACAGTGGCATGATGGGGCTGCAGATGTAACTGGGCCAATGGCTGCCTAAAAAAGTTACAGCGGATGGATTCAACAGCTGATGGACTGAAGAGAAGACAGAATCAGAGGAGTTGGCATGGTCGATTAGAAGTGAGGAGGCCGGGGTCACGGCTTGAGAAAACCAGGGGAGGAGAAAAGGAGAACGGGAATGAGTGAGTTTACACATAAACACACTTATTCACAAAACGCACATTTAAATAACTTGAATTAACTTCATAAATACGTAAAGACAGAAAGATTTATTAATCAATTGGTAAATTAAAAATAGCAGTAAAGAGGAAACTATTAAAGTAAAATGATAATCATCCTAAAACACACTGACAGAGTAGAACCATATTCTTCAATATTTTCATCATGTTAACAAATCATTCTTTAAGAGATTTTTATTCACGTGTGAATAAAGTAGTGATCTCATTGGTTACAATATTGATCACCATTAAAAGGATAGTTTTAGGAACCACTCTATAAGACAAATCTTTATTTGTATTAATAATGTTAAAGGGATAGCTGGTGCCAAGCCACATATAAAATTCCAATCTAAAGTGTTGATTTCACCATTGTAGCATAGTTATTACCATAGGAGGGCTTTAAGATGGAAATATAAAACGACTTCGGTTTTAAATCCTTGATAAAGGAGGGAGTAATTGTTGCATGTTCGGACACCCAAGGTTCCACACACTGCTAAAGAGTTTAACATTGTTTTTTAAGTAGACCAGAATTATAAATGAGTATAATGAGCTATGAAATGCAGAGCGACACACATCCTAGTAATGTTTTGACTCAAGATAATAGTTATGTACACAAGTTTCTGAAATAGATCATTAGACATTTTAATACTAATTAGGTGTAAATGGATTGCAGCCGCGGCGGGGAGCTGTGGTCTCAAGGTCCTAGGTGCCTCAAGGGGCGGTAACCCTCGAACCTCCTGGTGGACACCGGTGGTCAGGGAAGCCGTCCGACTGAAGAAGGAGGCCTTCAGGGATTTGTTATCCCGGGGGACTCCCGAGGTAGTTGCAAGGTACCGACAGGCCCGAAGGGCAGCAGCCTCATCCGTGGCCGAGGCAAAGCAGCGGGTGTGGGAGAAGTTCGGAGAAGACATGGAGAAGGACTTTCGGGTGGCACCAAAGTTGTTCTGGAAAACTGTCCGACACCTCAGGAGGGGGAAGCAGGGAACCATCCAAGCTGTGTACAGTAAGGATGGGACGTTGTTGACCTCAACTGATGGAGTGTTAGGGCGTTGGAAGGAACACTTTGAGGAACTCCTGAACCCGACAACTCCGCCCTCTATGTTAGAGGCAGAGCTGGAGTATGACGGGGGATCAACACCAATCTCCCGGAGGGAGGTCACTGAGGTCGTCAAACAACTCCACAGTGGCAAAGCCCCGGGGGTGGATGAGATCCGCCCGGAAATGCTGAAGGCTCTGGGTGTTGAGGGACTGTCATGGTTGACACCAGGGGCGTCGCCTGGGGTAGGCATCCGGGGCTTTAGCCCCGGATGTTTTTTCTTTAGCCCCGGACAAATTCTCCCTCAATAATATAATACATTAACCTACTTTACCTATAGGACGGACGGCAGAATTGTAATTTCCCATGTTCAGTGAATGCAACACAGAGGCAAGACGACGCCACCAGACCAATAAGAGAGTTGCATGGAAATAAACGTGTTTTATTGGCTGACAGGTACGTACCTCTCCTCTGTGACAATGTTTCAACTTTAAACTGTCAGCCCCGGACGCGGAGATTCTGAAGATGGACATTAGACATTTCTTTAATAAAAAAGACGGCAATTCTCAGGTGGTGGCTCACACAACAACCCCAGAGCCACCACCTGAGCCAGATGAACAAGGTATGTACCTGTCAGTAAACTTACAAGTTATGCGAACATGTAAGCAAAGCATACATTATAGCTACGTTGACGTTACTTTGAATCGCGCGGGTAAGCTAAACCGTTAGCAAGTAGCTATAGCTAGCCAGATATATTAAATAAACACTTTGTCATACAATCTAAATGTTGTGTTTTTTAGCGTTACTTGGTGATTTCAAAGAAAGCTCTCTGGGAAATGTTGACTTACTGTCTGTGTTCGACATGAAGCTAGAAGCTACCTTACAGTACACCGTTGATCCTGATTCCTGAGTCCTGTCAGTTAAAGTGTTTCATAGTTAGCTTAGCTAAACATCAACCTAGCATTGAAATATATATGTATGGATGTTATGTGACAGTATTTCTGAGAAAAAGTCATCTGAAATGGTGGCATAGTTGCCACTGCTTTACGTGTCGACAGCATGTTTGAACGTATTTGCAGCAGTAAATGTGGCTGTCTGGCCACTGACGTTGCCATAACAACACCTGCATTTAAATGTGCAACCTCTTTTTGTGACAGATTTTGCATGAAAATATAATTCTTCTGATTTATATTTCCTATTGACAGCTAGTTTCTATGTGAACATTATGAGATGGACAGCCAGCTAACAAGCTTTTTATACAAATATTTCAGATCAAAGCCAATCCAGTGGGGCTCCTGAAAGGGGGAAGGGACACTATGCTCCCAAATATGAAGCCTTGACCCGCATCTTAAAATTGATATGATCAAAAAATGATCTGCATTGTCGGAGGCCTTTTTTCCTCATTATCATGTCAAATTGTACAGCTTTCCTTAGTGTTGAATGCAGAAAGATGACTATATTAGAGTATTAAGTGAAAATGACTATATTAAAGTTTTAAGTAAATATATTAAGTGAATTACTCAAACTGCATTTGTATAGGAATGATTCTGTCCTATTGGCAGATAACTACTCTAACAGTGATATCTACAAGAGATGTAAATTTAACTATTTTCAATTGGTTAGTATTACATTTTGTGACGGTGTGGTGACACTCATTTTAATGAAGACAAATGTGTGTATCTTGAAATTCATTTATTTGACAGAGCTGGAAACTGATACATACTTGTTTGTGTTTACCCACAGTCATCACAGATGAGCCAAACAGAGGATGAAGAAAGGAGAACAGGAGAAAGGGACACACAAGAAGGAGAAACAACAGACAAGAACGACAATGGAGACAACAATGAACAGGAACACCAGAACAGACAAGAGTCAATGAGTAACATGACTGATTTAGGGACTGCAGATACAGGGCCAAGGCAAGTGAGACACCACTGCTTTCCATCCAGCATGTTTGGCCAGCAAAATAGATCATTTCAACCGCAAACAGCAAGAGATGAGGGATTATTATTTCCTCCTTCCATCCCTTTTTTCTGTTGAATCTGATTACTAACTACTTCTAATAATTTGACATAGTTTATGATTTAATTAGAAAATGAAGTGTTTTTAAATAATAAACCCGTTTCTGATTCTGATTCTTTGATTTCTTTTTGATGGGTGTTGAGAGATGTATCCATATCTCTTAATGTTGCTCTCAAAGTGCACAAGATTGATGCTTTTAACTTCAATATTTAAAAAAAGTCTTCCTGGGGGACCCCAGAGAAGGTGAGTTCCCCCCAAAATAGCACTTTATCTCTGCTTATGTAACTCCGGTGTAGTGTCCCCTCGGCAACAGATCACTCAGAGCTGATTACTTTCCTGCATTTCAATGAACAGCATATAAAAAGGACACGTGAGCTGCATTGCTTAAGAGATCCTCTCATGCTATCTCTTTTACAAAATAAGTGTCCAGTCAACAACAAAACATCAGTGATCGTATAGTGGTAGTATATTTTTCACAAGCAATGTGAAACATTAAACTTATACAAACTGGTGTACAAAACTCACATACCTGCGTTGATCTCCTGGAGTGTCTCTACTCTTTCTTCTCCACATCTCTTTCCACCATCAGAGATTGCAAACATTTCAGAAACAGCTAGAGGTAGGGGACAAACAACTTGTTCGCTGGGCATGTCAAAAACCTCCCTGCTTTGATCAAGACTTTAGGGAGCCTTTCAGCCCCTCTAGCAAAGGGACTGGAAAGCAAGCTTTGAAAATTCAGTACCATCTACATGCTTGTCATGTTCCAGACACTGCTCTCAACCACTCAGGGCCTACACAAATACCTGCAGAAAGAAACACTTGACTTGGTGCAGGCAGTAGATTACAAAACAGCAGTTGAGAACACACTGAAAAGTTACCGAAGTAACGAGAAAGCACATGAGGTCTATGACAAGACCAAGGCCCTGTGCAATGATCGTGATATTCCCGAAACTGTGACACAGAGGAAGAATCGTAGAAACATGGAAGACTTTGTAGTCGAGGCATCATGTGGAGCAATGTGAAACATTAAACATAAATACACTGGTGTACAAAACTCGCATACCTGCATTTCAATGGACAGCATAAAAGGACTCGTGAGCTGGGTTCTGGTGCTCAGATTAGCTATTGATGATCACGTTGATAAATCATATAAAACAAATAGCCAATCACACTAAAAACATGTTGCTGTGACTGTGAGCATTAAACAATTAACATTAAACTAAACAAACACAACAGTACGTTATTGTCCTTATAAAATAAAAACATACATTTTGTCCCCCGAGATAATACAGGCACCTTACCCTCAAGAGATCGTGTTATGAGAATCTCCCACAATCCATTGCCGTAACAAAGCTAATGCAGGCACACGTTTGTGACACCAGATGGCGCAATTGTGTATGTGCGTGTAGAAAATGTGACTGTAGCGCCGCCACTGTGGGCTAAGCCCCGAATGTTTCCAGGTCCAGGCGACGCCCCTGGTTGACACGTCTCATCAACGTTGCGTGGAAGTTGGAAACAGTACCGAAGGAGTGGTAGACCGGGGTGGTGGTTCCCCTTTTTAAAAGGGGGATTAGAGGGTGTGTGCCAATTACAGAGGCATCACACTACTCAGCCTCCCCGGGAAAGTTTACTCTAAGGTACTCGAAAGGAGGGTCAGGCCGATTGTCGAACCTCAGATTGAGGAGGAACAATGCGGATTCCGTCCTGGTCGTGGAACGACGGATCAGCTTTTTACTCTCGCAAGGATCCTGGAGGGGGCCTGGGAGTACGCTTATCCGGTCTACATGTGTTTTGTAGACTTGGAGAAGGCGTATGACCGAGTTCCCAGGGAGTTACTGTGGGAGGTGCTGCGGGAGTATGGGGTGAGGGGGTCTCTACTCAGGGCCATCCAATCTCTGTACTCCCAAAGCGAGAGCTGTGTCCGGGTCCTCGGCAGTAAGTCGGACACATTTCCGGTGAGGGTTGGCCTCCGCCAGGGCTGCGCTTTGTCACCAATCCTGTTTGTAATATACATGGATCGGATTTCGAGGCGTAGTCGTGGGGGGAGGGGGTCTGCAGTTCGGTGGACTAAGGATTGCACCACTGCTTTTTGCAGATGATGTGGTTCTAATGGCTTCATCGGTCTGCGACCTTCAGCACTCACTGGATCGGTTCGCAACCGAGTGTGAAGCGGCTGGGATGAGGATCAGCACCTCCAAATCTGAGGCCATGGTTCTCAGCAGGAAACCGATGGACTGTTCACTTCAAGTAGGGAATGAGTCCTTACCCCAAGTGAAGGAGTTCAAGTATCTCGGGGTCTTGTTCTCGAGTGAGGGAACAATGGAGCGTGAGATGGGCCGGAGAATCGGAGCAGCGGGAGCGGTACTGCAGTCGCTTTACCGCACCGTTGTGACGAAAAGGGAGCTGAGCCAGAAGGCAAAGCTCTCTGTCTACCGGGCCATTTTCGTTCCTACCCTCACCTATGGTCATGAAGGATGGGTCATGACCGAAAGAACGAGATCGCGGATACAAGCGGCCGAGATGGGTTTTCTCCGCAGGGTGGCTGGTGTCTCCCTTAGGGATAAGGTGAGAAGTTCGGTCATCAGGGAGGGACTCGGAGTTGAGCCGCTCCTCCTTCGCGTCGAAAGGAGCCAGTTGAGGTGGTTCGGGCACCTAGTTAGGATGCCACCTGGGCGCCTCCCTAGGGAGGTGTTCCAGGCACGTCCAGCTGGGAAGAGACCAAGGGGTAGACCTAGGACCAGGTGGAGGGATTATATCTCTTCGCTGGCCTGGGAGCGCCTTGGGATCCCCCAGTCAGAGCTGGTTGATGTCGCCAGGGAAAAGAAAGTTTGGGGCTCTCTGCTGGAACTGCTACCCCCGCGACCCGACCACGGATAAGCGGGAGAAGATGGATGGATGGATGGATGGATTGCAGTAGTAGTAGTACTCGAAGGAAGTGAGTTTTGTACCAAGTTTCAGGAAAAGTGGGAGGCAGAAGTCCCAATGATAAATGATGGCGCTCCATATATACATATTTTTGTAGACAAAGGATACTGGCCTATGCTGAAATGTCAAAGTCTCTGCAGAGCACGACACATGGCCAAAAAAGACGGAGACCCTGACCGACAGTGTAACTTGACAAGGCACTGTGGATGACTGACTCTGGGGTGTACCTGACCAAACCTGACATGACAACCAGACAGTGTGAGTGTGAATGAATGCCGGCATGTGATCAGTGCAACTGCATGATTCTAAAACAATAACTAACCAAGCATGTTTTTGGACTAACATATTATTTTGGTGCTCCATGGGAAACGAGAGGTTTCCTAAAAATTCCACAGAAAGGGGAAACCGCACATGTGACCCGGTACTCTCACATGAGTTGGCGGTTTGCAAATGTAACTGAAGATTCTGTTTCTTTTAGGCCTGAAGGACGGAGAGGAACACTTCTTTTCACTGTAGTGTTTACTGTGGAAATAATGATAATGGATGTCAAATTGAAAATAATGTTCGTTATGTCCCTAACCAATTACCTGACAGTTTTTGTTCCCCTCCCATTACAGGGTTTTGTTACACATGATTTCATGTGTTAAAAGGGGGGAGTGTGTATAATGTATAAATGTCAACATGGCTGTAATATTCACAATTTAAATTTTTCTTTTAAGGATTGACAGAAACCTACCTTTAAAAGTCCGTCACGAACGGTCTATTATGCTGCAACTCCACAGCTCTGCTAGCCTTGGCGCTAACTTCCGGGGAACGATTGAGAAGCTCCACGATCCGCCATTGCTGTAAAAAAGTGGTCCATTGGAGTGAACGGAGATGTCACAACTCTTCTATTATATGGCTCTGGGTAAACCCAATAGCGATAGCCTTCGAGGGCTGCGCCAATACTCATAGAAGCTGGGTTACAGTAGGTAACCTCAGTTCAGGGACGTAGGTTCCCTTGCGCACATTTTTTCCTATGGACGAGAGCTCTAGTTAGATTCAGGGTCCATAACTGTTTAGTCTATCTGATAAAGAATGTTGATTATTATACTCCGAACTAGTTAAAACCTCGAGCTGCAGAAAGAGTTCTTCAGAATTGGTTTGGCAACCGCTGTGTCAATTCGTGACACACCACCTGTCTCGTCAATTCTCCGGCCGTAACTCCAAATAAACCGTCAGTGTTTGCCATCAAAGCTCCAGCTCTCCTCAGCCCACAATTGTAAGTGTTCCGGCCCAGCCCAGCACAGCCCAGTGGGGTGTGGCCCACTGGGCTGGGCTGGGCCGTTTTGATAGGCTACCTTTGTTCTATCTATCAGTTTCAATTTCACACATCAGGCCCGTAGCTGCTGTCACTGCGCAGTGAACGATCAGGAGTGAGTGACTGAGAGACCTAGCTGGCAGTTGCTTACAGATGGATAAACAAGCTCCAAAGCGTAAAGGCGTTTTTGTATAGTTTGTGTATACAGTATTGTAGCGAGCCCTGGGTTCAGAGGGAGGGGCTTGCATAGGGGAGGGGTCACACATGCAGAGCACACAGCACACACAGTGAAATGTGTTCTCTGCTTTTAACCCATCATAGTACCAGGAGTCTAGTACTAGGAGCAGTGGGCAGCTATTGTACAGCGCCCGCGGAGCAATGGGAGTGAGGGGGGAAGGGGGATGTCCGGTGCCTTGCTCAAGGGCACCACGGCAGGGCAGGAGGTGAACTGGGACCTCTCCAAGTAGAAGTCCACACTCCAAATGTAGGTTTGGTCGGGGACTTGAACCGGCGACCCTACGGCTCACAGTCCAAGCCCCTACTGACTGACATAGATTTAGTCCCTAATTTTGCTCTCAAAGTGCACCAGATTGATGCATTTAACTTCAACATTTAAACAAAAATCTTCCCGGGGGAGCTTGCCCCCGGACCCCCCTAGAGGAGGTGAGGTCCACCACCTGCCCACACCTCCTGTTAAATTGTCTCACCCACATTGAGGATGCTTCCTACACCCATGTTTTATTCCATGTGTCAAGTCAGGCAAATTGGGTCCAAATGTTATTGCATCAATGATCTGTTAACATTAAAATCACTAAATATATGCCGTAACTATTTTGCTCTAGGTAACTCAAGGGCTCAGGTAATGTGATTACTGTATGAATAATGGTCCAAAATAACATAAAATGCATAGGGTTTTTTGTTAAGTAACATACTTTCGTCACCGGCCGGCCGATACATGCCGCGCATTAAGTGGGCCTGTCTGTCAATTAATCCCCGGGCCACTTTTTCCCCCCAGTCCGCCCCTGGACGAAACTCAGAGAGACACGCGGAGAGCAGGAACTTTGATGGCAAACACTGACGGTTTATTTGGAGCTTCGGCTGGTGAATTCACAAGACATGAGATGTGCCACGAGTTGACACAGGTTGAGATGCCAAACCAATTCTGAAGATATCTACCCCAGACCCATGTATTTAGCTAGTTCAGAGAGAATAATCAACATGCATAACAAGATAAAACACTATAGTAACACCTTTATCAGCTGACGCCAACAGGCAGGAACAGGGAGACAAAACACTGAGAGGGAAGCAGCCCAAGGTTGCAGGCCTGTGCTCAGTGAGGTCAGTACAAACTGATTAACTGGGTCAAAGGAAAATATTTCCCCAACAATATATATAACCTCCCATTCCGTTTGCAGGGGTTTGATTGGTATTGGAGATCATTAACAAAGTTACCCGTCCACAAATGAGAAGCATTTTTCAGCAGAACCTCACAGTCTGCTCTAAACTCAAATTTACCCCCCACAGATTTATCCCCCATTGAGGGAGACTACTTTTATCACCATTTCTACCATGTAACAACAACAAAAAAGATATTAAGGAATAAGCAGTCTTTCCAACATCACTTTGACTGTGATTCAGGTTTTTTGATTCATACATTTTTATAGTGAACTGATAAATGTGCTGTTATTTATTATGTTGTTCAATTTTTTTATGTGCCATTTTGAAATATTTGATTGTGCCTGCCCAGCGAGTGCGGATGGAAATTAGCTAAAAGACACATCTAACATTATAATTTCTTCCCTTTTAATTTATTTGTATTTGTATACTTCTATCAATAAAGACTGAGGAGGATTGAAACAATTAAAAAACATCTAACCATGTGTTTTTGTCTTGAAAAAACCCCCATTGTGTAATAATCAATTTAACCACTAGAGGGCAGCAAATGCCAAACCTTGATAAGACTATGTGGTGGAGTCATTTTAAAGTAAAACTGCATTACATTACATGTCACCTGTTAGACTCTTTTACCCAAAGCAACTCACATACATTCAGTACTGTGGGCATCACCCACAGGAGCAATCTGGGATGAAGTGTCTTTCCCAGGGACACAACGACATGCTGACTGCAGTGGGACTCAAACTTGCTCTCCAGCGCCACAGCCTCCCAAACTGCATGTGATGTCAATGTGCAAAGTGTCATTTCTGATGCTATTCATAAATACTTACGGTCACAGCCTCTGTCTGTGACCAATAATCATCATCAACTTCATGCCAGTTTCTCTTGGCAGTTGAGAGATTAATGCCTGTCACACACACACACACACACACACACACACACACACACACACACACACACACACACACACACACACACACACACACACACACACACACACACACACACACACACACACACACACACACACACACACACACACACACACACACACACACACACACACAGAATTAATCTGGATTTGGTGGGTGGAAGATTGCTACACTTGATGGAGAGCCAACCTCATGACATTACATAAAGCTTTTTTCCCCGTCTTTATTCATTAGAAGTTAATCTATACACACACACACAAACAAACTGGCAGATGATCATCTGGCCCAGACGTGTCAGAATCAAATAAAATCATTTTTGAAGCAGTGTTGCAGTGTGGGAACTCATTATCACAGACGATGGGAGGCAGTTTATGTTGATGTTCATAATGTAAAAGTTGTAGGGATAAATGTGCTGGCACAGAGAAGTGTGTGAAACTGAATGGTGAATGGCAAATAAACACAAGTCGGATTAAGCGTAGCATTTATAAGTGAGCGCTTTTCTCTGTTTGATTTTCACATAACTGTTCATACAGGCTGACCTAATTCAATTTGAAAAGAATACCTATCTAACTTTTTGGACGCCATAGAACAAACATTCAGCATTTTAACTAGTATTCCTATAAAAGCCTCTAAAACCGCTTTCGAATAGTCCCAACATTCTCCATTAACCTAGGATAAAAACCCAGACAAAGGAAACTCCTCAAGAAATAACATTTCAACAGTAAGGGGAACTGCATTTCGCTCTTTATTTGAGTGTTATATGAGCATTGATATCAATCACATGTCTGTGTATCGAGAATAGCTGGAGTCAGGAAGAGTCGTTTCAGTATTTGAGTAGTCTTTTGACTTTACTTGTTCACTTGTTTTACACACTTTTTTTTTACTATAACTAGCTAAGGCAAACATTTTTACGTATTTACTAGCATTAGCCCCTTTTCCCCTTACCAGTTAGTGGGGCTCAAAATGTATAGCTGAACTAGTGATTTAAATTATGTTCACAGTGTCACACTATTTTAAGATACTTTTGACATTACTTGTTAACTAGTGAAGCTTAAAACGTTCACTAGTAATATAAGGCCAACATCCTCACAAGTCACACAAGTTGCATCAAATGCTAATGGAGAGGTGGAAAGAAGTGTGATTTGAAGCTTTTTAGTGGTTCTCCCTTTCAATATAAAAAATACCAATCAGAACTCAGGATTTCCTAATTGTCCCGCCTGCTTCATGGTGCACACTAGTTAACATGTTGGCCACAGGGTGTAAGAAAATCTACACCTGTTAAACTGAACAATGAACACCCCTTTGAAGTGGGGGGGCGTTTAAAGCTCTATGCCCTCAAAGCTTTCAATGTGAACTCTCCACACTGAGTTCTTGGGAGGAAAGGATTGAGGAGGAGCAGGAGAGGAAGAGGGCAATCAGGAGCTGGAGGAGGACTGCAGGACCGGCTGGAGGATCAATCTTGTGCAATAAACCAATTGTAGTGTGCAATAATCGCTGTTATGTAAAAACAAACATTACAAAAATGTCCCAACAATTTTACTTTTATAAGGTCTCAATAATTTAATATGTTAATTATGTCACTTTATTCTTTTAAATTGCTGCTACTCATTTTCAGTACACTCAGAAACCATAGAACCATCATAAACCTGGGACTGTTCTTCATCATTACCTTCCACAGTAGGAACAAACAAGTGGGGAAAGCTACCACCTGATTTTCATAATTAGAGCTTGGACCCCCCTGCTGCCCCCCTCCAAAAGAAAATCAATGATAGCCCAATCTGTGAAAGTGTTGCAGCAAAGAATGTGCTTTAGCAGGAATAACAGGCCCCGCCTTGTGCAGGGGGCCCCACCCAGAGGGCCTCAGCTGCTGTGCGCAGTTCTCCGCTCAGTTCTCCGCGCACCCCCCGCGAGAGTGAGAGTGAGAGGTGACAAGGGGAGCACGTCTGTAACCCCGACACCGTTGCAATAAATCGACATCTGACCAATCACGGCTTTGATACGGCCACTAGTGCAGGTGAAGAGATGTCGGTTGAAAAGACAGTTTCAGTCCGGCGCAAAAAAACAAAACATGAAGAAACTAGCGCATCACTCGAAGGTGGGTTATTGTATGAGTCAAATGTACAACTTACGAATGTTGTATAAGTCAAATAGCCAATTGCCATCTTAAAACATCAGCTGCAATTCACGACATGAAGAAGGCAGTCTCTGCAGAGCATACAGGCTAATGGAGATGCAGTTATTTCCAGTATTCTTTATTTACCATTCATTCATTATGTGATGCCTTTTATCTGCTAATATACAGGAGGAAGAGTGATACTGTCTGTCTACTTGGCTTACATAACAGTTAAAGTTTACAGCCTAAAAAACATGGAGCATTTTTTCCCCTTTTATTCATTTTTATGTTAATTTGCACATTTCATGGTGACGCTCAGCCTCTCCCCTTAACTCCTGCAGTCATCATCATGTCAACCACAACACAGAGAAATACTGATAGAAATGTGTGTGTAGTTGTTGATACATTGCTGACAGAGGGAACTAGAATACAGATTTAAGAAATATCAGTTTTTGAGCATGTCATAAGCATGTTTTGTCTTGACTATATTACAACTATATTATAATAAAACAATATAGTATTTTTATTATTGAATTGATTATGATTGTTATTATTAGTAGAAGTAGTTTATTTGCATTAATTATGTTTTTATCTTTTTGAGGCTAGTATTTGGCAGGAAATGCAAAATTCACCTGTAAACGCATACTGAGCGACATACATGCACATTTACCATTTACCTCACTGTATAAAAAAGTAACCGTTGATAATAATAATAAACAGGAATTATATTTGCAAAGTAGCCTACTTTGTTTCCAAAAAAAAAAGTTCACTCCTGTCGGTTGGGGGGGGGGGCCTCATCTCACAATGTCGCTTGGGGCCCCAAGTTGGCCAGGGGCGGCCCTGAAGGCAGGGGTTCTCAAAGTTTTGATGAGTGAGGGCCAATTTAGGTACCCAATATTGGATTGAGGGCCGCCCAAGAAAAAACGGAACACAAAATAATTCCAAAACAAATCCGTTCTTTATTGTACTAACCAATTACCGCAACTCGCGAGATGCCTAGTTGCCATGCAACCAGTATTCTAGCAAAATTTCCACAAGCTGTCATTCATAATTAAGGAATGACAACCCAGGGGGCGCAGTTTTACCATTCTTAACCCTCTGGAGTCTAAGGGTATTTTCTCGATTTTTAGATGTTTTCTTAAATCACCTTTTAAATGTATTTCTTCTAACATGGCACCCCATGTGTTACATATCAAAATGTTCAGGACAATCTCTGGTCTTGCTATATATGCAAATTACTCACCTTAGAGCACTGTTTGATGAGATAAGTAGCTCAAAAGCTTAAAATGTGAAATCCGATTTTTGGAAAATCTTCAAAACTCTTGTGAAAACACAAATTTACTCATGTGATCGAATTGTTTTGGTGTTTTAGATTTTGTTACCAAAGTCTTAGGATCACAAAAGCAGTGAAATATTTGAATTACACTGTATATAAATGTGTTATTCATGTCTAAAATGAAAAACATTAAATTCAAATTTTGAGTAAAACAGGTGTTTATCACTCTACTTTCACCACAGCAGGGACTGAGATACATCAGGACTGAATAATGACTTCATATTACATACCAAGGTTCATGTGATGTGTACAAATCCAAATTGAGCATTCAACCTTTTTTTTTCAACCAACAATTATTTAAAATATGTTTTTTTTCAACCAACTATTTATATAAATATAAGAAACTGGAAAATCTCACTATTTACAATATTGAACATCAGAACTTTCAACCAACTATTCATTATAAATGTCAAGACAGTGTCAAGGTCTTTGTCTGTCTTCCAAGACAGTGGGTCTGGCTGCTGTGTAGGTGGGGGTGATGGTGCATGTGCTGCTGTGTAGGTGGGGTGTACAAGTGCTATACGAGACCTCCACGAGACCTCCTTGCTGGCTGGGTTGAAGGTGATGGCTGTGGTGGAGCCTTTGTGCTGAGGTGTATCTTGACCTGGTGGCAGCCGCAGATGGAGGTGGAGGCAGCTGTAGTGATGTTGGTCTGCTGGTCCTTGGTGGTGATGGCTCTGGTGAAGGCCCTGGAGCCACGGTAGATCTTGACCTGGGGGCAGGCACAGATGGATGTTCTGGCTGCTGGATAAACGCCGCCACTTGTGGGCCACTAGGCCCAGACAGCTGTGAAACATCTCTGTAAAACAAATTAAAATGTAGGACAATAATTACAACTAATTTCATTGAAATAAAGTTCAAGTAAAATGTTGCTCAAGCACAAATAACAATGCACACATAAAAATAAAGTTTGGGAGGTTGCAGAAGGAGTTCTCTCTCGATCTCACACACACACACACACACACAAACACACACACACACACACACACACACACACACACACACACACACACACACACACACACACACACACACACACACACACACCCACACACACACACGACACACACGCACACACACACACACACACGCACACACACACACACTTTACATTCAGTATAAATCACAGACACACATATACATAGGCTACATCTGATTACAAAGTCTCTCTGTACAGGACGTAAATAATAACAGGCACACATATAGAATAAATCTATGACAAAGTCTCATCTGTACAGGACGGTAAACAATAATAACAGGCACACATATAAATAAATCTATGACAAAGTCTCATCTGTACAGAACAGTATGATAACATAATCGATGGCAAAAACATGTCACTGTAAATGTCTCCGTTGTGGGACGAATAAATGATTAATTTAATCATCTACACATGTAATCTCACTTTTACACACCAAAATAACGTTAACACAGAGTAAACGTTTGCTAATGGAGAGTCTATTTTGTCCCAATAAAAAGTTCATGACTATCGATACAAAATATATATCAATAAACCTATTGTTCATTTTCGCGGTATTCCCCACACATTGCCAGTACACTATTACTGTAATATTTACACTTACCCATGTCCAAATGGATCCTTGTTGTTGTCTTTGTATTCTTCTTCTTCAGAAGAGTCGAAGACTTCAGGTTCTGAGGCTCTATCTTCACTGCTGCTAGCGAAAAAAATCTCTAGCGAAGTCGGCAACTGTAAAGTTTTTTTTAGCCATTTTCTCTGTCTCTCTCTATCTCTGTCTCTGTCTCTCTCTCTCTCTTCGTCTCTCTCTCTCTCTCTCTCTCTCTCTCTCTCTCTCTCTCTCTCTCTCTCTCTCTCTCTCTCTCTCTCTCTCTCTCCTCAAAGACGTAAACTGATGGGAGACACGTGGTTTATGTTTTTTTTACTTGGTGGGTAGGCCCTTAGTGATTTATCGATGTCCATTGGTCATTTCAGACCATGATGGCTGCCGGCCGAGATTTCCTTGGCCGACACACAAATCCTGTCATGACCGAAAGAACGAGATCGCGGATACAAGCGGCCGAGATGGGTTTTCTCCGCAGGGTGGCTGGTGTCTCCCTTAGGGATGAGGTGAGAAGTTCGGTCATCAGGGGAGGGACTCGGAGTTGAGCCGCTCCTCCTTCGCGTCGAAAAGAGCCAGTTGAGGTGGTTCGGGCACCTAGTTAGGATACCACCTGGGCGCCTCCCTAGGGAGGTGTTCCAGGCACGTCCAGCTGGGAAGAGACCAAGGGGTAGACCTAGGACCAGGTGGAGGGATTATATCTCTTCGCTGGCCTGGGAGCGCCTTGGGATCCCCCAGTCAGAGCTGGTTGATGTCGCCAGGGAAAAGAAAGTTTGGGGCTCTCTGCTGGAACTGCTACCCCCGCGACCCGACCACGGATAAGCGGGAGGAAGATGGATGGATGGACACACAAATCCACCAATCCCACACAGTGTAAAGTCAAGCTGCTTTGAGCGGCCATATTGGCTGCTGTGCCCTGGTTACAGTCTCACAGGAGATACCGCTGGAAAGCTACTCATTCTAATTCTTACTAGATACAACCATGGAGGATTAAAATATAACGCATGCATTTCAGCGTGTCACATTAACTATCGCGGGCCGCCAGAAACATGTCCGAGGGCCGCCATTGGCCCGCGGGCCACACTTTGAGAACCCCTGGTCTAAGGGAACCTGTGCGAACACATTAAACAAGGCTTAATTCTCAACAGCAATGTGCATGATTTTGAAATAGATGTAAATGCATACACAGATAATCACAACACTTAACCTCCATGCCCAATTTCAGCTTCTTAGGGTGAAAAACTGTGGTCGCCAAATGGTGGGGGAATGTTTGTAGACTGATCGACCACTGCCTGGAAACTTAGAAGTAATGATCAGCTGCAACAGGTAGTCCTCGTCGGGTACCTCAAGGATCAGTGCTCGGTCCAATTAGCTATTCTATATTTACATGCTCCCTCTTGGCCGGATCATTCGCAATCAACGACAACCAGATTTATTTAAGCTGCGACCCTGCAAACCTCTCATCACACTGTCAATCTCCTGCCTTCACGTTATCCACAAATGGATGTCACAACGTTTCCTGCAGCTGAATGCTGATATGATATGATCATAGGTCAAGTTGATACTGTCGTCACCCACATTTCAAACAGTCTTGGAGGAGATTACGGCTGCAAAATCTGTCAGCTCTTTTAGGAGGTGCTTTTATGTGATTTAATGATTTATTTTATTATTTTCTATCTGTTTTACAAAAGCACTTTGTAACTTTTGAAAGGTGCTATACAAATAAAATCTATCATTTATTATTATTATAATGGAATAAGGAAAATGGTCGTTCACATCACGGTCAGCAACAATTAAGGTGACATTACTTTGTTACAGAAATCATGCACTTCTAGGACAGTGCCTGGCCCATGACACACTGGACCAAAAGGAAGACACACTGAGCCCTTAGCTCAGGACATGTTTTGTTAGTACCATGATTCAGAGAGAGAAAGAGCTTAACAGGCCTGCTGTTTGGTTGTGACTTTGAGTGACTCACTGCCCTCTGTTGCACGGCTGCTGCAGGTCTCCACAGAAATAAAGGTCAGCTCACATTTGAGCTGAGTAATCCTCTGCTGCGCTGAAGTACTCTTGAGCAAGAATGCTGTGTCTTATGTTGAGGTGGAAGGGTTCATTTCAAAGTATATTCCGTTACAATAACTAGTTACATTTCAAAATGTAATCAGCAACCTATAATCTATGTGTCTTTAATATAAAATCAATGTAATCTAATTACCTTCTGTTACTTTTGGATTACCTCAATATTAAATGCAATGCAAATGAATACAAGAGAAACTAAATGTCAATACGATTTTATTTACTTAAGTGTATTATGTAAGACAACAGAACAATCTTAGACTTTAGAAAAAAAGAAACCAAGTATCAAACATTTGTCCTCTTAAATGATAGGCTAGTCCTATAGAATAATATGGTTTAACAGATTCTGTTTTAGTGTAATACATGAATTAAAGGCAAAACTAATTTTTGTAATAAACATGTGTCCACCTACACTGAAAAACTGTTGACTTTGTTTAAATGTATCATGTCAACAGGTTCCAAATAATTGTATTAGGTTAGTTGAAAGCAATAATATTAAGTTTAACTTATTTAAACTTAATATTATTGCATTTAAAAACAGTGTTTATAATGAAGAAGAAAGGAAGTAGCCTAAATGAAAACCAAAAAGAAAATGTCTGCACCTATTAATCTGTAATCCTGTTACATGTAATGGTAAACATAGTACTCAATTTCATTTACATGAATACAGATGTTCATGGAACAATAGCTTGCCATCTTCTTTCTGTCTACTGATGAACAAGATAGGCGTCAGTTCAATTCAAAGAAGACTGTAAGGTGCAGTTGAAAGTTCCTTCTGTGAAAGTCGTTTTTTTTATGTTGAGCTCTGAAGGCTCTCATCATGCAGCAAAGCACAGGCATGCGGAGACAGGGCAGAGGTCAATGAGCCATGTCGCCTGTTCATGAGTCCTGTGGGTTTTGACTTTGCAGGAGTGAGTTCTCTAACGCCCTCTGCATCTGTATATGACTAAAGCAATAGACTGGAAGGCTTACAGTGTGTGGGCACACATGCAGAATCACTGGAGTGCACTTGATGGGGTGTGACATGAGTCAGTGGTTAAGCATCCCTTTGCTGCTTTGCTATGTGATCTTGAGGTCTGAGTTCATATTGCACAGTGGTTGGTTCAAAAATGATGATGTAGAATGTTTTGTAGTCAAAGACTCAGCCATATGTAATATGTATAAAAGTGACACATCAGCAATTAATGAATACAATACAATGCATCCACAGAAAATAGACAAGTGGACCATTGTATGTGCCAAAGAAATGTTTTCCATTTCTATTAAACAGAAAAGTAAGCAATGACTGTTTGTGGTCCCTCATCCCAGGTTTCATGTGATGAGGCTAGCCTCGAGGAGTCGCTCTGGAAATATAGTTATTATTTCCCTCTGTTTGCTGTCGGAAGAGTGTTGCTTATTTTCACTGTGTGTCCATAAAGGCTTGCCGTAGTTTCCTGGTTCTGGCTCTCTATGGAGCATGTGACTACCCCATTTGCCCGGCTACCCGATTAGCACTTCGCAAGCGCTAATTGGTCCGCCATATTGGACAGCAACGCACGGCAACCCAAGAAGGCAAGTTTATTTATATAGCACCTTTCAACACAAGGCAATTCAAAGTGCTTTACAAAAAATGAAAGACATTAAGAAAATGGCATTTAAAAACAGTCATCAAAAAGAAAAGATAATAAAAGAAACATTAAAAGAAAAAATACATGGATAAAAGTTACAGTGCAGTTTAAGATGTGAATAGTTCAATTAAAAGCAGCGGCAAAAAGAAAAGTCTTTAGTCTGGATTTAAAAGTAGTCAGAGTTGCAGCGGACCTGCAGGTTTCTGGGAGTTTGTTCCAGATATTTGGAGCATAATAACTGAACGCTGCTTCTCCATGTTTAGTTCTGACTCTGGGGACAGAAAGCTGACCAGTCCCTGAAGACCTGAGAGATCTGGATGGTTCATAATTTAGCAGGAGGTCAGAAATGTATTTTGGGCCTAAACCATTCAAAGCTTTATAAACCAGCAGCAGTATTTTGAAATCTATTCTTTGACACACAGGAAGCCAGTGTAAAGACTTCAGAACAGGAGTGATGTGATCCACTTTCTTAGTGTTAGTGAGGACTCAATCAATCAATCAATCAATGTTTATTTATATAGCCCAATATCACAAATGTTACATTTGTCTCAGTGGACTTCACAGTTTGTACAGAATATGAGTATGACAATACGACACCCTCTGTCCTTAGACCCTCACATCGTACAAGGAAAAACTTCCGGAGAAAACCCACAGTTTAAAGGGGAAAATGGGAGAAACCTCAGGGAGAGCAACAGAGGAGGGATCCCTCTCCCAGGACGGACAGACGTGCAATAGATGCCGTGTGTAAATTGAAAAGATAATACATTTGCAACATAGGTCATCCAAATGTTTGGAAATGCATGTGTGTATAATAGGAAGATTAATCCACGAGGATATCCATCCAGGACTTATGATCCAGGACCACAGCCACGACTCAAGATCCAGGGCTCGCGATGCAGGACACAGGACCGCAGGATCATCCATGACTCCGGATCCCGGCGTATATAGACACCAAAAAGAAAGACATTTGGGGAAGCTGGGTTAATCGGAACATGAGAGTACAGTATAGACAGAGAGAAGGAAGAAGTAAGATGTCCCCCGACAAACTAAGCCTATATCAGCAAAACTAGGGGCTGAATCTAATCAGCCCTAACTATAAGCTTTATCAAAAAGGAAGGTCTTAAGCGCACTCTTAAAAGCGGATAGGGTGTCTGCCGCCCGAACACAAACTGGAAGCTGATTCCACAAATGTGGAGCTTGATAAGAAAAGGCTCTGGCTCCCATTGTACTTTTAGAGACTATAGGAACAACCAACAACCCTGCATTCTTGGAACGCAATGCCCTAATAGGACAGTAGGGTATAATGAGTTATTTAAGGTAAGATGGCGCCTGCCCATTAAGGGCTTTATAGGCGAGAAGAAGAATTTAAAATGATATCCTGTGTTCTATAGGGAGCCAGTGTAAGGCAGCCAGAACAGGAGTAATGTGGTCCCTTTTCCTAACTCTGGTTAGTACACGAGCTGCAGCATTTTGAATCAGCTGAAGCCACTTGACTGACTTCTTGGTACACCCTGATAATAAAGAGTTACAAGAATCCAGCCTTGAAGTAACAAATGCATGGACTAGTTTCTCTGCATCGTTTTGAGGCAAGATATGCCTGATTTTTGCAATGTTACGTAGAGATGGAAGTAGGCGGTCCTTGAAATTGATTTTATGTGGGCGTTAAAGGATAAATCCTGATCAAATATAAGACCAAGATTCCTTACAGTCTCACTGGAGGCCAAATTAATGCCATCCATAGTTAGTATATTTTTAGATAATTTATTTCGTAGATTCTTCGGGCCAAGTACAATAACTTCAGTTTTGGTCGTGTTTAACATCAAAAGTTTAAGGTCATCCACGTTTTTAAGTCCTTGAGGCAGTCTTGAATTTTATTTAGATGATTAATTTCATCAGGCTTGATTGATAAATATAGTTGAGTATCATCCGCATAACAATGAAAGTTTACAGAATGATTCCTTATAATATTGCCTAACGGAAGCATATATAATGTGAACAAAATAGGTCCGAGCACTGAGCCCTGTGGCACTCCATGGCTAACTTTGGTTTGCGTGGAAGATTCATCATTGACACGTACAAACTGAGAGCGTTCAGATAGATAGGACCTAAACCAGCCTAAAGCAGTTCCCTGTATGCCAACTAAGTGCTCTAGTCTTTGCAATAAGATATCATGGTCGATAGTATCAAATGCAGCACTGAGATCGAGCAAAACAAGAATAGAGACAAGTCCCTTGTCAGAGGCTATTAGAATGTTATTTGTGACTTTAACCAGAGCTGTCTCTGTGCTATGATGTGTTCTAAAGCCAGACTGAAAATCTTCAAATAAATCATTGTTTTTTAAGTAATCACACAACTGTTTTGCGACTGCTTTCTCAAGAATTTTTGAGAGGAACGGAAGATTAGAAATAGGTCTATAGTTGGCTAAAACCTCTGGATCGAGGCTGTGCTTTTTAAGAAGCGGTTTTATCACTGCTACTTTGAATGATTGTGGAACATAGCCTGATAATAAAGACATATTCATAATATTTAATAAAGAAGTGCTAATTAATGGAAAAACTTCCTTCAACAGCTTAGTTTGAATTGGGTCTAACATGCACGTTGATGGTTTAGAAGAGAGAATCATTGAATTTAATTGTTCAAGGTTTATGGCTGAAAAGCATTCTAGTTTACTATCTAGTGTAATATTAGAACTTACGTTTCCAGGAGCTGTTGATAACACTATACTGGTCAAAGGCAAGAGGTCATTAATTTTGTTTCTAAGAGTAACAATTTTATCGTTAAAAAAGCACATACAATCATTACTACTGAGTGCTATGGGAATAGAAGGCTCAATCGAGCTGTGGCTTTCTGTCAGCCTGGCTACAGTGCTGAAAAGAAATCTTGCATTATTCTTATTCTCATCTATTAATGAAGAGTAGTAGGCTGCTCTCGCTTTACGCAGTGCTTTCTTATATTCATTGAGAGTAATATGCCAAATTAAACGAGATTCTTCAAGTTTAGTGGAACGCCATATCCTTTCAAGTTGTCTCGACTTTTGCTTTATTTTGCGGGTTTCGGCATTATGCCATGGAGCTAATCTGTTGTTTTATTTTCTTCTTTTTCAAAGGAGCAACAGAGTCTCATTTTATTCACAGCGCATCTATAGCACTATCAACAACATGATCAATTTGGGGTGGTGTACATTTTGTATACGTTTCCTCCCCTACATGCAGACATGCTATCGAGTTAAGTATTGGTGGAATCTCTTCCTTAAATGTGGCTATAGCACTAACAGATAGGTTTCTGCTGCAGGAGCTTTTGACTAATGCTTTGTAGTCTAGTAACAGTACTTCAAAAGTTACTAAGAAAGGGTCGGATAAAGCAGGATTATGCGGTTCGACTAATAGTTGCTCAATTTCAATACCATAAGTCAGAACAAGGTCAAGAGTTTGATTATAGCAGCAGCAGCGTTCTGAATCAGCTGCAGCTTTCTAATAGATTTTTTAGTGAGACCTGCAAAGACACCATTACAGTAATCCAGTCTACTGAAGATAAAAGCATGAACAAGTTTTTCCAAATCCTGCTGTGACATTAGTCTTTTAATCCTAGATATATTCTTTAGGTTATTTCGTAACTGTTTTGATGTGACTGTTGAAACTCAGGTCAGAGTCCATGACTACACCTAGATTTCGGGCTTTATCTGTTGTTTTGAACATTGCAGACTGAAGCTCAGCGCTAACTTGTATACGTTCTGCCTTGGCTCCAAAAACCATTACCTCAGTTTTATCTTTGTTTAATTGGAGAAAGTTCTGACACATCCAGTCATTGATTTGTTCAATGCACTTACTCAGTGTCTGAATTGGAGCATAGTCTCCTGGTGAAATTGTTATGTAAATTTGTGTGTCATCTGCATAGCTATGGTAACTTATTTTGTTGTTTTTCATGATCTGAGCCAGTGGTAGCATGTAGATGTTAAAGAGAAGAGGCCCCAAGATGGAGCCTTGAGGTACCCCACATGTTATATTTGTCAACTCAGATGTGTATTTACCTATAGAAACAACTCTGCTTCTGTCCTTTAATTAAGATTCAAACCAGGTTATAACTGTTGCCTAAGTCCCACCCAGTTCTCCAGTCGATCTAGTAATATATTGAGGTCCACAGTGTCAAACGCAGCACTAAGGTCTAATAATACTAACACTGAAGTTCTGCCACTGTCTGTATTTAAGTGGATGTCATTGAAGACCTTAACTAGATTAGAATCAGTGCTGTGGTTTGGACGAAAGTCTGACTGGAACACATCATTACATGTTACTTGTTAGACGCTTTTATCCAAAGCGACTTACATACTCAATACTGTGTGCAATCCCCACAGGAGCAATTTGGGGTGAAGTGTCTTGCCCAGGGACACAGCAACATGCTGACTGCAGTGGGGTTTGAACCTGTGACCCCTTGATCCAAACACCAACGCTCTATCCACCACGCCACACGCCTCCTCAACATCAAAACAGTTATTTAAATTCAAGAAATTACTCAACTGTTGAAAAACAACTTTTTCAATGATTTTACCTAGAAATGGCAGGTTTGATATGGGCCTGTAATTGTTCATTACTGAAGCGTCTAGATTATTCTTTTTTAAGAGCGGTTTAATGACTGCAGTTTTTAGGGCCTGTGGAAAAACACCTGAGTGAAGAGACTTGTTTACTATATGAAGTAGATCTGAGTCCATGCACTGAAAAACATTTTTGAAAAAGCCTGTTGGAATAACATCAAGGCAGCATAAGGAGGATTTTAGATGTTGTATAATGTCCTCTAGGTCCTTATCATTAATCAGATGGAATTGTGTAATGGTGTTTGAATTGATTTTAAGTGGACACAGAGACAACACATTTGCTTTATCTGATACAGAGGCACTGAAGAAGGACATTTGACACAGCGGCATTCCGCAAAGAAGAACAAATGAAATAAAAAAAAACGGCAATATTCATCTCAACGAGATAAATTATTTATTGTTATTACCACGTCATTTCCCGATTCTTTGACTTTTAGTGGGTTAAGTACATTATTAGAATAAGTGAGAAATGGATTTCATTTCCGTTTGACAGCTATCATACTGGAGAAATATTTACTGTTAATGTATGCAATAATTTATGGCATTAATCATTTATATCTAATTCTTGACTGTGAATGTCTTTCATTTGATGTCAAATTTGAAATGTATCAGTCCGGCCAAACTTTTCTCTGTTGAGATTTCTGGAAAAGGGAAATGACATAAAATATGTTCCATTAAACGGTTAATTCAAAACCAAAATCTGAAAGGTCTTCACCATCCTTGGAATTTCTCTGCAAGGGCCATATAACGATGCACTGTTGATATACTTTTTCCCACACTTCAGATTTTGCAACCTGCACCTATGGCGAACAGTCTGCAGCTCTTACAGCAACCTTCTAGCATCCCATTCTCCGAGGGCCTCCTACCTGGCTCTCCCCACTCCCCTTTGTGATGGACATTACTGTTGTCGGGCCCTACTGACAATTATGAACACTTAGATTTTTAAAACTCCTTAAATAAAGATAGTTACTGTTGGATGCTTATGATATGGATTCTCAGTGTTCAAGTGATTGACTTGAGAATGTTCGTATTGACTTGAGACATTATCATATACATATGTGTTGATCATACACCATTTTTAAAGATATCCTTTTTTCAACACACAACCATTTACCAAATTACACCACTTTACCCTGCTGAAATCCAAGGGCCTTTATGTCTGTAAGTAGCAAGCTATTGTCTGTTTAAGTACTTACCTGGACACTGGAGGAAAACAGTTGATCATCTGCTAGAAACATCAATGCTAATCGGTATTTAACAGTGTTCAATGCTTGTTAAATATTGTGTATTTATATAATGGTTAATCAATGAGTGTTTATTAATGTGACAACAATCAAGCAATAATTTGTAAATGTGTGTTTTGTTTTTATTTGTATTTCAGCTTTACAATGAATATAGAAAAAAAGATAAACTGCCTAAACTGACCTGCTGTCTGTTTATTATATAAATAAACATATATATATATACAATGTTAAGCTATCTGCCAAGCTAGAACTTCCAACACCCAAACATTTTTTGTGATGGCAGAATACACTGATTTTATATATTTTCTATAGGGAATGTTAGGGAAATTAGCTGGCTGGAGTGTTGACAGTGTGTGGCCTGCAATTTATTTCTGTCTTTACAGTTAGTGGGTATAAACATCTTTATATGAAAAATCACACACTCTCACTTTAGTCAGATGGGTCATATCCATGTCCGTCTTCCCTTCATGGTTAAAAAATGTATTTGCAATATGAATAGTTTATGTAAATAACCCAATTTGTTTTATTTGAACCTGAAAAGGAGATGGCATTGTTTTTGTTACTTTCATTGCAATTCTATACATGTCTTAACGTAACTTCCTGTTTTATATACAACCATCTTTCGGAGGGATATGCTACTGTCACAGTGTGTGAAGCAGGTAGGACCCAAATGCAGATTAAAGTGCAAATTCCTTTATTTCAAGGCTAGGTGAACAACAAAGACAAAACAGAACACTCACCGACGAACTAGTCATGACAAAAGACGAACCGACAAAGACAGACAGAAAAACCAGAACTTAAATACACACAAGACTAATCACACAAACAAGACACAGGTGAGGAGGGAGGAGAAAACACAGGGGCACAGGTGAACACAATCGGGTAATCAGACACACCAGGGAAACTAACGACAGGGAACCACAGACAAATCCAAACAAGACACAACGCAGACAGAAACAGGCAAGACAGGAGGTGAAGACCTTACAAAATAAAACATGAAACAAGACAAGACAAAACACCATAAAGACAGATCGTGACAGCTACAGTTTATATACACATTTATTTTATTAAAAAAAGTTTATATAATAAAATATCGATACTTGGCATCCGTGTATCGATACAATATCTTCACGCAAGATATCGCGATACTATGCTGTATCGATTATTTCCCCCACCCCTAATATATATATATATAACAACGGTTCATTCACATAAGAAGTGGGTGTTGCTACTGTGATGTCACTCATTAGTTTGTGCTTACAATTACATTTCATAAATTAAAAACACACTAAGGGTTAAAGTTCTAAGACAAAAACATGGAGAACACCAAGACCAGACATTACCTTGATAGCTAGAATCACAACATAGCTCAATGGGACCTTGATATATAAAAAGAATATTAGGCGGTATTGAAGAAGACTTAGCGAGTTGGTTTATAAACTCAAGATGAAAATGTTTACTAAAGTAATGAATCAAGATAGAGTTGGGATAATTTCTCATAGACTTCTACACAAAATGTGGCTTATTTCTCTAACAATATTTACTGCCTTAGCTGTACATTTTTGTGTCTACTTTTATTTATGTTTTTGTCTGGATATCCATCACAAATTCCCATGATGGACAGATTACAGAAAGTCTAATTAAGTAGTGCTCTCCTGACAGGTTTCATCCTATACAGTCTATGGTTTCACCTCAAAATCATGCAGGACTTTTAAAGAAATCTTAGTCAACTAAGACCAAAAGGACCAGTTGGTGGATGTATCTCCTCAGAGGGGCGGCCCGACAGCAGATCTAAAGGCCTACCTAAAGCCAGTTGAGTAGCACTTGAAATGTTTGGCTCTATGAAACCTGATATACTTATATGATTCTGTTTTCTTCAAGGTTGTGTCTTCCTGGTCGAATGTACTTATTGTAAGTCGCTTTGGACAAAAGCGTCAGCTAAATGCAATGTAATGTAATGTAATGTAATGTAAAGGCTCTGGTCCTGATATACTCTGCACATGTTCTCCTGGCTAGCCTGGCATGTATCTGCTATCGGTATGCACTTAAATTCTTGGGAATAGTAGACATTTTTCTAGCACTATTTGTTGCATTAGATCTGCAGAGATATTTTCATTCCAGGTATTTGCTAAAGAAAACCTTCATGTATGTTATGTTCACTTTAAAGGAGGAACTCAAGGAAACCACACCCAATACAAGCAATGTAATCTAATGGGGCTTTCACACCAACGCGGTTTCAGGGCCGGTTCGGAGCTAGAGCCTGAAAAGCACAGTTTTTTCCTGTTCATACCGCAGCGGAGCCGCCTCTAAGCTCCGAAACCCGGTGCTTTTCAAGCACCAAAAATTGTCGGTCTAGAAGCAAGAACTACATACGTCACACTTACGTCGGAGGCGGGGGCAAGGGTGGGATCAACCTGAGCAATAACAGTTTATGGCGAGTACGGAAAATGAAAGTTGTAACAAGCAGTGGCGCTGACCAAAGTGACTAGAACGCAACCACAAGTTTATTAAAAAAAAAACACACTTTATAAAGTCAGGCAACACTAACCAGGGTTAGTGTGATTCTGTTTATTTGTACCTTACTTTGACCATCCGCTCGCTGTTATAGATCATTATGGAGAGCAGGCAGACGTTTTGTTTTGTATTATAGCAGCTATCGGATGGAATCAATACATGGGCTGCACAGGTTGTCATGTCTATCACAAGTAGAATCATAATGAGAAATAAGCCGGTAAAATGTGCCTGTAGAAAACGGCTTATGCCACAATAGGATAGCAACAAGTAGTCAAGAGTCAGTTTAGCTTTGGTTGCTATGCTAACTTCACCCATTTTATACCAGAGAAACTTTCATAACAGCGTTGTGATGCCAAACAGCGGGCAGCAATGCAGCGGTCGGTCAATGCCGCTGAAACACAATAACAATGAATCACGGCACTCTGGAGAAAAGTACAAGGGTTAAGAAATAGTTATTTAATTTAATCTGGCTTCGTATGATTAAAAGCAGCACGATCATCGACCCGACGCCGTTGGGGAGAAAATCAGCGACGTAAACGGTGACGTCATGACGCAGCAGCGGCAGCACCAGTCGGGCTCTGGGCGGTGTGAACAAAACGGGGGCTGAAAATAAAAACCGGTTCCGAACCAGAAAAGCTCTAGCACGGAGCTAGAACCGCGTTGGTGTGAAAGGGGCATTATACCAATATAATATGTGTCCGGCAGTGGCTCAGTCAGTAGGGGCTTGGCATGTGAGAGGATGTGCGTGACTTTGGTCTCAGGAGGAAAGAAGTGAATTGTTTGTTTTGTGGATCGCTTTTGTTTCGTCCATCTTATAGTTGTGTTTTTTTTGTTCTGAGTCCCCCCCAAACAACCTTGCTGGCTGGGGGTTTCCCCCGACCTGTGTGTTTTTTTCGATCGGATGGATAAACTCGCAAAGAAAACAGGAATGGATTTATCAACTGCGTCACGGATCACGGACATTGACACACTACAGCAGAGTGCGGAGAAGGACGGGACAACTGTGAATGAAAAAGGAAAGGACAATGACAACGAAAATGCGAATGGACAAAATGAAAAAACAGGAGTAGGAAAACAAAAGGAGGTGAGAGAGGAGTTTGAGTTGATTGTGGAGGAGGAGAAATATAAAAAGGAGCTGACAGTGGTGGTGGCGGTGGAGAGTGGGAAAGCAGTGGTAACTGTTATGGATCTGCTAAAAGGAGTTAAGAAAGAATGTGGGATTGTGATGGGATGTCGGGTTAAAGGAGATGGGCTATATGAAGTGACAATGGCTGAAGAAAAAGGAACAAATAAACTGTTGGATGGAATAAGAATCAATGGGGCTTTGGTGCGGGGCAGAGACTGCATGGCAAAAGAACTCACGGTGTCATTCCTAAATATACCTTCGTATATATTGGACACTACAATTAAAGGCAGATTGGCAATGTGGGGGGTTTTGCCTGTCTCAGCAATAAAGAGAAGAATGTGGCCCGGCACTGATGTGGTTGATGGGACGAGGTTTCTGAGAGTGGAATTCAATAAGGAAGTGCGGTCACTTCCGTACTCCACAAGGTTCGAGACTCTAGAGGGGCCGGAATACTTCAGGGTGATTCACGACAAGCAGGTACCGGTCTGCAGGATGTGCATAAGGCCAGGGCATTTATACAAAGAATGCCCTGAGTTTAAATGCTATAAATGTGCCAAGCAGGGACACTATGCCCGGGACTGTGTGACTCGGGAGGAGGGGGCGAGCGGAGCCAGGGGGAGAGAAAGTGCCCAGGCGGAAAACACAGCGGAGAATGGAATGGAGGAGGAGGAGGGTAGAAGTCAGGAAGAGAGTGAAGAAGAGGATATAAGTGATAAGGCTGGGAGCAGGATAAACGAGGAAGCTGTGGCTGCTGTCGCGGCGGTGTTTGTGGCGGCTGCTGCAAAGAGAGAAGCTGACGCGGCTGCCATGGATGGTGGAGGAGACGGAGGGAGGAAGAAGGGGAAAGCAGACGAAGGAAAGATGTGTAGTAGCAGAGCCAATACTGCTGCTGTTCCGGCTGCTGCGGATGATGGACAGACTGCGAGGAGTGGTGAAGGTTTGGCTGAGACTGAAGTAGAGGCTGTGGTGGACGTTGAAGTTGAACCTGATCCTGAGGCTGGAGGAGGAGCTGTCGGTGGGAGGAGAGGAGGAGAAGGAGAAGGAGGCGGAGGACAGACGGCTGAGGGAATGGAGGTCAGCTCGGTTGTGTCGGACATGGAGGAGGGAGGGGACGACGAGGAGAACGAGTATGAGGACGAGGAGGTGGAGATGAAAAGACCCATAGAGGAGAAGATCTTTGGCGAGGCGAATGCTGGGTTAAAGAGCAGAGGAATGAGGAGAGAATCCAGCAGGCTGAATGCAAAGAGGAAAGCCGATAAGGAGAAAGCGGTGGAGAGAAGACGGGTGAAAGCGACAGGAGGAGTTGCAAAGTGTCCGGACAAAAAATAAATAGAATGAAATCAATAATAACCTTAATAACACTTGTAATGGTGACAATTTCCTCTTTCAATGGAAATTGGCTGAGGTCCAAGGACAGGAGAGAGCAGGCCTTAATGATATGTGACTCAGACATTATTTGCTTGCAAAAGACACATTGGGATGAAAGGTGTGTGGAGGATGTAAGGAAAGAATGGATGGGAGAAATGTATGTAAATAATGGGAGTGTGGGTGCTAGAGGCAAGGCAAGGCAAGTTTATTTATATAGCACTTTTCAACACAAGGCAATTCAAAGTGCTTTACAAAAAATGAAAGAGATTAAGAAAATGGCATTTAAAATCAGTCATTAAAAAGAAAAGCTAATAAAATAAACATTAAAAGAAAAAATACATGGATAAAAGTTACAGTGCTGTCAATTAAACATTAAAAGAAAAAAGTACATGGATAAAAGTTACAGTGCAGTCTAAGATATGAATAGTTCAATTAAAAGCAGCGACAAAAGAAAAGTCTTCAGCCTGGATTTAAAAGTAGTCAGAGTTGTAGCGGACCTGCAGGTTTCTGGGAGTTTGTTCCAGATATTTGGAGCATAATAACTGGACGCTGCTTTACCATGTTTAGTTCTGACTCTGGGGACAGAAAGCTGACCAGTCCCTGAAGACCTGAGAGATCTGGATGGTTCATCATTTAGCAGGAGGTCAGAAATATATTTTGGGCCTAAACCATTCAGTGCTTTATAAACCAGCAGCAGTATTTTGAAATCTATTCTTTGACACACAGGAAGCCAGAAAAACCAGAACTTAAATACACACAAGACTAATCACACAAACAAGACACAGGTGAGGAGGGAGGAGAAAACACAGGGGCACAGGTGAACACAATCGGGTAATCAGACACACCAGGGAAACTAACGACAGGGAACCACAGACAAATCCAAACAAGACACAACGCAGACAGAAACAGGCAAGACAGGAGGTGAAGACCTTACAAAATAAAACATGAAACAAGACAAGACAAAACACCATAAAGACAGATCGTGACAGCTACAGTTTATATACACATTTATTTTATTAAAAAAAGTTTATATAATAAAATATCGATACTTGGCATCCGTGTATCGATACAATATCTTCACGCAAGATATCGCGATACTATGCTGTATCGATTATTTCCCCCACCCCTAATATATATATATAACAACGGTTCATTCACATAAGAAGTGGGTGTTGCCACTGTGATGTCACTCATTAGTTTGTGCTTACAATTACATTTCATAAATTAAAAACACACTAAGGGTTAAAGTTCTAAGACAAAAACATGGAGAACACCAAGACCAGACATTACCTTGATAGCTAGAATCACAACATAGCTCAATGGGACCTTGATATATAAAAGAATATTAGGCGGTATTGAAGAAGACTTAGCGAGTTGGTTTATAAACTCAAGATGAAAATGTTTACTAAAGTAATGAATCAAGATAGAGTTGGGATAATTTCTCATAGACTTCTACACAAAATGTGGCTTATTTCTCTAACAATATTTACTGCCTTAGCTGTACATTTTTGTGTCTACTTTTATTTATGTTTTTGTCTGGATATCCATCACAAATTCCCATGATGGACAGATTACAGAAAGTCTAATTAAGTAGTGCTCTCCTGACAGGTTTCATCCTATACAGTCTATGGTTTCACCTCAAAATCATGCAGGACTTTTAAAGAAATCTTAGTCAACTAAGACCAAAAGGACCAGTTGGTGGATGTATCTCCTCAGAGGGGCGGCCCGACAGCAGATCTAAAGGCCTACCTAAAGCCAGTTGAGTAGCACTTGAAATGTTTGGCTCTATGAAACCTGATATACTTATATGATTCTGTTTTCTTCAAGGTTGTGTCTTCCTGGTCGAATGTACTTATTGTAAGTCGCTTTGGACAAAAGCGTCAGCTAAATGCAATGTAATGTAATGTAATGTAATGTAAAGGCTCTGGTCCTGATATACTCTGCACATGTTCTCCTGGCTAGCCTGGCATGTATCTGCTATCGGTATGCACTTAAATTCTTGGGAATAGTAGACATTTTTCTAGCACTATTTGTTGCATTAGATCTGCAGAGATATTTTCATTCCAGGTATTTGCTAAAGAAAACCTTCATGTATGTTATGTTCACTTTAAAGGAGGAACTCAAGGAAACCACACCCAATACAAGCAATGTAATCTAATGGGGCTTTCACACCAACGCGGTTTCAGGGCCGGTTCGGAGCTAGAGCCTGAAAAGCACAGTTTTTTCCTGTTCATACCGCAGCGGAGCCGCCTCTAAGCTCCGAAACCCGGTGCTTTTCAAGCACCAAAAATTGTCGGTCTAGAAGCAAGAACTACATACGTCACACTTACGTCGGAGGCGGGGGCAAGGGTGGGATCAACCTGAGCAATAACAGTTTATGGCGAGTACGGAAAATGAAAGTTGTAACAAGCAGTGGCGCTGACCAAAGTGACTAGAACGCAACCACAAGTTTATTAAAAAAAAACACACTTTATAAAGTCAGGCAACACTAACCAGGCTTCGTGTGATTCTGTTTATTTGTACCTTACTTTGACCATCCGCTCGCTGTTATAGATCATTATGGAGAGCAGGCAGACGTTTTGTTTTGTATTATAGCAGCTATCGGATGGAATCAATACATGGGCTGCACAGGTTGTCATGTCTATCACAAGTAGAATCATAATGAGAAATAAGCCGGTAAAATGTGCCTGTAGAAAACGGCTTATGCCACAATAGGATAGCAACAAGTAGTCAAGAGTCAGTTTAGCTTTGGTTGCTATGCTAACTTCACCCATTTTATACCAGAGAAACTTTCATAACAGCGTTGTGATGCCAAACAGCGGGCAGCAATGCAGCGGTCGGTCAATGCCGCTGAAACACAATAAACAATGAATCACGGCACTCTGGAGAAAAGTACAAGGGTTAAGAAATAGTTATTTAATTTAATCTGGCTTCGTATGATTAAAAGCAGCACGATCATCGACCCGACGCCGTTGGGGAGAAAATCAGCGACGTAAACGGTGACGTCATGACGCAGCAGCGGCAGCACCAGTCGGGCTCTGGGCGGTGTGAACAAAACGGGGGCTGAAAATAAAAACCGGTTCCGAACCAGAAAAGCTCTAGCACGGAGCTAGAACCGCGTTGGTGTGTGAAAGGGGCATTATACCAATATAATATGTGTCCGGCAGTGGCTCAGTCAGTAGGGGCTTGGCATGTGAGAGGATGTGCGTGACTTTGGTCTCAGGAGGAAAGAAGTGAATTGTTTGTTTTGTGGATCGCTTTTGTTTCGTCCATCTTATAGTTGTGTTTTTTTTGTTCTGAGTCCCCCCCAAACAACCTTGCTGGCTGGGGGTTTCCCCCGACCTGTGTGTTTTTTCGATCGGATGGATAAACTCGCAAAGAAAACAGGAATGGATTTATCAACTGCGTCACGGATCACGGACATTGACACACTACAGCAGAGTGCGGAGAAGGACGGGACAACTGTGAATGAAAAAGGAAAGGACAATGACAACGAAAATGCGAATGGACAAAATGAAAAAACAGGAGTAGGAAAACAAAAGGAGGTGAGAGAGGAGTTTGAGTTGATTGTGGAGGAGGAGAAATATAAAAAGGAGCTGACAGTGGTGGTGGCGGTGGAGAGTGGGAAAGCAGTGGTAACTGTTATGGATCTGCTAAAAGGAGTTAAGAAAGAATGTGGGATTGTGATGGGATGTCGGGTTAAAGGAGATGGGCTATATGAAGTGACAATGGCTGAAGAAAAAGGAACAAATAAACTGTTGGATGGAATAAGAATCAATGGGGCTTTGGTGCGGGGCAGAGACTGCATGGCAAAAGAACTCACGGTGTCATTCCTAAATATACCTTCGTATATATTGGACACTACAATTAAAGGCAGATTGGCAATGTGGGGGGTTTTGCCTGTCTCAGCAATAAAGAGAAGAATGTGGCCCGGCACTGATGTGGTTGATGGGACGAGGTTTCTGAGAGTGGAATTCAATAAGGAAGTGCGGTCACTTCCGTACTCCACAAGGTTCGAGACTCTAGAGGGGCCGGAATACTTCAGGGTGATTCACGACAAGCAGGTACCGGTCTGCAGGATGTGCATAAGGCCAGGGCATTTATACAAAGAATGCCCTGAGTTTAAATGCTATAAATGTGCCAAGCAGGGACACTATGCCCGGGACTGTGTGACTCGGGAGGAGGGGGCGAGCGGAGCCAGGGGGAGAGAAAGTGCCCAGGCGGAAAACACAGCGGAGAATGGAATGGAGGAGGAGGAGGGTGGAAGTCAGGAAGAGAGTGAAGAAGAGGATATAAGTGATAAGGCTGGGAGCAGGATAACGAGGAAGCTGTGGCTGCTGTCGCGGCGGTGTTTGTGGCGGCTGCTGCAAAGAGAGAAGCTGACGCGGCTGCCATGGATGGTGGAGGAGACGGAGGGAGGAAGAAGGGGAAAGCAGACGAAGGAAAGATGTGTAGTAGCAGAGCCAATACTGCTGCTGTTCCGGCTGCTGCGGATGATGGACAGACTGCGAGGAGTGGTGAAGGTTTGGCTGAGACTGAAGTAGAGGCTGTGGTGGACGTTGAAGTTGAACCTGATCCTGAGGCTGGAGGAGGAGCTGTCGGTGGGAGGAGAGGAGGAGAAGGAGAAGGAGGCGGAGGACAGACGGCTGAGGGAATGGAGGTCAGCTCGGTTGTGTCGGACATGGAGGAGGGAGGGGACGACGAGGAGAACGAGTATGAGGACGAGGAGGTGGAGATGAAAAGACCCATAGAGGAGAAGATCTTTGGCGAGGCGAATGCTGGGTTAAAGAGCAGAGGAATGAGGAGAGAATCCAGCAGGCTGAATGCAAAGAGGAAAGCCGATAAGGAGAAAGCGGTGGAGAGAAGACGGGTGAAAGCGACAGGAGGAGTTGCAAAGTGTCCGGAAAAAAATAAATAGAATGAAATCAATAATAACCTTAATAACACTTGTAATGGTGACAATTTCCTCTTTCAATGGAAATTGGCTGAGGTCCAAGGACAGGAGAGAGCAGGCCTTAATGATATGTGACTCAGACATTATTTGCTTGCAAAAGACACATTGGGATGAAAGGTGTGTGGAGGATGTAAGGAAAGAATGGATGGGAGAAATGTATGTAAATAATGGGAGTGTGGGTGCTAGAGGCAAGGCAAGGCAAGTTTATTTATATAGCACTTTTCAACACAAGGCAATTCAAAGTGCTTTACAAAAAATGAAAGAGATTAAGAAAATGGCATTTAAAATCAGTCATTAAAAAGAAAAGCTAATAAAATAAACATTAAAAGAAAAAATACATGGATAAAAGTTACAGTGCTGTCAATTAAACATTAAAAGAAAAAAGTACATGGATAAAAGTTACAGTGCAGTCTAAGATATGAATAGTTCAATTAAAAGCAGCGACAAAAAGAAAAGTCTTCAGCCTGGATTTAAAAGTAGTCAGAGTTGCAGCGGACCTGCAGGTTTCTGGGAGTTTGTTCCAGATATTTGGAGCATAATAACTGGACGCTGCTTTACCATGTTTAGTTCTGACTCTGGGGACAGAAAGCTGACCAGTCCCTGAAGACCTGAGAGATCTGGATGGTTCATAATTTAGCAGGAGGTCAGAAATATATTTTGGGCCTAAACCATTCAGTGCTTTATAAACCAGCAGCAGTATTTTGAAATCTATTCTTTGACACACAGGAAGCCAGTGTAAAGACTTCAGAACTGGAGTGATGTGATCCACTTTCTTAGTGTTAGTGAGGACTCGAGCAGCAGCGTTCTGAATTAGCTGCAGCTTCCTAATAGATTTTTTAGTGAGACCTGTGAAGACACCATTGCAGTAGTCGAGTCTACTGAAGATAAAAGCATGGACAAGTTTTTCCAAATCCTGCTGTGACATTAGTCTTTTAATCCTAGATATATTCTTTAGGTGATAGTAGGCTGATTTAGTAACAGTTTTAATGTGACTGTTGAAACTCAGGTCAGAGTCCATGACTACACCTAGATTTCTGGCTTTATCTGTTGTTTTGAACATTGCACACTGAAGCTCAGCGCTAACTTTTATACGTTCTGCCTTGAGGTACCCCACATGTCATATTTGTCAACTCAGATTTGTATTTACTTATAGAAACAAAGTTGTTTCTGTCCTTTAAGTAGGATTCAAACCAATTCAGAACTGTTTCCGAAAGTCCCACCCAGTTCTCCAGTCGGTCTAGTAATATGCTGTGGTCAACAGTGTCAAACGCAGCACTGAGATCTAATAATACTAACACTGAAGTTCTGCCACTGTCTGTGTTTAAGTGGATGTCATTAAAGACCTTTACAAGAGCAGTGTCAGTGCTGTGGTTTGGACGAAAGCCTGACTGGAACACATCAAAACAGTTATTTAAATGCAAGAAATTACTCAACTGTTGAAAATCAACTTTTTCAATGATTTTACCTAGAAATGGCAAGTTTGATATGGGCCTGTAATTGTTCATTACTGAAGCATCTAGATTATTCTTTTTTAAGAGCGGTTTAATGACTGCAGTTTTCAGGGCCTGTGGAAAAATACCTGAGTGAAGAGATTTGTTTACTATATGAAGTAGATCTGAGGCCATGCAATGAAAAACATCTTTGAAAAATCCTGTTGGAATAATATCAAGGCAGCAGGAGGAGGATTTCAGAAGTTGAATAATGTCCTCTAGGTTTTTATCATTAATCTGATGGAATCGTGTCATGGTGTTTGAATTGATGTTAAGTGGACACAGAGACAACACATTTGCTGTTCCTGATGCAGAGGCACTGACTGCTTGTCTGATTTTCTGAATTTTGTCAGTGAAAAAGGAGGCAAAATCATTGCACGCCCTAGTGGATAGAAATTCAGAGGCTACTGACACTGGGGGGTTAGTTAGTCTGTCGACGGTAGCAAACAAGGCACGTGCGTTGTTTTTGTTTTTGGTAATGATGTCAGAGAAGAACGATTGTCGTGCGTTTTTCAATTCCAAATTATAAAGGCCAAGTCTCTCTTTATAGATTTCAAAGTGAACCTGGAGATTTGTTTTTCGCCACCTGCGTTCAGCTTTTCGACATTCTCTTTTTTCTGTTTTCACGCTCATGGCCTTTCTCCATGGAGATATTTTCTTGCCAGACACTTCCTTTACCTTAGTTGGAGCAATGGCATCTATAACATTTTTAATTTTTGAATTAAAATGATCTACTAGCTCATTTACTGAGATGTTGGCAGGGGCAAGTGTGGAAGAGAAATTCTGAGTAAACATTTCCCTAGTATTTTCAGTTAAATATCGCTTTGTGGTTACCTCTTTTTGAACATTTTTGTGAACAGAAATAGAGCTCCCAAAGAAAACACAGGAATGGTCAGAGAGTGCAACATCAGTCACCACAACCTTAGAGATATTCAGACCATTTGAGATAATTAAGTCCAGAGTGTGCCCCTTATTGTGCGTGGGCTCCGTCACATGCTGAGTCAGTCCATAGCTATCAAGAACACAAAACAGTTCTTTAGCCCCTCTGTCCTGGGGGTTGTCAACATGGATGTTAAAATCACCAACAATGACTAGACGGTCAAAGTCAATACACACTATAGCCAGCAGTTCAGTAAAGTCATCAAAAAAGCTTGCACAGTATTTGGGTGGTCTATAGATATTTAGGAACAGAGCTCGAGAGGAGCATTTCAGCCGAAGGGCCACATATTCAAAAGAATCAAAGTTTCCATACGATGTCTTCCTGCATTGAAGGGAATCATTGAACAGAATAGCAACTCCGTGGATAAATGGTTAAAAGGGGATGTGATTAGAAGACCCGCATCAGAAAAAGTGTGGATGAGTGTTGTGAACGGTATGACTGGCAGGAGAATGTGAAAATTAAGTGGAACAGTATTGAACGTGATAATTTTGATTTTTTTTTGTTGAGGCATAATAGGGTGTTTAACAACCTGATCATTAGTCATTTTGATGCAACTGTTGAGAGAGAGTGTGATGTGTGTAGGGATCAGGTTGAAACGTGTTTGCATGAGTTTGCATGAGTTTGTTGAATGTAAAGAGCTTGTTGTTTTTTTTGGAAGGATGAAAGAGTTAATTGGTAGATGTTGGAATGAATGGTATGTGAGAGAAATGGAATGGAAGGAGCTGTGGCTGTTTGGTGTGATTGAGAAGAAGGATGAATGCAATGTGAATCTTTTAAATTATGTTCTGAGCCATGCAAGGCGTGCGGTCCAAATAAGGAGGAACATTGCCCATTTCGAGGGTAAAATGTCAGAGGTGTGGCATATAATGAAGAGGACAGTAAAAAGGGACATTAACCTTGTGCTAATACATGTGGAAAAGGACACATTTTGCGAGGATTTTGTGGAGGGCAGCAGGCTAGTTGAGCATTGTGCTTCAACTTTGAATGGAACACTTAAGGCACACTACCTTTAAGCTAGTGGTATGAAATATTGAATGTGTGTATTATGAGCAATGCTTTATGTAGTTGTGATGAGATGTTAAATGTCTATTTTTGATAATAAAAGATAAAAAAAAAGAAAAACAATTAAAAAAGTAGGAGCTTGGACTGTGAGCCGTAGGGTCTCCAGTTCAAGTCCCTGAACAGACCAAAATATGGAGTGTGCCCTTGAGCAAGGCACCGGACATCCCCCTTCCCCCCACTCCCATTGCTCCCCGGGCATGTATAATAGTTGCCCACTGCTCCTAGTACTAGACTCCTGGTACTAGGATGGGTTAAAAGCAGAGGCCAAATGTCACTGTGTGTGCTGTGTGCTCTGCATGTGTGACCATTAAAGAGGGTTTCATCCCTCCGATTCTATCTACCGATTCTATCCATCTATATTTTTTGTACTGCCTGTTTTAATCTGTATAATAAATGTTAAGATTTTAATAAATTGGTTTGCAAACTTCATAAATAAGTAAAGGGCAAAGTCATGAACAGATCAAAGTAACCCCTCACTCACCTATAACACTTTCAAAGCATCTGCAAAAGCTCTGTAAAAAAAAGAAGAGAACCTGCTCTGTGAGTCTCAGTTTACAGAGTATTGCTTCATCCATGAAACTGACATATGCTTGACATTTACTTGCCTTTGAATAACTTTTTCGTTAAGGAAGAGATTGTTGTTTAGCTGGTTCACCTCCTTCCTGTAGTGGGTCTCGTCGTTGTTGCTGATGAGAACCACCACGGTTGTGTCATCCGCAAACTTTATGAAGTGGTTGGATATGTAGGTCGGTGTGTAGTCGTGGGTCAGCAGAGTGAAGAGCAGGGGGCTGAGCACACATCCTTGGGGGGAACCCGTACTCAGTGTGATGGTGTCTGAGGTGTTGTTGCCGACCCGTACTGATTGGGGTCTGGCAGTGAGGAAGTCCAGCAGCTAGTTGCAGAGAAAGGGGCTGAGGCCCAGGTTTGTTAGTTTACAAACCAGCTGATGGGGGATGATGGTGTTCAATGCTGAGCTAAAGTCTATGAACAGCATCCTAACATAAGAGTTTTTAGTGTCCAAATGTGTGAGGGCTGGGTGGAGAACAGAGGGGATGGCATCCTCAGTGGACCGCTTTGCTCGGTATGCGAACTGAAACGGGTCCTTTGGTGCATTTCCACTGCAGGGCCTCGCACGGCTTAGTACGGTATAGTTAGGCCTTGGTAGGCCTTGGTAGGGCAGGCTCACTTTATGCTGCGTTTCCATTACAGTTTAGTACCTGGGGCAGTAACTATAGTAACGCAGTGTAGGCGGAGCCGTGACGTCATCTTCAATGCGAACCACAAAACTCGAGCCGGCGGCTCCGTCTGTTTGCGGCGGTGGATGCGGTACCGTCTAGGGGTACCAAGGGGAGTAACAAAACACAAAGATGACCAGGCACGAGAAAAAAGAGAGGAAACCGATCTCTGAAGTCACGAGCAGGTCTTTTAATGGACAAAAAAGGAACACAGGCTCACCAGCCAACTTGCACAGTATACTAATGTACCGATATATACAGGAGCACATCTCCTATCAATCGACAAAACACAGGGTTGTACACATGCAGCCAGAGGAGGAAAAGGAGAGTGACTGCAGTCTTCCTCAGGTCCTATATGGAGGCCCTGATTGGGGATTGGGAGCACCTGGGGACAATCAGGCTGCACCTGGGGACAATCAGGCTGCACCTGGGGACAATCAGAGGGAGAGAGAGAAAGACACACACACACACACACACACACACCACACACAAAACACTATGGCACGTAACACCCCCCCCCCCCCCCCATAAAAGGCCACAGTTACCAAAACACCCACACTATTGGATATGAATCGTGGGATCTCTCCCGCGGGACAGTACATCGGCCACCACATTATCCGCTCCCTTCTTGTACTTGATGACGATGTTGTAGTCTTGTGCCAGCAGGGCCCAGCGCATCAACCGCTGGTTGTGGTTGGACATCTGGGACAAAAATACGAGTGGGTTGTGGTCAGTGTACACCACCACTGGCGTTGAACTGGACGAGCATTTCCAACATCAATGTCATGTTTAACACATTAGTGCTTGATGGCACATCACCAAATAGGATCGGGTAAGCATGAAACAAGCCGACTACGTCGCTTCTTTGACTTTCTGGAAGGTACGCCAGGTTAGACTCTAAGCTCAACATAAACTCAGAGTTCGATAATCTACCACAATGCTGACCACCAGAGAGCACTATCAAATCATCCTCAACCATCGACACTGCACAGGCTAGGGAAGTGGCCACGTTGGGAACAGCAGTCACCACAGTACCTTGCTGCTTCCCCTGAGAAGCTTCCCTGGCATGATAGGACTCAAGCATGTTAACATGGCACAACCTTGTTTTTATCCTACTCTCAGGTGTGTTAATGATATAGTTGGTGTTAGACACTTGCCCTACAACCATATACGGACCTGAGAAGCGCGCGTTGAGAGCAGAGCCGGGTGTAGGCAGCAACACCAGCACCTGCTCACCAGGCTGAAACTGCCGCTTAACTGCTCTCCTATCGTACCTGTTCTTCATGCTTTCCTGCGAAGATGAAAGAGCTTCCCTTGCTAGCTTAGTCACCTGTTGTAAACGCTCACGACACTGGGACACAAACTTCTTCACATCAGTTTTCGGAAGGGACTCAGACATCAGTTTATCTTTTAGCATCTTTAATGGGCCACGCACATTATGCCCAAACACTAGTTCAGTTGGGCTAAACCCAATAGATTCCTTCTTTGCGTCACGAATAGCAAATAACACGAAGGGAACACCCTCATCCCAGTTCCTGCTTGTGTCATGGCAGTATTTACCAAGCATCGATTTCAATGTCTGATGCCAACGCTCAAGTGCCCCTTGTGACTCTGGATGGTAGGCACTAGACCAGTGACCACCAACTGGCGGCCCGCGGGCCACATCCGGCCCGCCAGACATTATCATCCGGCCCGCACGACGGGGGTGACTGTGGCGTTGACGGAGCAGTAACCACTATGTGCAGTATCGGAGTCCAACAGAGAGGCAGCAGCTGCGGGACAGTAGACTGCGTACTGCGAAACCTTCCCTGCCTTGAAGAAGAAGTGATCCTTCGTTGTGAAGAGTTGTGTTTTGTGCGCTCCGCACCACAGCAGTAGCCCCGCTGCGACAGAGTCCAACAGAGAGGCAGGAGCTGCAGGACACTGCTGGTGATGACATTGTTGTCAGCTGCTGATACTGCTGCTGCTGCTGCTGCTGCTGCAGCTTGTGGCGCCTGCTTCAATGAAAATAACTTTCTAATATCCATAACTTTATAGGCTATTAGCTTAAAACTCGTCAGGCACTAGGAAGGATCACTTCTTCTTCAGGGCAGGGAAGGCTACGCAGTACGCAGGCTAATGTCCCGCAGCGGCTTCCTCTCTGGTGGATTCCGGTACTGCACATTACTCCCGAGACATTTTCAAAAAAAATAAAAATCTTTTTTTTTTTTAAGTGAAACATCCGGGGCTTTTCAGAAAACATCCGGGGCTTGAGCCCAAGTAGCCACCCCCTAGCGCCGCCACTGGTGTGCACACTGCACAGCGCTGCAGCATGTCTGTGAGCGAGAGAGATGCAGCGTGTCTGTGAGGCCCCGCCCCCGCACGCAGATGAGAGAGAGAGATCTCTTTTAAAATATATTGAAAGTTAGAAACGGAGATGGTTAGATAAAATGTACAAGATAACGTTTATGTAGCATTTATTTATTGTCCAAATGATGACAATTCATAACGGGATCAAATCAAAGTGAATGGCCTGCTGCTGCTGAAGGCATGGCAAGTGACTGGAACAAGTTATTACATCATTTCAGATAATAAATAATAATGATAATTCATTCTATTTAGGGGCGCCTTTCAAAGCACCAAGGATACCTTACAATTCATAACATATTCCAAGGAAAGGTTTTAAGGCAGTACAAAGAATGCAGTCCGGGTGATGTTTTTTATGTGGGGTGCAGATGAGAGGGAGCTGTCCAGAATGACACCAAGATGTTGTGTTTGAGTTCTTGATAAGCCATTAAAACAATAAAACAAGCGTCTCCTGTTCACCAAAACATACCCATCTGTTATGGAAAAAGAAAGTATTCTAAAAGTAATCTGAATACGTTTTTTAAGACACGTAACTGTAACTGTATTCTGATTACTTTCAGAGCATGTATTCTGTATTCAGTAACTGATTACATTTAGAAAGTAACCCTGCCTAGAAGTGATCCTTCGTTAGCGTGAAGAGTCTGCTAAGCTTTATGCGGTGTGTGTGTGTGTGTGTGTGTGTGTGTGTGTGTGTGTGTGTGGTGTGTGTGTGTGTGTGTGTGTGTGTGTGTGTGTGTGTGTGTGTGTGTGTCCGTGTGTCCATCCGGTCAACAACTTCAAAATGTTGGGCTATATAAAAATCGCTGGCCCGCGATAGTGTCTATTGGATACATTTTGGCCCTTGGACAAATGTAGTTGGTGATCCCTGCACTAGACACTGAATGGGAAACACCCAATGACTGCAAGGTTTGTCTAAAAACCTTGGAAAGGAAGTTAGTTCCCTGATCAGTCTGCACATCCTTCGGCAACCCAAAGGTGGTAAAAAACTTGGTCAATGCTTTAATGATGGCGGGTGCAGTGATTTTATGCAAAGGGCTGGCCTCAGGGAAACGGTTTGATACACACATCACAGTCAGCAAAAACTGATTACCTGCCTTGGTCTTCGGCAACGGACCGACACAGTCAGCAATGATATGGTCAAAGGCTCACCAATAGCCGGACCAGGACACAACGGCGCTGGGGGAACTACCTGATTAAGTTTACCCACTACCTGGCATGTGCTACACGTTCTACAGAATAATCTGGATATTGGATCATAATCTGCTGCCGACAACTCACAGGAACCACTAACTGATAAACGCTGTTCCAATCAACACCTGAACCAACATCTGCATCACTTGATTGGTCAGCCCACCGGCGCATCAGCACCCCATCATCCACAAAAAACAACTGTTTCTTATTACATTCGTTAGGGTTCTCAGCAGCGTCGAAACACTTGATCAAGGTAGGATCATCTCTCTGTGCAGTGATGAGCGTCTCACAGGTCAAAGGCATAGCCACCTCTGGAGCAATAGCGACAGGTTCCATTTCACCATCACACACTGTTGGAGGGCCCTCCACTAATCCTCAACAGGGGTCAACCTGTCATTAGATAGGGCAGAAACAAGCCAAGAATCAGACAAATCCACATCCTGAGCCTGCTTACGGGCCTGAGCTCTGGTCAAAACACTAACTGCAAACACCTCCGGATGAGTCAGAGCTAGGTTATCATCTACAGCACCAGGAACTGGAACGTCAACAACCTCGGGAGTACACTTTACCTCCGGCTATATCATTTTCCATTATAAAATCCACACCATCGATTGGAAACCTGGGGAGTACGGCAACTGGGAAGAAACCAGTAGCCAGTTTGGACTGGACATGGACATTGTGAAGAGGTGCGGGCACAAAACCCATTTCGATACCTCTTACCACGGCACTTGCATCACAGGCGGACTCAGTACTCAAGGGCAGAGCGCTGGCAAGAATGAACGACTGTGAGCCACCACTGTCTCGTAACACTGTGACCTGCCGCTGGTCCTCCACCTTCCCTGACAGAAAGACAACAGCAGTAGAGATGAACGGCTTAAAACACTCATCAGGCCCCATTTTAACAGTGGCTTGACCACTAGGACACACTTTTTTAATCAAGCCCACCCCTTTTGGGTGCTTGTCACCTGCTGCCCGACCTGGGTCATGACAAAAAAAGAAGATCTCTTTAGCCTGGGACACTGGCACAGGGAACGTAATTGTCAGGAGCTCTACGATAAGTGTCTCGCTGAGGAGGATCGCGCTGAAAAAAAACGCTCTTGTGTATCAGTGCAAAATCGTCTGCCAGAGTGGCAGCCTGCTGAAGGGTAGTTACTTTTTGCTCGTTCAGATAGACCAGGGGTATTCAACTAAAATTCAACGAGGTCCAGTTAGAGAAAATCTCCCCATGCAAAGAAATATGCCTACTCACGTCGAAGGAGGCAGTAGGACCAGAGTGTGTAACAGCAGAATCACCGCACCCCAGCTACTTGGAGCTCTAGTTGACGCATCCGGACAGCAGTGTCTGCCTCCAACTTTCTGATCTCCAGCTCCCTCCTGAGCAGAAAATCCCTATCACGCTCCTCCTTCTCCCACTGGAGACGAGCCACACATACTTTTATCCTGGCATCTAATTTAGACCCCGTAGGAGAGGCCCCTGCCGAAAACGAGTCAAACTGAGGCATGGTGAAAAGTTTTGCCTGTACCGTACCGTAGCACTCTGAACACCAGGAGTAACACCAACGTGGCCTCCACTAGGAGATACTGCTGCTACAGCCCCGGCCACCGTGCCAGGAGATTCCACTAAAGTAGGCAGACTCAAAACCCCCTGTTCAACTAGTCCAGTTAGCAAAGTAGCCTTGAGTTCACTTTTAACAAGAGCAGTGGAGACAGAAACGTGATAGTGGTCAGCAACTAACCGCAAGTCAACCTTCCTACACCGGTCTAGCTGACACACAGTGGGACTGGCCACAAACTGCTCCAAAACAAAAGCCATACTTAGCAACGGATATTTACAATTTTATTTTTTTTAAACACAACAACCTATCACTACCGCTTCCCAAACACTGACGCCAGTCTTCCAAATAACAAACTTCCACAGATCCTGCCTACCAAAAGTTACCTAACTATCTTCTGGAGTGTGCGACTTTAAAGGCAAACATCACCGGGGGCGAAACCCTAACAGGGAATGATTATTACCCCGAAAATAAAAAAGGCAAAATAAAAAACGAGTGCCTGAAGGAAGGACTGATTCAGCCCAGCTAGACACTCCCCAATCTAAACTGAGGAAGCTGTTAAACAGTAAGATACTTCACAGCCAATGCTACATCTATATACACTGCCGCCCACCACCAAACACAATATCAACACTAAACCACAAACAAATACTCACTCTTTGTCTCAAAGATCGGACGAGCCAGCGGCCCACCAAAGGCAAATCATTTCAATGTGTAGGTATAGGACAGTAAAAAAAAAAAACAGTTTAAAAGGGGAGTGATTAGTAAAATATGCATAAAGAAAAAGATAGAATGCTAACTAGGTAACATAAGATATGAATAAACAAGTTTAAATGATTTGTTATTGGTTGTGATCATATTCTAAAGATGTTTGGATTATTGAAAAGTATACAGCTCCCTTTCATCTGAGTGTTGAGAGCTGTATCCATAAATTCATGTTGTGCTCAAAGTGCACCAGATTGATGCTTTTAACTTCAACATGTAAAAACAAATCTTCCCGGGGGTGTATGCCCCCGGACCCCCCTAGAGGAGGTGAGGTCCACCCCCAAATAAAGCAGGTGAAAAATAATTTAATTGTAACATGTTCTTTTAGTAAACACTGAAAACGGGTCCCACAGACCCAAACAGCACACAAAGGTTAAAGGTAAGCATATAATAATGTTAAAATGTGCTAAATATATATACACTGCAAAAAACAAAAAAAAGGGGAGTAAAAGTAGCTCACGACTTGTTTTATTTTGTGAAAGTAGCTCTCATCCTAAAAAAGGTTGGAGACCCCTGTTATAGAACGATACATGTGACCATTTTAAGCTTGGCCTACCATTTGATTGGAGCGATGACGAACAGGTGGGGCTTGAACCACCTGTTCAAAGTGGGGAATGACAGAACAAGTTTGAGAACCACTGGCTTAGCCGATCTCCATTCAGAAAACAAGCATTTAAAAAGGTTTTTCGCCTGTCGTCTGTCTGCAGACTTGTCAAAGCATTAATTCATGGTTTTTACTAACCGGTATCAGTATGTTGTTACTTCGGCATCATTTTGAAACGTGTATTACAATTAAATCACGGTCAAATATGTTCATTGCGTTGTAGTTGTAGCCACTCACGTCACTAGTTTAGCATATTCAGCCCGGTTGTTGGCCTGGAAAGAACCACGATTTTGGAGGGCCAGAAAAACTGTGAAAAAGTACCCGTTAGCCAGAACTACCCCTAGTGGAAACGCAACAAAAAACGTGCCGGGTTTGGCACGGCACGCTTAAACCGTGCTACGCGCTGCAATGGAAATGCGCCATTAGATGGTTTGGATGCACTATTGTGGAATAGAATAGAATATATCATTCATCCCCAAATATAAATATGAAAACATAATTAAATACGGTGAGCAAGCTTATTTTCATACTATATCTTAAAGACGGCGGTGGTTTATTGAATGTTCATCTAAAATAAATATGAGTTTATTTGTTCCGTATTTTACATGTTCTTCTGTCCAGCACCTTTTTTCTGGTTGTGTGTGCTTTTGTAAAAAGTGTTCATATCTTAAAAAAACCCATTCAAAAGTCCATTGTCTGGTGCTCGCTCAGAAGAAAAGCTGGAGGAGACGTCGCCTCATCACACAGAGTAATAACAGAACAGGGAGACTTTTTAGCACCTGGTTTGATCTTATTTCACAACATGTCTCTCAGTACTGGAGGAAGAACAGGCTCGATCATTAGTCAGACACTAGGCATGCACCAATCAGTATTTGATGTTCCCCTCTTACTGATACCTGGGCTTCAGCGTATCTGCTATGTGTTCCTTTGAGTTTTTTCTTCTTCTTTGAGTCCCACTCTCTCTCGGTTGCCATGCCCCGTGCACCTCACCAGCCCTCCTCCGTTTGCATTTTGTTATTTGTGACCAGTTTTGAGGTTGTAAATAAATTATTGTTTTTGGGAACTTTTGTTGAAACTTCCTCTCCTTTTGTTGCAAGAAGGAGCCAGTTTGTAACAATTCAGTATGTGGAACTGTAATTGTACGACTAGTGTATCTCAAGGCCTTTATATACATATAATTGTAGTGTAAGTAATCAGTAGTAATCACATTTTACAATTAAGTATTCAGTTCTTAGTAAGATTAACACTTTAATTTTTTTAATAAAATGTCAAATTGACATGCCTGTTTGTTGTATGTTTTTATTTTATTTATTTTGTATTGAACATATTTAGAACTTACAGTAAAATGCAACAAGTTTGATGAGGATATAAATAATGTCAAGTTATCATCATCATATGTGCAAAAAATACAGTCATAGACAATGAACATAAATGACATCCAATGAGAGCCAGGGAGATACAAATAAAAGACACAAAAGCTTTAAAGACGCATTAAGGAGTCGGACCTTACTTAAAATAATAACAATTTAGAAATATCACTGAGTCTTTTTGTCAATTTTCCAGGACTGTGTTTTTTTAAGAGACTGTAAAAACCATATAATTCATTAATAAAACAAGGAAATAAGGGCTTGCTAGTGCTACCTTTCCATTTACAGCAAACAAACAAATTATCAATATACATGTACAATACAATGTGGCATATTTTGAAGGCAGGAATATCTGTTAATTTAAATTGCTTTGAGTGTTCTTGCCATAACACGCATGCGCTGCCTCACATCTGCACAGAAGACGAAAGCAGTAGTAGCATGGTCACTTCCTGTTTACGTTTCCACACATGACGTCACACGGATAACATTTAACAAGCTGTTTTAAAACCGAAACAGGCGATAACTTAGGAAACAGATGTTTAATATTCTCGCAACGGCTGAATTCAAATAACGTCCATCCTACCAACACATCGGAACATCGGGGAGAGTGGACTACCTCTAGTTTCAGCTGTCCTGCTTATGTTGAGGACCGAAGGGAGCTAACCTGGCTGCTAAGTGTAGCTAACGATAAGTAGGTAGCGTTAGCTGGGAGCTAGCTTGCGAGTTAACAACATAAACATCACCTTATCTTTGAACAGTGAACAACATCTATGAGTATGGAGAATAAATATAACCTGAAGAGTCCAGGTAAGCTCACGTTTAAATGTTTTCATTGTGTTCTGTAGCTAACAGTTTGCTAACATGACCGACAACGTTGAAAACCAATAGTGGATTGTTGACATGTATTAATTAACATATCGTTACATTACTAACTGTGAACACATTAAGTGAAATCTAAATTGCCACACTGACACGAACCGACCACTAAATATAATTGACCGTACTTCTTATTGTTTATTTTCGCTTCAAATGTGAAGTTATACTTTGTTTTGCAATATTTAGTATTCAAAAGAAAACCATCTACCGGTACATGAATATAGCTGCCAAATGACCTGATTGGCATAGCTCTGTTCCTGGGCTGAGAGAGAACGAGGTGTCCCGTTGTGTACACGTATCTCTTTGTTAGGACCATGGTTAGGACACGTCAACTTTAGCTGCAGTCATGGCCATTTACAAAATAATGTTTCATTGTATTTAGTTTAAAATAGAAAACGCCAGGGTTTTCTATCACACCCATCGATAGCAGTGGTGTAACGTAATTAAGTAGATTTACTAAATTACTGTACCTAAGCACACTTTACAGGGACTTTACATATATTCAATTATTTGCTGCTGTGTTACTCTTCCCCACTACAAATCAGACTTATGTATACTTACTCCTCTACATGTATTTAATACCTTCAGTTACTTCACAGATGTGGATTAATGATGTGAAATATAACCAAGCCTTAAATCAGACTTTAGTTCCACCTGGAGTAAATCCACAAGCTACCCTGCAGTATACAAAGTCATTCAAACTAGCTGCACCTTTACCAGCTTTGAGAACACTTTCATGATCAATCATTATAAAACATATCATATACATTATTCTGATATGGACCAATCTACATAATGAGTACTTGAAGTATATTTAGATGGTAACACCGTTGTACTTTTTCTTAAGAACAATTTTGATTGCAGGACTTACTTATAACAGAGTATTCCTACACTTGAGTACTTTTACTTTTACTTAAGTACATGACTTGAGTACTTCTTCCACCTCCGACCAATATTAGTATTTAGAGAGGATCTTTACTAAGCCATATACAGTTTTGTTTTTTCCCTAGCAACACGTGAGTCACAGGGCAGGCAGTAGCAACACTTCATGTTTCACAGCAACATGCGGTTTCACTTGAACAAATAGGAATCTGTTGATGGCCTGCGCACCTTAATGGATACCATATAGGGCTGCACGATTTTGGGAACAAATCTAATTGCAATTTCTCTGACAAATATTGCGATTCGATTTGCGATATATGTTTTTAAGCGACCCAACGGAAGTTTATTGTAAAATGCGGCCATATCTCCGGCTAGGAATGTTGCATCAACATGCTCCCGTCTCTAGCCCGAGCTACGAGTGAAAGAACTAAACTTACATGAAACTTCCGTTGGGTTGCTTTAAAGTCTTACTAACCTGACTCAGATGGTTTGTTTCACCAAACCATCTAGGAAAGCTCCATTGGAAGCCATTTGGAAAGGGCAGGCACTTTCAAAAATACTTGGCAGGTGATTGGATCAATCTGTCTATCACCTTCTATCATGGGCCACTTCTGATTGGTTAACAATGGCTGGTACATGTGGAGCAGGCTTTGCGATTTGATAATCGCATCATTTAAAATCGCGATTTCGATTTAAAATGGATTAATTGTTCAGCCCTAATACTAGATATGTCATTAACACCACCCACCAATTTGTATTAACTTCTGCCAATGCAAATGGGTTTTCATGATTTTGTAAAATAATGTATTTATACTAGTAAGTAAGACTTGGCATATAGTTAACACTTTATAAGATTAACTACTTTTCATTGTTTCCTAGCAGAGTATGCCAACAAGTTGCCCTGTTTAATTGTTGTACACAAGTTTATTTGTTGTTCCCATTTAGCATTTCAGAATTTCCAAATCACCAAAGAAAGAATCATTTATTAGGTAGGTCAATTCTTCGACAAATGACTGAACTGGCATCATCATAGGAAAGTGTTGTATGAGAAGAGTACAACGGAGAACAGTTTTAAGCTACATTCACTTAAGGATCAATAACCAGGATGTGGTAGCTAGACTACATCCTGTAGACCAGGGGTGTCAAACTCAAGGCCCGGGGGCCAAATCCGGCCCGCAACTTCATTTTATGTGGCCCGCAAAAGCTTGCAAAGAATATAATACGTTTATTATACGGTTACATGCCGATTTACAGAATAAACGACATGTCCCACAATGCATCTCATTTTGTGACATGCACACTGAAGAGACTTGCAATTATTTGCCCTGGACTTCTGCTTTCAGACGTAGTTAATTATGAAGTTATTACCCTATCCGATAATAATCCAATTCAGAGGCAATAATATATAATACATTATTTTATATAATATATTTATATATGTAGTATATTTATATAGTCTTAAAAGTTACAACCGGCCCTTTGAGTGCAACCATAATGCTAATGCGGCCCGCAATGAAATTGAGTTTGACACCCCTGCTGCATGGTTCAGATTGTGGTTTTATCTTAGTTCATGGTCTAAAAGGTTTGTTACGAATTTACAACCAATTCTTTTCATCTACCAGACTTGATGGGTTTTGTGAGAATTTTGATGATGGCAGACATGTAGAAAAAAAGGTTATGGTATCATAAAGAAAACATTATTGAGTTCATGCTACATATCATCACGTACTTACTGTGTCAACATGTAAGCGTAATGTTTGCCCTACAGGTGTACCAGTCTTGCTCTTCGGACAGACACATGAGTGTTATGCAAACACATGCAGGCCATACACTGTATATAGAAAGATACATACATGGTTTGTTTACAGCCATTGGGTTGGAACTTGGCTGTCAAGTTTCAGTTCTCAGTTTTCATATTCAGAGTTTCAGAATGACTGTATTATAGTGCTAATTTTACTGGAGTTTGTGTTTTATGGTAAATCACTTTGGACCAATTCCTCAGACCTTTTTAAGGCAAACACAATACAAAGTTATTTAGTTTTTTTCTGTGTTAGACTTAAAAAATTACAAACATTAAAAAATACAATATTAGGGCTGCACACATTTGTTATATTAAATCATGAATCAAGTTGGCATAAATCAGTTAAATAGTGATCTGACCTTTAGTGAGACATTAATATGTGGCCTGATATGTGTGTGTTTTATATCAGACGGTAGGACTACACTGCAAAGCTGCTAGCTCTATCTGTTACAGTTCTCCTGTACTCATGGCAATCCTGGGGTGTGGAAACGGCTAGATGGAAAATCAAATAAAGAGAGATTGAAGACACCAGGCACAAAATAAATGTCATGAAACAGTGAGGTTATTGTCCGTGCAGTCCATCGGGGTCATTCTGATTTCCGCAGGGATCTTACTTGTAGAGTGCAAGCTAACAGGATATTTGTTCTGAAAGCTTTCTCTGTTTTTTCGAAAATTGTTAGTGTTAACTTGATTTATTATGCAAAATGCACTTTTTGATGTCTTTTTATACTTAAATATGTCTCCCCCGTGTGAAGGGAGTCTCACAAAGTGTCAGAAAATACAACCCTCTCTCTTTTCCTCCTTACCCACATCTATAAAAACGGGGGTACAACGGAGCTGATCCAGATTTGCTGCGGTCTTGACGTCTAAAATGTGGGCTGGCTTTACATTGAACTCCTGGCAACGTTTCGCCCACGGCCCGAGTAAAGTTGTTATACATATAATGGCACTGTTCTAGCGGTAAACACTGAATAAAGAACATGTCAAGCTATGTGCATCAGAAACAATGCGCAACATGTTTTGGAAGTAATATGGTCTTTGTTTACATTAGTAAGCATGCTAACACCCAGAGCTAAGCTGTACTGGAGAGAGTATGTGTAAAGAAGCAGGAAATAAAAGAAACTCACCTCGTGGTAAACCCGCGAGAGAGAAAGCATTTGAGCTCCATACTGTTTCAGAAATAATCCTTGATGTGGTTTGGAACATAATATGGCGTTTAATAGAGTGGTGCAGGGATGATGTATTTTTGTAGGCCGACCAGGAAGTAAGCTGCGCAAGGGTTCTCTCGACAAAAAAACAAGGGAATTTCTCCATAGGAATTTGGAGTATTGTAAAAAATAAGATCTGTGGAAAACGTTTGATAAATGCACGTTTTGTTCAGCCGGATAATCTCCACATGTCTACCCTACTTTTTTGATTTATGAATCGTAAATCTATTGGGTCTGTGACTGAGGGCGGTGGGGACCAGTGGCAGAACTACATCCTGTAATCCTGTCACAGTTGGTTGGTTTACAGCCATTGAGTTGGAACTTGGTTGTCAAGTTTTTATTGCTCAGTTTTAAAGGTCCCATGTCATGGCCATTTCTACTGATCATAATTCCATTGTTGAGGTCTACTAGAATATATTTATATTGTGCAATTTTCCAAACTCACATTGGTTTCTCATACAGCATCTCTGTATAGTATATGTATTTCACTCTCTGTCCTAAACACCTTGTTGGAGCTCCTGCCCCCTCCCTGTGAGCACACTGTGCTCTGATTGGTCAGCTCGCCCACTCTGTTCTGATGAGTCTACCACCGTTACAGCGGAACATCAGTGATTATGTGTTACAATGGCGTCAGCAACCAGAAAATGACACCAGTAAAGATGAGAATGCTGCGTGGGGTCTGGGTGCCGTGTTGGCGGGACGTTGCGGGGCTCGCTGCTGCGAGGAGCGGACAGTGTGAGAGCGAGGTTCATTTCCTGCTTTCTGCGTGGGGTCTGCGAGACAGTGAGACATCGCGAATGGACGCGGGAAGGGGGGGATGCTGAGGGCTGCAGCACCCTCATCTGCGAGGCTCCACTAGCACCCACAACTTTTCTGTGTTAGAGTTTTACTCGCTACAGGGAGTACTTTGAGGGTTTGTGACTCTGCAGACCGTATACATGCAGAAAAAGCTACATAACACAAGGGGACGGGTAATAACCGGAAAAGCACGACATGGGGCCTTTAATATTCAGAGTTTCAGAATTACTGTATCATAGTGCTAATCTAACTGGAAAAAATAACATTATCTAATGATTTTAATTTTAAACTAGCTCAATTCTGGTATAATAATTACATTTTTACTTACTTTTGAATTAGGTATTTGTTTGGAGTTTAAAAAGGGCTATGTGATATTTGAATTGGGGGAATACGATAAAAGAGCTTCCTGTAGGAACTTGAAGGTTGCTCAAAGCTATTGGCACCCATTAGGTTCATTTAGCCATACGGACCGAGATAACAGCCTGGAGTCTGGAAAATTGTATACTGATGTTGCACCCTTTTAAAGGAACCTTGCATTTGCCAACTGTTTCTATTTTTAATCAAGGATGGCCCTTTATTTTTCTGTGCAGTTCCATGATGAGCACATCCACAGTGCTGTGAATTACATTTCTGATTTGGAATGCTTCAGTTAATACACCCTATGGCGTATGATATTTCTATATCCCATCCTCTCTCTACCTTATCGTACATTACTGTTTTCTTTAAATTCAAGAGCTGACGGAAAGAGCGGGATTAGCTCTCTTTTGTTCTCTGGCTTAACCTTTTAGCTGAATGTTGTGAAAGAAGCAGCAACAGAAGAGCAATAAAAGGTGCTCAGAATTTCGAGGAGTCTTTTTTTCTCCATTTTCTCTGCTCTGCGCTTTCGCATCTTTAAAGTTGGCCTGTTATGCAATGTGTCCCCTCTCTCCCCTCTGGAACAACTTCATTACCAGTGGCAAACACTCAGAATACATGTTACGTAAGATGATTTTGCGTAGGCCTTGGGCCAGTGACTGGACCTCTGCCAGCCCAACTGAAGCCAGAGGCCTGTTTGGGAAAGGGCTTTTCCTTGTCATCTCTGCTTACTGTTACCGGAAGGAAGAGCCACAAATGGGCATTGGATATGGAGCACTGGAGAGCCTGTAACAGTGCATCCAAGCACTGGCAGGGACTGTGGAGTTAGGAGGATGCTGTGCTGAGACCTGAAATGCCGAGAGCCGCATTTGTCAGAAGCTTACGTCAGAGGCGGGGGCGGGATCTACATGAGCAACAACAGTTTGTGGCGAATACGACGAAGAGAAGAACATTGTAGCGAAAGCGTCCTGCTGAGATCGAAAATTGGCTACGCAATCACACATGATACAAACCTCGCTGAACATTATCAGGCATACGTGTGTGACACATTATTTATTATTCACAATACTTTGAAAAACCACCTGTCACTTTGAACAGCAGCATACCACTCTTGACCATTGGCATTTTTTTGTTTTTATGCTGGGTATCAGGTTTATTGAATACATACTAGGGGTGTAACGGTTAGGGTTGGGAAGCGAAACTCGGTTCCAGATGAGAACCGATAAGAAAATGCCGGGTACCCATACAAAATACACCTTTTCAGTTCTGCTTAACGGTTCCTAAACGCGGTAGACCCTGTATTCCAGCGGGTCCGTGTGTGACCCGGTGGAATACAGGGCGGACCTGGAGAATCACAGAACGGCCGGTCGTCAGCGGGTCGTCAGCGGGCCGTTGACGGCCGGCTCGGTACGCTGACGGCCGGCACCGCCCTTAATTTTTTTAAACGGCATCATGTAAGTTGCGCTGACAGGCGACAGAGGTCCACAGTTGCCCCGCAGCGAGGCTCCCCCGCCCTCCCGTAGGCAGTTCACGAGCTCAGTCACTTCATAACACCAAAGATGGGTCGCGGTAAACGCTCTGAAGTGAGGCGCCACTACACTAAAAAAGAAAAAGACAAGGCATAGTGTAATGCGTGGTTTGTTTTTAACTGTGTAATACAGTTAATGATTCCAAATGTTAGAGTTCCTTATTTTCTTCCCAAAACATGCACTACTGTTAAAAATAAATAACAGCAAAAAAAGATTATGCATTTGAGACTTTTTTTTGCTTTTCCTTGTTGTACCGAACCGTGACCCCCAAACGAGGTATGAACCGAACCGTGACTTCTGTGAACCGTTACACCCCTAATACATACACAAGTTGTCAGGTCAGAATATCAGAAGACATATGATAGTACAATTCCCCATCTATACATATGCTGGTAAAAAATGGCTAGTGCCACATTGATAGCAATGAGTACCCACTCATTCCTATGTTGAAAATTAAATATGACATACCTGATTCTGCGACTGTATTCTTCCTTTTAACATCCCAAATTATTACTGGGCTACTCCAGACATTTAAAATAATTACAGTGTATTCTAAAAGGAATAAAAACAGACCTCTATTACTAGAGGTCTGTTTAATTGTCAAAGCTGATTAGTGGCTTGTCACTAAAGTGAACTTTGGCTAACTTCAGGGCTAACACCAGTCACTTTCATCAACAGACAAGACATGATATATTTGCTTAAGAAGTTGTAGCATTTGACAGATTAATTGCACACACACTGACATTGCAATATTATTTTTGAGAAATATATGAAATGATCAAATACTTCCTGCATTTAACTTTTAAAATCAATCTGGTGCACTTTCAGAAAAAAATGGCGATATAGACAATGTCCTGCTCTTGTAAACAATTGTGTTCTCTAGTACAAATTAATAATACAAAAATTGGTTATGAATGTGACAACAGGGCAACATTTCTGATCTGCAGCTGAGTTTTCTATAAGCAGAACAAGCTCACAGCCTCAATATCGCAGGCAATCCTGTTCACAAAATCGTTTTTGTGATTTACTGTATATCCCATTAGCTGCAGCCCTACCACAAAATGTTTATTACTGTTTTGTGTTTTAATCTCCGTCAAAAGTCCACATTCATGCAGCTCTGCTTTTGCATACTGTATGTATGTATTGTATGATGTTTTTACTGATTAGATCAGAACACTTATTTGCAATAATGTCTTTATGTAAAAAAATTTTTTTTTAGAAATGTCCCTAAACTTATTTTTTAAGGTCATAATACCTTCCTATGTATGTCACTTAGTTGTACTTAAATTGCTGCTACTCATTTTTTAGCCATGGTTGTGTACTTATTTGTATCTCATTTTTATGTTATTACTAATGTCTGCTGTTCTTTTTTATTATTGCATAACACTTTTGCTGTAACACTGTCTATTTCCTCGCTGTGGGACTGATAAAGGAATTCTGATTCTGAACTATGAACATTATAATTGGCCCAAATTGTCCTTAATGATAAGTCAATGAAAGGTTTTTTTTACATGACTGGGTGGACAGACTGATGGACTGATAGCTTCACATGGGAGATCAGGTGTCACTCTCTGAGATTTGGACACATCTTGTCCATGACCCGAGGAGTCCCAGGCTTAGTTTAAGTTGCCCGTGGCCCTGCCATCAAAGCTGGAGCTGTTCACAACCCTCCCAGAATACACTGGTGGATGAGGCACTGAAAATACTCTTAAAAGTGATTCATCTCTCATTCTGAAGGGTCTGTCGAGCCCTGATAGCCTATCACACCTCTGAAGGTTCCTAAATTCCTCTCTGCAGAGCACTGATGGATTCCCCAAGTGGAAAACCATGACTTACTGGTTGCCTGGAAGATAGAGAGATTATTTTAACCTGTTCAACCCTGAGCCTGTTTGTCAGGTCTCAGGCTCGAAAAGGACATTCCCAGAACAGATGACCATATCTTCCCTTCTAAAAGGGTTCAATTAATAATCTTTGTTCTCAAAGTAATGATAAACCTGTGAGTTGGATGTAGAAAAGTCAGAAATCAATATAGATGTTTATATATATAGATATATATTGATGTCTAAAAAAAAACGTTGGTGCTTAAGAGGTTTTAACCTGAATAGCTTTCAGTTATAGCTCTCTGTCTTGCCATTTCTCTTCATCGCCCCAGCTAAAAAGTGTGTTTCTCTCTGACCTTCAGCACCAGTGTGTTCTAGAATGTTGAACTGAACTTCCCTAAACAAAGTAAACATGCCGCTAACACATTTTTAGGTAGGAAAAACACATGATTAGATAAGCAGCAAACATTTCAAGAAATATATATATATATTTTGTTGGTTTACCTAAAAAATATATATATCTAAGTAAATAATAAATTCATAATAATTGATTTCAAAATAGGATGAGAAACAAAACTGTATTGTAATCTGTACATGGACCTTTTCTTTTAGCCCTGGAAATGGGTGTATGTACACATATATACAGTATGTGTATACGTGTGTATGTATGTAGAGAATTTTGTTATTTTTGTGTGTGTTTATATTCATACACACATGTAAACCGACCTCCGACGTTTGCAGTTAAAATGACGTAATCCATTATTTGGGTCCCTGACCAAAAAGGCTGAAAGTGTATGACTAACTTATATGTATTAGTATTGAATTTGTAGAATTCAAATGTAAAAATATGTAGACATAGAGGTGGGAAGTAGGGTGATGGAATTGGCTTAAACTTGCTTCCAAAGTTAAAATAGTCTATCTTTCATGCACAGTTAGTCCTCCTCCACACAGCCATAATGTGCTTCTGGGCAAGGCCTGCTGGGTAGTTGTTGAGTAGACCACTAATCTGTGTACTGTCAGGACAACTTAGGCCACACATCACACTTGTGTCGCCTCTGGCCATAGGCATATACCATAAACTTTATCCTTATACAATCCATACAGAAGAGCAACCTCAGTGAACTTCTTCCTGGTCCTATGATCAATCCTGGCCCGGTATAGTCCTGTAAAAAATAATTTGACCTTTCTCACTCAGCGAAAAAAGAAATCATAACTGATACTGTCATGGTCGGATAATAAGACACTGACACGACCAGAGACAAGACAGAGTACTACAGATTGTATGTGTGGGAAAGAGGTGCACTTACGGAGAGGGTGACATCGACATGCCATGAGAATTTCAGAATGACGGCATATCTTAAAGAGGACGATGGGACACAAACAGAGTTGTTCTTAGTTAAACCGTGTTTTTGTACCTATCCACCCGGCCTTCTCCCTACATGGACTCTCTGGATTGCAGCCCATCAGGTCCTGACTCATGATTGTGTGCATTACTTTAAATTGTGTTATGAACGTTATATACAAATTAAAGTAGGGGAGGGGGGGTGGGGTGAAGAGCACGCTCGTGAACTGTCAACAGGAGAAGAGCACGCTCGTGAACTGTCAACAGGAGAAGAGCACGCTCGTGAACTGTCAACAGGAGAAGAGCACGCTCGTGAACTGTCAACAGGAGAAGAGCACGCTCGTGAACTGTCAACAGGGGCACGCTCGTGCCGGAACATCGCTGCGGGGAAACTTTGGCGCTGTTCCGAGTTTGTTCTAATCTGCAGATTTTTCTGTCATTGGTAAAAGAAATCCGTAATAGACGGAAAATATTCGGTTAACACCACCTCTGGTAGTGGAGTAAATGTACACCATTTACCTCTGAACTGTAGTGGAATAGAAGTACAAAGTAGCATAAAATGGAAATACTCAATTAAAGTACAAGTATCTCCAAAGTGTGCTTAAGTACAGTACTTGAGTAAATGTACTTAGTCACTTCCCACTTCTTCCTCCAGGCCGAGAAATTACGTGATTGTTGGCTGATATCTTTGCAATGTGTTGAAGTGTGACTATATGGCCAAGATGCAGCAACATGAGGCAACACAACAGTTGGCTCAGTCTTTGATTTTAACTATCATGTAGAAAGAGTTTTAAACATTTCGCCCTGTAGACAAATTCAGACCGTGAGCAGCTCTGCTCAGTCAGGCGCAGCTTGGCTTTGGTTGGAAGCGTAGATGCTGTTGGTAGGACCAGTAGGCTGCTGTTAAAGGAAAAACACAAACATCTTGACCGTGAGAAGCCGCACGGCTGCTGCAGGCACAGATGGGGCAAAGTACAGGTCTTCATCTATTTTTCGTCCAGCCTTATGCAGGGGGAGGTAATTTGCCAAGTTGAAAAAGTCTGGATTGTTTTGCAAAGGTCTACATAACTTTGCAACACAGTGCTATTTACTAAACTCCCAGGACACACATAGTATTATTACATACTACAGGGTTCGTACTAGGGATGGGAATTTGAAAGCAAATGTATATTCGAATATTCGACCCCCCAAAAAACGGTTAACCGGTTAACAGAAATGTACATATGCTATAAAAAAATAATTGGGTAAAATGTTTTATTTATTTTTGGAAACAAATACATACATGTTCAAATAAGTGTAGAAACCAAGTCGAATTTGTCAAATGTATTGAACTGGGGATCACAGTTTGACAGCTATAGGCCTACAGCTTTCATGTGCGGAGGCGATTCACAATCAGCCCAGCTGTAGAGAAGACCCTCTCAGATGGAACGGAGGTTGCGGGTATAGCAAGGTATAGCATGTATTAGTGTTGCACGGTGTACCGATACTTGAAAGGTACCGCGATACCCTGCCGTTAAAAACGTTACAATTCCTCCGTTTCATTAGTATCGGCACTTTAAGAATGACGGGGGAAAGTACTCCGGTGAGAAAGCGCCGTTTTAATAAGAGCCGTGTGTGTTCAGCGCTCTGCTTCCACTCCCTGCTTTGCAGCCGTGCCTGCAGTCCCTCCCCTCTCGAGCACGCTCTAAGGTCCTCCCTTCTCTCGTGCACGCGCTAGCTGCCAGAGCATGTGAGAAAACGGGGAGCAAGTGGCTGCAAGTGGGAGTGCAACTGCCGCTGCGCCTCGGCTTGTTGACAAAAAAGACGCCAGAAGCTACATTTGGAAGTATTTTAGCTATATCTCTGACAGTGAGGGCAAGCCTACGGACACCACGAGGCCTGTCTGTGAGACATGTTTTAGATCCCTGCAAACCAAGGGAGCCAACAAATCAAACTTGGCTAAGCACCTCGCCGACCGGCATCCAGAGCTGTTTAAAGAATGTAAAGACAGACAGGTTAGCGAATGTGATAGATAACATAATTACATCATGCTCAAGCCCATGCCCTCAAATCTAAGTCAAACAAGTGTAATTTATTTTGTGACAAACGAACGTTTTCGTAGTTTGACGAGGCAATTAATGGCAATGATAACTGTCTAATATGGCTATCTTTTTAGCTAACTTACCAATGTGGCTAACATCTGCAATGTACATTTGGTCAATAATTATTTATATTACTGTACTATTACATGTTAATAAAATATAAAGTTAACTATCAAAGAAATCACAAACTCAAGTATAAAGAAGAGACCATGTTGTAAGAAAACACTTAACAGATAAACTACCATTTTATTGATCATGAAAATAATAAAAGAAAAGTATCGAAAAAGAATCGGAATCGCAATTCTTGACTTGGTATCGAAACCAAAATGTTGGTATCGTGACAACACTAGCACATATATAAGTTTAATTTGACCTCTACACCGCACTCACTAACCTGGTCGAAATATTTCCACACATTACTCCTTTTTGACGCCATGTCTGTTGTGTAGGACTCTTCTTAGAGTGTAAATAATTACCGGACTATGACTGGTAACCAGTGACGTGCGGTGAGGTTCATGGCTGGTGAGGCACTGACTCTTTCAGAGTCAGATTTACAAATATTATATTCTGACCTTAATCGAAATATTCTGTTATTTTCAAAAGCTTTTTTGGTCTGATGCTTCGATTCATTTTAAACAGACCGTTCAACAAAAGGATACCCACAATCTAAATATTGGATTGTTCTTTCTTAGTAAGAACCCATTTTCATTACCAATGTGGTCTTACCTTGACTTGAAGATGAAGTCCATGCTATCCTTCTGGACAACAATCTCCATTACTTTGTTGTAAAAGTCCTCCTTATCTTCCTGTAGTTTCAAAAGTCTAGTTTGTTGTTCGCGTCTATACCGTCTCTGTGTAGAATAACAGTAGCAACAAGAACCTGTGGGCTCACGTGCGCCCCCTTCAGTGCGGCAGAGGTTATGGCTGCCTCGCCTGGTGCTTTTTTCATTGCTGTTGTATGATGAGACCGGCGAGCCTAAATATCATATATACGTGAAATAAGTTATTTAGAGACTATGGATGGCGAGGATAAATGTAATAAAGGGATCTACAAACATTACATTGGTGACATACAGTGAGATGGTGCAGGCATGCGCTTAGGGCCCGCTTTTCAGCCAGTTTCTGTGGGGTGACGCATTCTGAGGTGAGGCAGAGCTCATCTGTGCCTCACCTCACCTCACAGTAACTGGCTTGAGCGCGCTCACAAAATAAGTGCCCGCGTTAAATTAGTGCCCGCGCTCCAGCCAGTTACTGTGGGCTTACGAGAGGCAGAGCTCGTCCATGCCTCACTCCTCATCGCTCCCATGTAGTTGTAGCGGAGCTCGGCAAATGTGCTGATTTTGACTATAAAAAGCGATTGGAATCAAACATAAATCACACTTACAACACAGATCAGTGGAGACATTTTATTATATTACTATTTAGTTTTTCTTTAGTTGTTTTTCCGTTACATTGGAGTATGGCCAGTCTATGAGTATGACTGCACGTCGCTGCTGGTAACATATGTTGAATACCGGCAAAACTAAATTTCTCCAGTCAAAATGTCTATGTACTTTGCCGCCAAGCAGCGCTTATTGTTGTTTAGGCTGGCCACTCATGTGTCGCGAGTGTTGACAGGGGGCGGGGGAGCACGCTCATGAACCTTGCAACGGCTGCGGAGCGCATTTGCGCCACATTTGGGCCTAAGATGAGGTTTGAGTCTGCGTGATCTGCGTGTAGGGAGGGGCAGCAGCCATATCATTGGCTAGAACTAGCTAGATCTGATGGATTTGGACATAAACACGAGTGAAGTATAACCGGACGCGAGAGAGAGAGAGAGCAGCACCTGCAGCTCTGTCCGCTGTGAGGGACCGGTGAGCGGAGCAAAACACACCTTTAGACGTCAACTAACACATTTAATTGAATAACATTGAATTATTCAATTTGATAATATTCAATTTGATAATATGTAATCAACTTAGGCATCACTCATCACTCCCAAAAAACAAAAACAAAATATTCATAACTCATATTCGAATACATGAATAATTATTCGAATACCTGAATAATTTCGAATATTCTATTAATCGTTCCCATCCCTAGTTCGTACGGGTGCTGGAAATCCTTGAAAATGCTTGAAATTGTACAAGGTGTTTTCAAGGTTTCAAAAGTGCTTGCATTTTGGGAATGGTGCTTGAATTTGGGATAAAGTGCTTGAAATTGTAAATGCTTTACTTCGCTTTTAAGATTAAAAGAAAATAAAGAAGTCGGAGTGCGCTTAATTGCTTCGCTTCTACATAAAACAGCTCCGCTCCAGCCTTCCCGCGCTATGCGCGTGACCTGCAAGTGTTTGTGTTACGTGTGACCTGGGCATTCTGATGAGTGATAGATGACTGTGTGCCAGGAGGTTGCCGTTTTCAACGAGCGTTGGCTAGCAGAAGACAAATACAAGCCATGGCTAAGACGAGGGTCAAGCCCACGAGTAGCCTCCTGCAAAGTATGCAAAAATAACGATGCGAGAGTCTGCGCTGACGAGCCACATGAAAGGTACGCCGTAGTAGAGCATTTTAGATTAGGCTAACGTTGCATGTTACGTTTGTTTAAGCTAACGTTAGCTAGCTGAATAGCGAACTCGATGAGGGATAATAATAATAATTGCAGGGGACAATCATTTCAGAGGAGCGTACCTATGTTATGTGCGTTACAGTCGCCATCCTGTGGTGTTCAGAGGATGAAGCACTCACGGGAATTTCGTGTTATACTCACAAAATATAATCTATTGATTCGACACAGAGCGATTTTAAAAGCAATTTATTTCTACTGGTAGTATGTTTCGTGCCTAAACCAAATGTGACTTGCTCTATCGAAATCATCACATACATACAGTAATATTGTAATGTAACTTATTACTTTCAAAAGAGAGTAATAAGTAATATGTAATATATTACATTTTGGAAGTAACTTGCCCAACACTGGTGCCATGTAATCTGCTCAGTGTTTTGGGGGATGGCTGATTCAATGTCGGAGTAGCAACACTTTGCACACTGCCTGAACATGCATTTTTGGTTTTTCAAATTACACACAATTTGAGAGTGGTCCCTCCCAAGGTGAGGATGGCTGAGCAGAAACAGATGGCCTAGGAAGTGAGGATGGCTGAGATGGTCCAGGAGGTGAAGATGGTTGAGATGGTCCAGGAGGTGAAGATGGCTGGGATGGTCCAGGAGGTGAAGATGGCTGGGATGGTCCAGGAGGTGAAGATGGCTGGGATGGCTGGGATGGTCCAGGAGGTGAAGATGGCTGGGATGGTCCAGGAGGTGAAGATGGCTGAGATGGTCCAGGAGGTGAAGATGGCTGGGATGGTCCAGGAGGTGAAGATGGCTGGGATGGTCCAGGAGGTGAAGATGGCTGGGATGGTCCAGGAGGTGAAGATAGCTGAGATGGTCCAGGAGGTGAAGATGATTGAGATGGTCCAGGAGGTGAAGATGATTGAGATGGTCCAGGAGGTGAAGATGTCTGGGATGGTCCAGGAGGTGAAGATGGCTGAGATGGTTCAGGAGGAGCAACTTGTGGAGACTCCTCAAAAGAGTCCTCAGACAGAGGTGTGAGGTTCATCACAGCTTCCACCTGCCTCTTTCTTTCCCTCTTTCCTCTGATTGAGCCTCCACTGTTCCCTCTTCTTTTCAGCAGTAGATACTGTCAGTTCTGTGACGGACGGATGATCATGCTGTCCAGCTTGCGTCCTTTGTTTATTCCTACCAAGTATTTATTAATTAATTAATTTAGTCATGTATTTATTTATTAGATATTCATTTGTTTATTCTTTTTAATGAAGATTTAAGCCAAGTTAACTGCCAAATGCACTTTGTAGTGGTACTGTACTGTAGATAATATGGAAAACAAATTCAGGCTTATAGACAATGCATCCTATACTGTTTACTGCCAATACTGCTCTCATACAACTTCACAGTTATACCTGTCCCTTCTCTTTGCTAGTCTCTCCTCCCTAGCAGCAGGATCTGCCCTTATCCTTGCACGGAAGCGAGCACTCCTCTCCTTGTTGGACACAGACATCTGTTAAAATGTTTTTTTTAATAATAATACAAAATAAAAATAAATAATAAAATTAATTCAGTTATACAAACTCTATAGCATGTTAAAACAATCAATAAAGAAAGAAAGAAATCAGTTAAATCCACTGTGTTATTCGGGATAACAGATGTCATTCAGACAAACGGTTTTACTGATTGACAAATTCTGTTTTGCTGAATGACAAATTTCATAGCAATTCATTCCTAACAGGCAGTTGCTTGGTCGCCTATTAGCAACAATGACCTTGACCTCAATTTGTAAACTTCAAATTTAATCTATAACTTATAAACACTTTTTTGACGTTTTACCGAATGACACTCAAATCTGTGACACATGGTACCACACACAAAGGTGTAATTATCTCAAATTTAGGAGCAAAACTTACCTTCAACTTGGGAGGTCTTCAGGGATCCTCTGAGTGATATCATCACATGTGGCCTGAATAAAGTCATGTGACTATAGTTCAAAATGGCCTCTGATCTTTGTTTTACCGAATGACATTCAGGAAAATGTTTCTTTGCGGAACACATTTTTTTAGATATTTCTTTATGTTTTTAAAGGTGCATCTTATCAAAACTTTAAAATGTTTATCAAAAGACTTGAAAAAATATGCCGCATAGAATAGTTCATGATTTTTAATTATTCTCATGATTTTACAAACAATTGTCTTCATTGACTTTAAGTGAGAACCGTTTTACCGAATGACATCTTACCACTTTAATATTAGAAAAATCACCCAATTTAGTATTATTTACACTATTTACGAATACAATATTTAACTATTTTTATACAACAATATAAAATTAACTACTTGTGGAAACAGATATCTAGGCGTCACGTCACTGACCCTTTAAGAATGATATGTAAAAGTGCTTTGAGTGGTCACAAAGTCTAGAAAAGTACTATTTAAATGCAATCCATTTATGCAACTCAGGATGATGTTGTATGTATTTTCTGATAATTAAAAGGTAGACTGCATGCCTTTGGCTAGCTTAGCATTTGGGAAATAAAATGTTAAGAGCAGTTGCCGTTCTAGATGAGCTTGAGCCGCTGCTATGGGTCTCAAAGTGAGTCAATGCACACAACGTTAATGAAAGCAGCGCTACAGTCAACGTATCATGAGTGCAAAAGTTCTCATGAAGATTTTATAACCTGAATAAACTCAAAGCCCCATTATAGCTGTATGTCCCAGCTTTGATGAGCTTTGATGCACAAATCTAATACATCTATATCTATGTGCACCTTTAAAGCTCTGTTAAGGAGCTACCCAAAGTGTAGCTATATTCATACCTGCTTTATCGCAGTTTCCTACAGAACTACTGATCCAAGAACTTTACACTTTGCTCTCTCGACTCTCGACAACATCGGGAAGAAGATCTGAGGTTACCTACTGTAACCCCAGCTTCTATGAGTAAATAGCGCAGCCCTCTAAGGCTATCGCTATTGGCTAATCCCCTTGCGCAGCACTGAAAACTTGTAGTCCACGCCCACCCGCAAGGAGGGCCCCACCCTCGGGCCTCCTTCCGGTATAAATAGGAAGGAGGCCCGACAATCTGCTCCCATACAACATAACTTTTCTTCAGCTATTCGTAGAGCCAGTGGGGCCCAGCACTTAGAGGGCTGCGCCATTTACTCATAGAAGCTGGAGTTACAGTAGGTAACCTCAGTTCTATTTCGTATGGCTTCGCCCTCTAAGGCTATCGCTATTGGGTTAAGGGCGAAGCATGATGTAGTCTGCGCCCCACTGGGTCCGCCCGGCACTAGAAGCACAGACACACCTGCTCAATAACACCCCCTGCCTGTTGTGCCATGCGTAATGGCGCATCACCGTCCCTGGAACATAGCAAAACATGCCTATCTTCCCGACGGGGTGAAGGCTGGGAACAATACATACCGGCCACTGTGAGAAAGTAGAGACGAAGGTCCCACCTTGTCCAGCGATCATAGAGGGGGAACAGCAGCTCTCTGCGTGTCAGACAGGTAGGAGAGCGCCCAGCTGGATCCCTGACGTCATTCTCTCTGACCAGGCACTCCGTACAAAGTGTGTCAGAGGAAAAAGGAACATCCCTCCTATAAGAGTGAACAAGGGCCGCTCTCCGCGTGCCGAGAGGCAGGAGAGAGGCGCACAGCTGGCTCCCTGACGTCACTCACTCCGACCGGACACCCAGTACAGGGTGTGTCAGAGAGGAATGGGAGACATCCCTCAAATAAAAATGAATAAATGAACAGGGGGAAGACCAAGATGCAGCAGTGCAAATATCTTCCACTGACATTCCTCTGTGCAAAGCCGTGGAGGAGGAAATTCCTCTGGTGGAGTGCACATTGATGTTCTCCGGGGGCTCCACCCCAGAGGAGACATATGCCTGTGACACAGCCTCACACAGCCAGTGTGACAGCCGTTGTGCAGACAGAGGTTACCCGATCGAGCGCTCTCTATAGTGCACAAACAGGTTCTGAGAACGGCTCCAGGCCGCCGTGCGCGCCACATAGCAAGACAGCGCGCGCACAGGACAGAGGAGATGAGACGTGGCTTCTTCCTCCGACCTGTAAGGAGGGGGGAATAAGCCAGCCAGGGTGATCACTCTTGACCTAAAAGAGTTGTGATGACCTTAGGCATGAAGCCGGGTTAGGGCGTAAAACAGCTGAACTGCCATCTCCTTGGATCCGGAGAGCTGACGGAGCCACAGAGAGAGCAGACAAATCACTCACCCTTCTCGCTGCTGTTAGAGCCAAAAGTACTACTTTGGCTGATAACAGTTTAAGGGGAACCTGATCAGGTTCAAATGGGGCTTTGCTTTAGTGCACGTAACACCAAAGCCAATTCCCACTGAGGCGCCAGTGTGTGTGACACAGGTCTGAGTCTCCGTACTCCTCGCATAACACGGCTGCTGCGTTCTGCGAGCCTCTCTGTTAAATTCGCCGGGAATATACATTGCTAGAGAGGCGAACTGCAGGACGTATCCTCTGCTGATCAGCCTGCTCATCCATCTGTCAATCAGACCCACGCGCTGCCACTCTGAGAAAAACTCTGAGAGCGGGCGCACGTGCTCGAGATGTGTTTTTTTGGTCGTCATGGTGACGAGCCACGCCAGAGCCCCTGCCGCCGCTGCCCGTGAGGCAACCCAAGGTGTGCTTGGACCGAAAGGGCTGCGCGGGGGCCTCCACACGCTGCGTCGCACTCCGACTCATCATGAGGCGCGTACACGCTCAGGGGATGGATGGAGGTGTGTGCAGTGCTGTCCACACGAGGCGTTATAACGGCGCTCATGGGTTTATTAAGGCCGTTTGTACGAGGCGTATCTCGGACAGAGGAATGCCGCGAGCTCTGTAGTTTATTAACCAACAGGTTAAAACCAGGCTTCTGCAGCGAGCCCTGATGTCTACTAATCAACAGATTAGTGGCAGCCGGCTTAATTACCGGCTCTGCTTCCTCGGAGGCTCTCGCGGAGCAGACCAGGAGCAGGGGATCCTCACTCCCCTTTGACTCGCCGCCGGGAGACCCTGTCTCTGGGGTGGCGGAGACGTGGGACGGAGCCCCTGCAGCCGCCGAAGGGCGAGTCTGACGCCGAGGCGGTTGCGGTGTGTGTCTCTCCGCTTGCGGCCTCCTGCGGCCGGCGTGTATGCCGCGGCTGCTGCGGACGTTGGTGCCGCTGTGGGCGCTCAGCAGGCTGGAGCCAGCTGTACATGCTGGCGAATGCCGTCCGCCTGTTCCGCGGCCGTCTTCATGGACTCCACCATGGCGTGGAACTGGGGTCCGAACAGCCCGTCCGGGCTGATTGGAGCGTCCAGTAGCACTTTTCTGGCCGTCTCCGTAACAGACGCCTGCTTCAGCCAAAGGTGGCACTGGATCTGTGGCACCCAAGCGGAAATCCTCGCCTGGGAGACAGCAACGGACGCGCACAGAATGAGCGCCGTGCTGGCCGCCTTGCTGATTTCCTCTGCCTCGGTGGTGGACCGCTCTACCAGTGTCACCACCGAATTGGAGAGCAGCGCGATGTTATTCGCCGCCGCGCTGTGGTGACGGAGAGGGGGAAAGCATGTTCGGCCGCCAAGCTGGCCTGGCACCCTGCTCCGACTCTGTCTCCCCCGTCCGGAGGAGAGGAGGGAGGGGAGAACCGCACGGTGAACCGTGGAGGGAGTTGCTTTTCTTCGGACTCCTGCACGGCACTCGGCCCCAGGGACACTCGGCCCCAGGGACACTCGGCCCCAGGGACACTCGGCCCCAGGGACACTCGGCCCCGTCCGCGGCGCGTAAGCCTGGACGGGCCAATCGTCCTCCTCGGCCACAGCAGCAAGAGCGTCCGCTCTCCGCTTCCTGTCGCCCGAGGGGAGACGGGCGCAGTGTGTGCATGCATGCTACCTGCTGGTTTAGAGCCGCGTACGCATGCTCTGACCCCAGGCAGGATTCGCATACTGCTTTTATCTCTGCTGGTCATAACTCATTATGAACCCAGAGCCACACGAGGGACAATCGCGGACGCAGTTGTTGTTCATGATGATTCTCAATTGCTGTGCTTCAGTAACTGCTGAAGAAAAGAGGGAGCAGATTGTCGGGCCTCCTTCCTATTTATACCGGAAGGAAGCCCGAGGGTGGGGCCCACCTTGCGGGTGGGCATGGACTACAAGCGTTTCAGTGCTGCGCAGGGGGATTACCCAATAGCGATAGCCTTAGAGGGCAAAGCCATATACGAAATAGAACAGTCTAAGCATTGCACATTATCAAAACTCTGATACTCTGATGATGTTGCCTCGTTTGATGGATGGACCTCACACTGTGGATTGCTGCAGCAGCATGTTCAGCTGTTCACTGCACAGTTAATCTTATTCTGTTATTTCATTTCTTGGCTCTTTGTACGGGTCCACATGGGAAAACAGCTTTTTCATATTTTTGGGTTTCTGTTTAAGGTTAACATTTTTAGAAAACTCTACAGATTGCCGTTGAGGAATGTGAATTATGTATGATGCATTTGCACACAACAATAAATGCACATGCAAGTATTCTCTAACCCCCCCCCAACAACTTTTTGCATTTAAGATAAATTGAAATGAAAAAAATGTGCACCTTTTTTAAAAATGGAAATACATGGAAATCATTTTTACCTTGGGATACAGGTTTTTGCAATTGAAATCAACCAAAACATTTGGTGTATTATGATCAATTTCTTCTTACACAGGATAACTTGCTCACCTGCCTTCTGGTGTTGATTGTTGTAAACTTGAGTAAGACTGCAAGCACTCAATGACCCCCTGCATTCAGCTGTAAATAGGAGAAGGCAGGGAAGCCTTGTAAACACACACACACACACACACACACACACACACACACACACACACACACACGCACACGCACACACTCTCTCTATTCCCCCATGCTCCTTGTGGCTCGGATGTTAGATTACTGTGGATGTTTCCCATCTTCTCTAAAGAGTGTCTGTCCTGGGGCAGGATCAGAGAGAACACGTGCCCTGAAAGCCGCATGGTGTCAGGCCATCTCTGTGCCCCACTGCTCCACTCCCCCTGCAGCTGCACATCCTCTCGTCTCGCCTTCATCCCTTTTTATTAGCCCTCCCACCCAATACTACTGCAGCCCTTCATCTTCTTCTCCAGTGTTCATTTCACAGTCTCCATTTCAAGCTCGACAACATATTAGTCCGCTCTCGATTGGATTCCAAACCAATTTTGCCTTTGTGAATACTTCTTAGTTCCACTTCCTTTTGACAATTAGTTTAAAATGTTCTGCCCCATCCTGTTCCTTCTTGCAGCAGGCTCCTAGCTGATAGCTCGAGCTCTAGCAGTCCATAAGGAGGAACGCAGTTAGCTCAACAACTCCTTAACTTGCGATAAGCACTTTGTTAACTTGAGTCTGAGACTGTGACATCAGCCCTGTAGTTGTGACTCATGACCTTGTGTTAAAGCATTATGGGATATTTAACCGAAGGCTCTGCTCTGTATGGACTGTCATGCAGCCTGATGGTCAGCATTGCATCAAGGAGCATCATAGTGTCCTTTAGTGCCAGGACAGTGATTAAACCCCCCTCCCCTCACAAGTGTCCTCTCCACCATGATCAGCTGGACTTGTGTAAGCACCCTTCCCAGAGTGATGAGGTTGTCTGTATTCAGATTAACACAGCAGGCCTGAGTGTGTTGTTGGCTTGGTCATGACACAAGGGTTAATGCCAGCAGATGTTTCTCCGCCACCTCATTTGACTCGGTATGTTGCGTCTGCACATAAACTAACAACATGCTGCCATGGGTAGAGATTGACCCCTCAAACAAACTTGTTTACTCCCTCCCTGCCATGAGTTGCAAGTTCAACCATGGTTGAAGGCATGTTTATTTTGTATTTATTTGACATGCAGCAGAATCAGGCCTCCTGCTGTCATCTGCTCATCTTCACAAAGCAACTATGAAGAAATGTTTGACTACAGTGTGTCCTGCTCAGATTTTTGTCAATATCTTCCAAAATGGTGGTGATGTTATACAATGATCAAAAAACATTATACTCGATTTAACAAAACGGGTATGATTTAATCATGCAGTAAGCCAGCACTAAACAAAGTGTTTAATGGAAGTTTTTAGGGGGGGTAAACTAAGATTCTTTTTGATTGCATATTTGAAGGAGCCTTTTACTCCAGCTGTCTGAATGAGTGTGACAGTCAGTGTGATGTTTAGCAGAGACATGCCAGTACAAGGAGCCCTGTCCCTCTGCAGGCTCTTCTCATCTGTCCATCCGTGTTAAAGTCCTGTAACCCAGCGGAGCAGCACATTTGCAGCCCTCTGCATCTGAAAAAAAAAAATGTTGGCCCGCTAACTGCCTATGCCATCAGTTGGTGATATTTTGATATATGTAGCCTGGGACAACAAATCCCTTATTGTTTTACCAAATTTCATTTTTTTTTTTCTAAATTCTATGTTTTGGACATTAACTTTTCTAAATGATATGTTTAACAATTGAACCACTGTTTGGCATCACATTTTGTCATCATAATGATGGGGAAAACTCAAAATGTTTAGGACAAATACATTGAGAATTTGGCTATCAGCACAATATGAGTTTTACAGTTGATTACATATTCTTTAAACTAATTCTGCAACTTTGTCCATGTTTGTGCATCACCCAAATCATATGGCCCTATTATTGTAGTCATTAGGGTGATTAATTAACATGAAGAAGATGTGAGCCCTATTCTACCATGAAGGCTTTAACCTCTTTTTTCTTGTGTCATTGAATCACCAGCGGTGAAGAGGCTAATGAAAGAGGCGGCTGAACTGAGGGATCCCACTGAGCACTACCACGCCCAGCCACTGGAGGTACGTTTACTGCAGGACACTGTGCTGTACTTCCTTTAATGTACAGTGGTACAAAGGTGTTGGCCTTAAAGGGTCCCTATTATGCACATTTCCAGGTCCATATTTGTATTTTTATGTCTCTACTGTGACATGTCTTCACACTTTAATGTTCAAAAAGCTCTTTATTTTTCTCATACTGCCTGTGCTGAAGCAACTCTTTTCACCCTCTGTCTGAAACCAGAGCCCAGTCGTTGGTTAGCTGGCCAGCTGTTGTGGTTGGTTAACCGATTTGAGATGTCCCACCCCTTAGTCTATCACGAATAATGTGTCAGAGTGCAAGCCAATAGAAGCGCAAGTGTTACATAGTGATGTCATTATGTTACAGAAGTATTAAAGGAATCCAATGGAGTCGTTTCTGGCAGGCGGGGGAGTGTGTGGGTCAGAAATTCACTCTGGAGAAGAACACAGGGATTTTAGCCTTTGCAGACAATTTACATGCACAAAAACCTATAGAACACACTACAGGAGAGGGAATCCCCAAACAGAATAATAGGGCCTCCTTAAAAATGAAGCATTCTGTAAGAGATCATCAACAAGATCAAACTGGTGGCTAGCAAACACCATCATGCATAGTGCAGTTGATGCACAAACTGGGTTATTACCAACTATTTGGTGGAGCCATATTAAGTTTGTACCTCCTAATAGTTTAAATAATCTGGCAACAGTAGTGAAGCTCAGTAGTGGATTGGCCATAAACAGAGTTGTTACATCACAAGTTCTACTATTTCCATATACCCAGCTTAATTTTTTCTACATTGTAGATTTAAACTGAAGACATCAAAACTATAAAATACATGGAATTATCTAGTAAACAAAAAAGTGTTAAAAAATCCAGAATATGATTCATATTTAGCTGGCTACTGCAGAATGCTGTTGTAGCCATGCTGGTTAAGTGTGCCTTGAATTCTGAATAAATCAAGTAGTTAGCCGGTACTTGCCGGTACTTGTTCCCCCCGAACTCTATAGTCCCTCGAACTGTCCTAGTAGATCGCGTTCTCACCGGAATAAGGCCCCAAGCACACGGAGACGAAAACGAACCGAAGTCGTTTTCAAAAAAGTCTTCCGTCCACACGGAATTGGCTCAAGAAACTTGTCCGTCCACACGAAAACGCTGGAGACGCTGTAGTACATATGCCGGGCCTGTAAGTGGCACTGTACTTCCACCACAAAATACACCAAAAGCAGCGAATAAGACCGATGACGATTATTATTATTATTATTATTATTATTATTATTATTATATTATTATTGTTGATGATGGTTGTTGTAGAGGAGCCGTAGATTTTGCATTAAAATCTGTATCATTGTCAGTAGCGTCTGGAGCACGAACGCAACCCTGTGATCCGCCATTGTTGTAGTTGTTGGCAAAACGCATCAGCGGTGACGCGGGGGTGAGCAGGAGATGTGGGGAGAGGCAGGGCTATGGCGTCATCCTATTCAGGAAATTATCGTATAGGGCGTACAGTGTGCCAAAAAGTACAAATCCCATTGTCCGGGACGTGTTATTTACAATATCGGACAAGTAGATCTTTCAATTGACTTGTCCGGCGGACAAGTGACGTTTTTCGACCTGATTTATTGACAAATTATTGATACATTCAGTTTACAAAAGGCAGAACTCATTCGCAAATTGTACGTGTCCGACCATTGTTCGTTTAGAAGTGTTAGTTTCGGTTCTGCTTGTCGATTCCTAAGGAAATGCATCTCGCCGTTTTCTGTACAGTTAGACCGGGTGGAGCGGAGCGGGGTTGGAAGTGTAGCATAGTGGCAGGGTTGGGAAGCAAAACTCGTTTCCGAGTAGGAACAAATAACAATTGTCCGGTACCGGGATTAATAAGAGTTGTGAGGACAGGAGGCGAGGCCCGCGGACTGCAGCTCTATCTATGCTCCGTATCAGCTGATCGCTGCATGGTGCAGCTCAGCGTCTCTCTCTCTCTCTCTTTCTACATACAGCGGATACGCTGCCCGTTTAACAGCCTCATCTTTATCAAACTTTCTTATGTTCTTTCTCTAACACGTAATGAAGGTTATTAAGCATTTTAACTCCTATGTTGTTAATATTGACCACCATTTCCTTTATGAAGTAAAGCAGCCTCCCTGTCTGTGTCCTCACGCTGTCCTCACATCCCCGGACCCCCAGACTCGGAGGAGCACAGGGATGTCAGTATTGTTTATGAAGCAGGGTATAGAAAGTACATTATTGAAATGAAAATACTATTTATTTACTTTTACAAACATTGAGCAGCTGGGCAGCTGCAGCATGTGTATTGCAGGACATGTGTAAGCGTGCAAGCGTCTTTGAGTTGTAGAAAAGTGCTAGGCCTATAGGCTATACATCTAATGTGTCATTATTATTATTATTAGGTTATGTCCTATGTGTTGGACATGTGTGGTTGGACTTTGTCTCACAGGCAGGTTGCAGTGTAACATCAGAGGAGACTGGGCCAATTGTACATTCTCAAACTGCACCACTTAGAACTAACTAAACAATGCAGAGATTATTTTTATATAATTGTATTCAATAACCGTAAGAAATTCAACAGTATGAAGTGATTTGTAAATATGAATACAGATTTGACTTAATGTTTTCATAAATATATTTTTCTCCCAGTTTGTCATGGGACTTATTTTGACCCTCTCAAAGAACCGGAATCGAGAACCAAAAATAACCGGAATCGAAAAGCAGAACCGGAATCGTTCAAATCCAAACGATACCCAACCCTATGTGTGATGCAGTAAAATCTTACGGCTCACTTACGTTAGCGGTGTCATAAAAACCGTGGGAAAATGTAAAATACGATGACGAAGAAGAAGATTCCAGTGGCCCCAATTTTTGTCCATTCTGGACAAGTGAAAAATGTATTCGGACAAGTAAATTGCCAAACTCACTTGTCCATGGACAAGTACTCTCTAAAAACTTTTTCTCACACTGGCGTACACACAGAGCCGCAAGTGTTTCGTCCTCAGACCCACCCACTTTGGGCTCCGAATCCGCGGCTCCGTTTCAGCCTCGTGTGGACGAACCGTCTATACGATAGAGAACGTTAGCGGATTCAACTGATATCGTCTCCGTATGGACGGGGCCTAAGTCCCTGAGGGAGGATTAAGCAAATTAAGCCGCTGATGTCACTTCTTCTTCTTCTGCTTTGGGTTTACTGGCAGGCTTACTTTGTAGTGGTTTATCTGATATTTATCTTTGCACTAAGGTGTGTCTGCTGCTGAGCCTATTTACTATGCATACGACACACCTGGGACAGTGTGATGCCGTTATTGTTATTATTGCACTATTGTAATTTTGCCTGTCTGGACTCTGCTAAATAAAAGAGAGAACCAAAAGCACTGTACAAAATATCAGCTTAATTGTCAATTTACACGCTGTTCAGATACCTCATAAGAGCTGTGCGCGTGTCTTTACCGAACAACGCTCGTAAACTTTGGAGTTGGGGACTGGCTTCAGTAGAAGCTGCTGGGTCGCATCTTCCGAGTAAATCTCCAGAAGCGCCGACACCTCTAATGCGAGCAAATACAATGGCGGCTTCACAAAACCTTTCGGAGTTTTACGGGGCGTGGTTTTCAATTCGACCAGCCAATCAGAAATTGTTAGTGTGGCCGACACACCCCCGAACCATTTCCTCCTCAGGAAAGTACTACCTCTCTAGCACGGACTATCTGGGGGTGAAAAGGTTAGCGCGAACTAGGGACTAGTTCCAGATCCTTTTTGGTGTGAAACCAAATCGGCCTAGTTCGGGGGGAAAAGTACTCCGGTGTGAAAGCGCCGAGTGACACCAGGAAAGCCCCCCCACACTATCACACTTCCTCCTCCATGCTTCACGGTGGAACCACACATGCAGAAACCATCCGCTCACCTTCTCTGTGTCTCACAAAGACACGGAGGTTGGAACCAAAATCTCAAATTTAACAATTAAGTACAGATTTCCACTGTCTAATGTCCAATCCTTGTGTTTCTTGGCCCAAACTATTCTCTTCTTCTTGTTGTTCATCCTCAGTAGTGGATCTTTGCAGCGATTGGACGATGAAGGCCTGATTCTCGCAGTCTCCTCTGAACAGTGGATGTTGAGATTGTCTGCTACTTGAGCTCTGTGATCATTTATGTGGGCTCTAATCTGAGGTGCTTTAATGTGTGGTTTCTGAGGCTGGTAACTCTTGTGTATTTATCCTCTGCAGCAGAGGTAACTCTTGCTCTTCCTTTCCCGAGGGGTCCTCATGAGAGCCAGTTTCATCATAGCGTTTTGTTTTTTTAATTTATTTTTATTTTGATATACTTTATTAATAAGCGTTTGATGGTTTTTGCGACTGCAGTTGAGGATAAATTCAAAGTTCTTGACATTTTCCGGATCGACTGGCCTTCATTTCTTAAAGTGATGATGGACGGTCGTTTTTCTTTACTGAGTTGACTGGTTCTTGCCATAATATGGATTACAACAGTAGTCAAATAGGGCTTTCCACTGTGCACTAACCCTACCTCTGCACAACACAACTGATGGTCTCAAACCCATTCAGAAGGCAAGTAATTCCACAAACTGACTCTTGACAAGGCACACGTGTTAATTGAAAACCATTCCAGGTGACGACCTTGTGAAGCTGACTGATAGGGCTTTCCCACCAACGCGATTCCCGTTTTAGCCCCGTGCTAGAGCTTTTCTGGTTCGGAACCGGTTTTTCTTTTCAGCCCCCGGTTTGTTCACACCGCCCAGAGCCCGTTTTACGTCGCTGATTTTCTCGTTACGGCGCTCACTAACAACAACAATGGGGGATTGCGTCGGGTCGATGATCGTGTTGCTTTTAATCATACAAAGCCAGATTAAATAAAATAACGACTTCTCCAACCTTATACTTTTCTCCAGAGTGCCGTGGTTCATTGTTTATTAATGTGTTTCAGCTGCATTTACCGGCTGCTGCAGTGCTGCTCTTCCACGGGAGTTTATTCTCCCGTTAGCTCCGGGTTAGCTCACACGGCAGCGGCTGCGGTAAAGTATTCACTGTCTGACTCACACAAGCAGTAATTCCCCAAGTGAATGTGTTTCAGTATGAATTGACGCTGTTTGGCATCACAACGCTGTTATGAAAGTTTCTCTGGTATAAAATGGGTGGTGTTAGCATAGCAACCAAAGCTAAACTTGTTGTAGCAATTTATCTTTAAGTCTAATTTAATCATAAGTATTACTGTAACTTAATTATCTGTTTTATTTCCCACGGATTGAATTCACATCTAGCCTCTAATTTCATGTATTTAGAACAAACCAAAGTCTGTCTCTACAACCATTGGTTTGTAATTAACATGTCTGTAAAGTTTCAACCGTCTGGTCAACACTTCTTGTAATGTAAATTGCATAGCTGTATGTAGGTTTCAAACCGTCTGGTCAACACTTCTTGTCATGTAAATTCGCTTGCTGAAGACCTTTCTCTTCCCTCCTTCTGTAGTGTATAAAGTATTTGTATTTTCTTTGAATGTGGTGAGGTCTTGTGCTGGCTTCTTGGTGCGAGACTCTGTCCTTTCGGCTGAAATAGATTAACTCTGTTAAAAGCTTTTTGACTTTTATTGACTTTATTAAATAATACAACTTTGCTTTAAACTTCTATTATTTGTTCATTTCTTGCCAACCAGGTTGTTTCTGTTTTTTAAAGTGGAATTTCCTCCACAAACTGACTATCTTGACTACTTGTTGTTGCTATCCTATTGTGGCATAAGCCGTTTTCTACAGGCACATTTTACCAGCGTATTTTTCATTATGATTCTACTTGTGATAGTCGGACATGACAACCTGTGCAGCCCATGTATTGATTCTATCCGATAGCTGCTATAATACAAAACAAAATGTCTGCCTCTCTCCACAATGATCAATATAACAGCGAACGGATGGGCATGGTAAGGTACAAATAAACAGAATCACACGAAGCCTGGTTAGTGTTGCCTGACTTTATAAACTGTGTTTTTATTTTTTATAAGTGTGTGGTTGCGTTCTAGTCACTTTGCTCAGCACTACTGCTTGTTACAACTTTTATTTACCGTACTCGCCTTTAACCGTTAGCTCAGGTTAATCCCGCCCCCCTCCGACGTAAGCGTGACGTATGCGGTTCTTGCTTCTAGGACGACCATTTTTTTGGTGCTTGAAACAAACCGTATTCCGGAGCTTAGAGGCGGCTCCGCTGCGGTGTGAACAGGAAAGACCGGTGCTTTTCAGGCTCTAGCTTCGAACGAGCCCTGGAACCGCGTTAGTGTGAAAGCCCCATGAGAGAAGCCAAGAGTGTGCAAAGCTGTCCTCAAGGCAAAAGAGGGCTACTTTGAAGAATCTAAAATAAAAATCATATTCTGGATTTGTTAACAATTTGTTGTTAACTAGATAATTCCATATGTGTTCTTTCATAGTTGTGTTGTCTTCAGTATTAATCTACAAAGTAGCACAACATTAAAATAAACAAAAACCATTGAATGAGAAGGTGTGTCTTTTGACTGGTACTGTACCTGCAAACGCTTAACAGCTTTGAGTGCCACAGAGGATATTCACATTAATCTATTCAGCCTGTCCTCCTACAAAAAACGACCATATAGGCCGATTGTTCATGCCCTTATTACGACCCAGAGACACGTTTTAAAGTGTATGTTGTTTCTAAGAAACAACATGCTCCCGGCCCATTCATTGCAAACGCTCCGGAGGGACGTTTATTCACAAATAACCCTCTCTGGAAAATCCTAAATTGTGGAATACTTTGGCCATTAAATTGCTTTTTGATTCGATTTCTGGCGAGAAGTGTAGTGTGTTTTGTAGCACTTTGAGTTTTGTTTACGCAAATGAAAAGTGCGCTTATAAATAAAATATATTATTATTATTATTAGAAGTGTATATTGTACTCTTAGAATCCACGTCCAGTCGATGTGTAGGATCTATAGTTTGATAGATAATATTACGAAGATGATTTGAGGTCTCGCCAGAATAACGTGTATGCAGCTTCCATGTAAAGTTAGCGTGGGTGAAAACAGTTTTTCCGGTCTCGAAGTTTTCATAATAAAACCGGATATATTCCCCTCACTGTCATTATTAATGATTACACAGTGATATCTGCATTACTCATCCACTAAAAAACTTCAGTTTATCCTTGTTAATTACACAATATTGATTGGTTTAAATTGTGTACAATGCTTTTGTGTTTTTAACCTTCGATTCAGAGAAACAAATAGTTTTTTCGGAGTTAAGACACTACAGTTTCCGAAGACACTACACTACCCAGAATCCCCAGACTACAACATCCGCCTTGCTTTACAAACACCGTGATTAGTCATCAAGCCCTGTGATTGGATGTTGGAGTGGCAGTGCGACAAGGTTACTCTGAGCGACAAACAGCTCTATGAAATGGAATGGAACCACGGCAGACTTTCCAAAACTGGAATAGGACGGGTCCAGCCCCCTCTTCTTGATCTTTTATATTCTATATTTCTATCATGCCTTCTACTTTCCCTCAATTTTGTATGTAGGCTACTCTTAATATTTAAATGTTTTCATCAAATAAAACTTATTCAACAACAAAATTCAATAACGTGCTTTAACCACTAGGCGGTGCGGGTTAAAAAACCAGTGGTGTAGTTAATAAAACATAATAATATCAAACATATGACTATTAACTTTATTGTGAAATTAAAACAGAACGGTAAAGGAAAATACAGTTTCAGTCTCTCGATTTGAAGCTTATGCATTGTACCATGAACCTGTATAGACCTGTAACAGTCTGTGCACCGTTATGGTGTAAATATAACCTATACAAATGTAAAGTCAGCCGAATTAGTGTTGATACTGCAAGGAGACGTATTGTGTGAAAAGAAATGGAAGGTGTTGTTTAATTGTTGATATATTTATGATCCACGTCACGTATTCAGTTTTGGCGGCATCTCTTCCAGTTTGTCAAAAGGTCTTCTGATCAGGGCTCTATAAATAAATATCTACGGCAGATATGTAATATTTAATGCAGCCGAACCGTGTATTACAATGCCGATATGTGATGACTTCCAAAGAGAAAAGCAAGAACACTCGGAATAAAGTATTATTTTTTAAAAAAAAATGTTTTTCCGATTTCATATCCCATAAACACCATCCCCCAACATGCATTGCGGCTAAAACAATCGATGTTTTAGCCTATCAAAACCTCTGAAAAAAGAAAGGTGTCTCTCAGAATCCAAAGAGAAAAACCTATGGGAAAAACACAAAAGCATTGTACACAATTTAAACCAATAAATGTCGTATAATTAACAAGGATAAACTGATGTTTTTCAGTTGATGAGTACTGCAGATATCACTGTTAAATCATCTGATCATTGGTTTTATTATGAAAACGTTGAGACCGGAAATACTGTTTTCAACCCGTAACTTTACATGGAGGCTGCCGCATACCTCAAATCATCTTCGCAATATCTATCAAACTATAGATCCTACATATCGACTGGACGTGGATTCTAAAGGTAGGCCTACAATATACACTTCTCGCTAGAAATCTAATCAAAAAGCGTTTTAATGGCCAAACTATCCTACAATTTAGGATTTTACAGAGAGGGTTATTTGTGAATAAACGACCATCTGTAACGTTAGCATTCAACGGGAGCACTAGAGGGCGAAAACTTTCAAACGTAATTATAGGACGTATTAAGCGCTTGAACAAACGACATATTTGGTCGTAATAAGGGCCTGAACAATCGGCCCATTTGGTCGTATGAGTTGGAGGACTAGATTAGTTTAGATTCAAATAATTTTTTCCTTTGAATCACCAAATATCACATGGTTCAATGCAGTAGTGTCTCCATCCTGTGTGAGGACAAATATCACAGATGAGCTTAGCACTTTTTATGCTCAATTTGATCTCCTTAACGAAGAGGCAGCAAACAAGTCTGTCCCTCCTCCAGAGGACCGGCCACTGTCAGGATCAACAGCGGATGTGAGCTGATCTGATTTGCACATCAGCCACCCCATCACCCGTCGTGTACTAATAACCTGTGCCAACCAGCTTACTGATCTCCTCTCAGACATTTCCCACATATTTCACTGAAGATCCCACTTGCTTCCGGACAGGCACTATCATCCCTGTAACCCAAGTCTCATGAAAACAACTACAGCTCTCATCCCCATAGTGATGTGTTTCTCAAAGTCCTTTCAGAAACTGGTTCTCCAGCACATCAAAAACAACATCCCTGCCAGACAGTTTTCACACAGAACAAACAGATCTACAGAGGATGCTGCCTCCACTGTCCTCCATTCAGCGCTCACACATCTGGAAGATAACAACACCTACATCAGAATGCTGTTTGTGGATTTCAGCTCAGCATTCAACACAATCTCCCCCATGATTTGTAAACTCTTCACTCTGGACTTCAGTTTCACACTGGATATTAGACTGCTTTACAAAGGGACCCCAGGCAGTTTAGATTGGCGGCGACATACTCCTGCTCACATTGTACACCCACGACTGCGAACGAAAATATATTATACAATACCAACCACAGCAACAGCTTGTTCACCCTACAGCTGTCTGGAAAGTGATACTGAAGTATCTGTCAAACACCAGACTACCATATATTTTTGTGACTACAACATTTCGTTTTTTCAAATCTGTTGTCGAATGACAATAAATCAACTTGAAACCTTTACTTAAAGAGGCCCTATTAAGCTTTTTAGGATTTGCCCAATCCTGTAGGGGTTTTGTGCATGTACATGGTCTGCAAAGGCAAAAATCCCCCCCTGCCTGAAATGCCTCCATTGGGCTCCCTTGTTTGCTACTGTAACATAATGACATTACTATGTAACACTTGTGCGTGTATTGGTTATCGCTCCAATACATTGTACATGATAGGGCTAAGGGGCGGGACGCAAGAGCTTTTTGAACATTAAAGTGTGGAGACATGTCCCAGTAGAGACACAAAATACTAATATGAACCTGAAAATGAGCATATGTCCTCTTTAAAGAAAAAAAGTTAGATTTATAGTTAATGTCATAATATAAGATATAGTGATTTTTTTGTAATAGAAATACATTTTGACTATCTTTAGGTTAGATAATGCCCAGTAGTAAAACAAATTGTTATAACAACAAACAGCTGGTAACACACACTGTCAGTGTTGTCACTTCAGATCTGAGAATTCACAGGTTTGGTCCCTCAGGAGGAACATGTCGGCTCTGTGTGATATTTCTCTCTTTTTTACAGGATAACCTCTTCGAATGGCACTTCTCCGTACGTGGGCCCCCAGATTCTGATTTCGATAGCGGGGTTTACCACGGCAGGATTGTGCTTCCCCCAGAGTATCCAATGAAGCCCCCGAGCATCATCCTCCTCACGGTAAGACACAGAGGACGGCCCCTACTCAATCACAGACCATTATTCTTGTGCTGAAACAGAACAGAAAGACATCAGATCAGATGATCAAGAAGTGTTAAGAGGACAGCATGTCATTGAACCCTCAGACATGTCTGGTTGCAGCATACGCAGTGACAGTTGTCAGATGAAAGCCTGGGCTGTCGTCACACTGTCAGAGGGGATTGCACGGGTTTTTTGAAAAGATGAGACTTCTCATTATATTCATATTCTGTCTGACACCTGCACCAATCACAGACTGACAACATCTCTGATTTCTCTTGACACTTTTTCATTGTGTCCAGCCACTTAGCTACTGCAGATCCTTTCTATAATGTTTCTTTTTTAGTTTGCATTCATTGATTGAAAACTTTTACTGAATAGCTTCCTTTTTTTTTTACTTATTCCATACTCTCAACTCTGTCAAACCTTTATGTCTGTCTACTAGGGATGGGTATCGTTTGAAATGTATCGATTCCGGTTCTGCTTATCGATTCCGGTTCTTATCGATTCCCTGTTTCGATTCCAAAATTGTAAAAGAAAGAGGTCAAACGTTTAGATAACAGAAATATCTTTATTCTTTTAAGCTTTAACTGACATTTTTACAAATAAAAAATATACATGCAATACAAATGTATTGCGCAATAGCTGTGCTTTATTTTAACTGAGCTTTGCCTGTGGCAAGCTATTAAGAGGCATTACACTGTGCCTTGTCTTTTTCTTTCTTAGTGTAGTGGAGCCTCACTTCAGAGCGTTTACCGCCATCTATCTTTGGTGTTATGAAGTGACTGAGCTCGTGAACTGCCTACGGGAGGGCGGGGGAGCCTCGCTGCGGGGCAACTGTGGACCTCTGTCGCCTGTCAGCGCAACTTACATGATGCCGTTTAAAAAAATTAAGGGCGGTGCCGGCCGTCAGCGTACCGAGCCGGCCGCCAACGGCCCGCTGACGACCGGCCGTTCTGTGATTCTCCAGAACACACAGATGGCCAGTCCGCCTACCCTGTATTCCACCGGGTCACCGCGGTGCAGACGGACCCGGTGGGTCTACCGCGTTTAGGAACCGTTAAGCAGAACCAAAATTGTGTATTTTGTATGGGTACCCAGCATTTTCTTATCGGTTCTCATCTGGAACTGAGTTTCGGTTCCCAACCCTACTGTCTACTTATATTTCTCATATTTTGAAATGTATGTTTTATTGATGTATTTCTACCCACATACTCACCTCCACCTTCTCTTTTTTGCCTTCCCTCCTAGCCAAATGGAAGATTCGAAGTTGGGAAGAAAATTTGTTTGAGCATCTCTGGCCACCATCCAGAGACATGGCAGCCCTCTTGGAGCAGTGAGTTTCCTCCAACTGAATTATTTTCAAATTCAAAACAACTTTATAACCCACAAAGAGGCAATTAGGTACGAGCAGCTCAAAGCCAAGTCCCAACATTTAGCGCATGCCCCCAGTTTCTCTAATTCGTAATAAGAATCAGTCTAAATTGTAGAACTAAACATTTTTATAAACCGAGGAATTGTCGAGCAAATGTGTGGGAAACTATTGATGCTCTGTCTTTATTTGTAGGTTCATGCACAGTTTGATTTAGTGTGTTCTGGAGAGGAATCTTGAATGATCAAAAATATTTTATTGGAAAAAAAAAAGAATTCATCTTAATTCAAATAAAGTGGGAAGTGTGACTAGCAAATATAAATAAAGGTCCGTTAGTAAGAGAGGGGTTGCAATTACTGTACTCTAATGGCTCACATTGTACATTCAGGCTTATGTACATTTTATAGTACTACATCTATTAGTACAACTTCTTAGGGTACATTCACCACTCGGCTGATCGAGGATCCTACTCTAAACACAAATACTTTATTCATTCAACCGTTAATTCTAAACTACTTTGACATTATTTAGCTCTGTTAAGCTTCAATCAATGAAACTGAGCATGTCCTGCAAATGTTTCATATAAAGGAACAGATGAAGTTATGAACATTGCAGTGCAGGCTTTCATTTTGAAACATACAGTATGTGCAGGAAGTGCTGGGTTTTTGAGGATTAGTCCTGAGGGAATGCACATTATAATAAAGTTAACAAGACAACATGGAAGAAGTTTTGAGTTTAACAAAAGTATTAAAACAGGATCTGATCAGAAAACAGAGGCTTCCAACTAAAACACTTGACAATTTGACAGGAATCACCTTTAACCAGAGTTGAAGGTGCTGTAGTCTTTGGGTGAAATGGAACCTGTTGGTCTTCAACCTCACGTGACAGTACTCATGCAGAACATGGACCGGCTATGATCTTCAAACTCTGTTTATCATTTAAAAAGTGTATACTAACACATTGCCACACCAATATGAATCATGTTCATTGGCCAATGACTTTTGCTCTGACTTCAGGGTCCTATATTTTTCTGGGTATTTTCTTGGAATTAACTTTATATCCTTAGTGCTGGCCATTCCAAAATACAATATGCTTGAGTTCTTGTTGGTAAAACTGTTAAAACATTCTCCTGAGAACTCATTTTCATTCTCTGCAGGGGATCGGACCTTTTCAGGGTTCTGCTTTTTTAACTAACTTCGTGGCATTTAATCAGGCGGAACTCAGTGGGAGCTACCATCCTACTATTTAAACTACTAAATCAATCAATCAATGTTTATTTATATAGCCCAATATCACAAATGTTACATTTGTCTCAGTGGTCTTCACAGATTGTTCAGAATATCAGTATGACAATACGATACCCTCTGTCCTTAGACCCTCTGTCCTTAGACCCTCTGTCCTTTGACCCTCACATCGTACAAGGAAACACTTCCAGAGAAAACCCACAGTTTAAAGGGAAACATGGGAGAAACCTCAGGGAGAGCAACAGAGGCAATTTGTGCTCTTCGATCCAGCGGCAGTGATTCCAGGGATATTGACAGTTGAATACTTTTCTGCCACACATTTAATGTTAGTAATTCAAACGTTCCCTTTGACAATAGACACTATATACTTTGATTCATTCATGAATATACGCGTATTTCTATATTTGTTATGTTTCCCTGGTCTGTAGTTAAAACTGTTTGCATTTATATAAATATTACACTATTATAATATTAACAGTAAGGGCTCTAATATTTGAATGTCCAATCAGCCATAAGTTGTGCCATTGCAGGACTAGAGGAGCGTTCTAGATCAGAATCCGGTTTATTGACAAGTAGGTAAACACATACGAGTAATTTTCCTTGGTGTATATGGTGTATCCATAAAAACAGTTGAAGAAGATAAAAAGTAAGAAAAACAACCCAAACAATTATTATATATTCTTTTTTTTTTTTAAAGGTGTATACTGTACATTAATATATAGAAAATGATTACCATGAAATCTGGATATAGCCAAAGACAATGTATTGTAATGAAAAGTGGAAGGCTGTGTAGATACTAAGAGAGGTTGCTTGTGTACAAATGTGCAAAATAATCTGAGGGTAGTGCAGAAACGGATACAGTACTCGACTCAATCCTGCATAAGTCCTTTAATCCTTGCTATATCCTTATATTCAATGTTTGCTTGTTATCATAATACAATCAAATGTGGATAACCTTTAAGGTAGGCTTATCTTACTAAGACAGTCAGATATAATGGGTGTCCATATACTTCATTGGATATTCTGGAGCTCAGACCGAACACAGCAGTCATAACACAGACACAAACAAACCTTTGACCTTCACCATATTGTCCAAAGTGTCCTGTGCCAGCTGGAGAATGTGTGAGCACAGACACAAGGTGGATGTCCTCACATAGGCCAGGGTAAATCCATGCTTACGTCCAGAAAACAAAGCGCCATTCTCACTTCTGTAACACAGGCACTGAACATGAAGACATGTGCAACATTGTGTTGTTTAACCGTCTCTGATTCCCTTTTTGTGCTCGGATTTTCAATGTTTCCTTTTGTTTTTCTCTTTCAGTTCGTACTGCCCTGATAGCTATAATCGGATTCATGCCAACAAAAGGAGAGGGGGCCATAGGATCTCTCGATTATACTCCAGAAGAGAGGAGGGCCCTTGCCAAAAAGTAAGATTTACTGAATGCATATCCTTCTATTGTTCACACTCTGCAGGGCGTGACTTGTGTGCTATGGCTAGAGACTGATGAGCTGAGTGGTGTGGAGCAGATGATGTGGTCTTGCATGCTGGATTAGCAAACAGGTCAAGGATATGGACAGTGCCGCCATTAGATGCATGATGCTAGTCAGAGGGCATAAAGGGCTTGTTTATGTTAGTTTGTTGGACATTGTTGACATCATTCCGACCGGACCAACCAGAAGACTCTTGGTCTTGTCTGAATGAGCTTCACCGCTCATTGAGACAGCTGTAGAGGGAGGTGAACGATCTGCTCATGGAGGTCAAAGTCAGACACTCACTGGCAGCAACATCCAGTGTCCGACATTCCATCTTTCATCAAAGATAGGAACTTGGTTTCTCATTTACTATATTCTTCCATTGTGAGTTCATTCTCACGTAGGATAAAGCAGAATCATGTTCAACTACAAGCGCTCAGAGCAGCCTCACAAAAACAGAAGAGCGCTCTGAAAAAAGCAGGATGCAAAGTTTTTCTCAAGGCAGCCGCATGCAACGACGTGGGCTCACTCCTCATAAACAATGTAAAAAACCACTGGTGCTCACAAAGAGGCGCTATGTGGACACAGGCCCTAAGAAAGAAAAAGTCACACAAGAATGTAATGTAATCAGCACCTGAGCCTCGGCGGACATGCCTCCCACTAATAACTTACTAGTCACAAAGGGGGAAGGATGCGCCCAAGCCAGTGTTGGTATTACAAGATGAAAAAATGCATTATCGCCAAAATACCCAGTCTCTGGAGGGATCATGAGTGGGCATGTTGCTCTTCATTTCACACCGCATTTCTCTCGGGGGACACGGTACAAAGCCAGCGATGGCGAGGATCCAGCTAACGTTGCTTTTCTATTAGCAGAGGAGACGGGGGTCTTGATCAGCTGCCTGTTTCATTATGAGACGGAGATGAGATACACAAGAAGACGCACTTTGCTATAAATACATGTCTGCTTATCTCCCTGATGGAAACCCACTTTTTTAACTCTGTCTAAGGTTGACGCAGCAACTTTCTTTGATTTCTCATCTTCTGGTTCCGTTCCCATGGTGATTGTGAAGGCTGTCATTTATAAAGAGTCCTCTGCACAGCAGGATGTATTCAGAGTTTGCTGAGTCTGTAACTGACAAGTAAACTGTCAAAGTAATGTTGCAGGGCAAACACAGGGGGTCCTGTGGAGAATTGAGAAGTTTCAGAAATGAATATGAAAAATGTCAGTCATTTCTGGCACCGGAGGACACATTTCATAACCAGAAGAACTTCTCTCATTGCATTTTGTGATGATCATTGTTAGAATGAAGTTACAGTGTGTGGATATAGCTTACATGGGTTTTAAAGATATTTTCTTTGACAAAGATGCTAAAAAAGGGCCAAATGTATTTTTTGATCTCCGAAACTGGTCGGGAAAAAGTCAAATCCTCAATCATCTCCTTTGTTGGTCACTGTGAGTTATCCTAGGAGTCACAGTGTTATTGTGATAGAAAGGAAACATATAATGAGATAGACCAAAATGTGTGTGAAGCGTGAGCAGTTATTGATTAAAGTAGATCCAGCTGAGAGACGGATGACTGACGGACGCTGCTGAAACACTTCCTGTGTAGCTACGTCTTTGGAAAGGGACCGGCTTGGCAATCCCAAGGTAAATCAGATGAAATCAAATACTCTCTTACTTTTATAACCTTTATATTAAATGTTGTTTATTTTATTTAGTGTAAAAGCTTACCCTCTCAGTTGATAAATAGTGTTATGCTATATTGCAGTATAATAATAATAATAATAATAATTTCAATTTATATAGCGCCTTTCACGAAACCCAAGGACGCTTTACAATGGGAAGTAACAAAACAAAAAGTAATAATAAAGATACATAGGCTGAAGAAAACAAAAACAGGAACAGGTTGCTGAGTACTGTATATTAGTTGAGGCCAAAGGCCTGAGTGAACAGATGGTGTTTGAGTATGCATTTTCTTTTTCCACTGGGCAGATATGCCAACACTATCTCCTCTGCTTTTTACACAGCTTCCAGTTGTGTGTCTTGTCCTGTGAATCGCCTGAGGCGGGCTAAAGGGGGACATTGTTCAACTGAGCAAAGTGCAGGAAAGCGCACTTAGTTCTCACAAGCATGTTTTTCCCCTTCGTTTATAATTATCAAAGGCTTTTTAAAAGTTTGAATGGCGTTTTTATCATAGTAGTTTGTTTGGTTTTGGCTCTACTGCTTCATTTTAGAAAATACTGGGTCACACACTTTACTGAATCTAAATAATGATGAACTAATTAACTAAATAATGAATAACATCCAAACTACTGTCCGGTCAGTGTGCGTCTCAGAATTGACACCCCAAACCTCCAGTCTTTGCCCTTTTCCCCCCAGCTCAGATGTTCTCCTGATGATCGCCATGTACGCCTAAAAGGATCTAAACAGTCATTCTAGTGAGGAACCATCGACCAACCACGGTGCCTGTCTGCATGGTGTCCGCTTTATAGACTGCCTGTGGTGTGGTGGTGACATGATGACTGGAGGCAAAACGTCTGTTGCCTAATAAGCCCAGCTTCTCCTCCAGCTACATCCTAATTTCACTTGAAAATAATTCTATTTCAGTTTGGCTCCAGAGGAAGACAGTGATTGGGATCATTTGACAGCATAATGTATCCAAATCTGTCCATGCCACCTTTAGCCTGCGGAGCGCGGCGGTGATGACATGGTGTTCCTCAGAGCATGATTCATCCCTCCTCTACATCGCTGTGACATCAGCCCATTAGCCGGTGCAGGGGACGCATTTTTTTACCTAACTGCATTAAGAGGCTGTGGTGATCCTCCTCATAGCGCTGTCAGGACTGACATGAGGGCGTGAAGGTAACATAGCAGATCCTCAACGCGGGCCTGACATTTGAATGTGCCGCAGGTGGAGAAGGCAAACTGAACCTGTCAGCCAATGAGGCACTATTAGGAAGACAACAATGCAAACAGACAGCCAGTTCCAGGAACACAACCGTCATTTATACAGATGCACATGGCTCGTGTGCCAGTTTGTTGACAGGATTCATACACAGCTCTGAAAAGTACAGGCAGCTCCTCAGTCTACAAATCTGTATAGTATCATAACCAAGGAGCCACATTACCAATGGACCAGATGACAGTACTTTTGTTTTACTAAGTGCCACCCACTACACAGGCAGCACATAAGTGTAATGTTATTTTAATGCGTCCTTTTATGCTTTTGTTTTGTTTGATTCTGTCCTAGTGTGTTTTATAGGTTGTGTGTTATATACAGTAGCTAGTGTGTTTTATAGGTTGTGTGTTATATACAGTAGCTAGTGCGTTTTATAGGTTGTGTGTTATATACAGTAGCTAGTGTGTTTTATAGGTTGTGTGTTATATACAGTAGCTAGTGTGTTTTATAGGTTGTGTGTTATATACAGTAGCTAGTGCGTTTTATAGGTTGTGTGTTATATACAGTAGCTAGTGTGTTTTATAGGTTGTGTGTTATATACAGTAGCTAGTGTGTTTTATAGGTTGTGTGTTATATACAGTAGCTAGTGTGTTTTATAGGTTGTGTGTTATATACAGTAGCTAGTGTGTTTTATAGGTTGTGTGTTATATACAGTAGCTAGTGTGTTTTATAGGTTGTGTGTTATATACAGTAGCTAGTGTGTTTTATAGGTTGTGTGTTATATACAGTAGCTAGTGTGTTTTATAGGTTGTGTGTTATATACAGTAGCTAGTGTGTTTTATAGGTTGTGTGTTATATACAGTAGCTAGTGTGTTTTATAGGTTGTGTGTTATATACAGTAGCTAGTGTGTTTTATAGGTTGTGTGTTATATACAGTAGCTAGTGTGTTTTATAGGTTGTGTGTTATATACAGTAGCTAGTGTGTTTTTATAGGTTGTGTGTTATATACAGTAGCTAGTGCTGTTTTATAGGTTGTGTGTTATATACAGTAGCTAGTGCGTTTATAGGTTGTGTGGTTATATACAGTAGCTAGTGCGTTTTATAGGTTGTGTGTTATATACAGTAGCTAGTGTGTTTTATAGGTTGTGTGTTATATACAGTAGCTAGTGTGTTTTATAGGTTGTGTGTTATATACAGTAGCTAGTGCGTTTTATAGGTTGTGTGTTATATACAGTAGCTAGTGCGTTTTATAGGTTGTGTGTTATATACAGTAGCTAGTGCGTTTTATAGGTTGTGTGTTATATACAGTAGCTAGTGCGTTTTATAGGTTGTGTGTTATATACAGTAGCTAGTGCGTTTTATAGGTTGTGTGTTATATACAGTAGCTAGTGTGTTTTATAGGTTGTGTGTTATATACAGTAGCTAGTGCGTTTTATAGGTTGTGTGTTATATACAGTAGCTAGTGTGTTTTATAGGTTGTGTGTTATATACAGTAGCTAGTGCGTTTTATAGGTTGTGTGTTATATACAGTAGCTAGTGTGTTTTATAGGTTGTGTGTTATATAGCTAGTATGTTTTATAGGTTGTGTGTTATATACAGTAGCTAGTGTGTTTTATAGGTTGTGTGTTATATACAGTAGCTAGTGTGTTTTATAGGTTGTGTGTTATATACAGTAGCTAGTGCGTTTTATAGGTTGTGTGTTATATACAGTAGCTAGTGTGTTTTATAGGTTGTGTGTTATATACAGTAGCTAGTGTGTTTTATAGGTTGTGTGTTATATAGCTAGTGTGTTTTATAGGTTGTGTGTTATATGCAGTAGCTAGTGTGTTTTATAGGTTGTGTGTTATATACAGTAGCTAGTGTGTTTTATAGGTTGTGTGTTATATAGCTAGTGTGTTTTATAGGTAACTTGTGTGTTATATAGCTAGTGTGTTTTATAGGTTGTGTGTTATATAGCTAGTGTGTTTTATAGGTAACTTGTGTGTTATATAGCTAGTGTGTTTTATAGGTTGTGTGTTATATAGCTAGTGTGTTTTATAGGTAACTTGTGTGTTATATAGCTAGTGTGTTTTATAGGTTGTGTCTGTGTTATATAGCTAGTGTGTTTTATAGGTAACTTGTGTGTTATATAGCTAGTGTGTTTTATAGGTTGTGTCTGTGTTATATAGCTAGTGTGTTTTATAGTTTTTTGGTTTATGGTCTGAAAGGCTAAAATCCCAAAGTTTCCTCCAAAGGGAGGAACACACATTAACACACATTAAAGCATGGAAATATGTCACAGTAGAGCCACTCAATACGAATATCAACCTTAAAATGAGCATAATATGGCCTCTTTAAAACTGGTACACTGCTCCACAATAATTATGTGTGTATGTTTGAGGTAACATCACGTTGAAGAGGAACTTTTAGGAAGTCTTCACCTCTTCGTGTGGCTTTTTGACCACTTGGAATTCACTTTTAGGGTTAGAAGGGTTAGGTTAGCATTGGGTTTAGTTGCATAGTTTGATTTACATAGCTGTAACCTCTTTAACTGCATGGTGATATCTGTTCTGGAATTACACCAAATCGGGTTTGATCAGAGCTTTGCACTGTAAACGGAATAATGGAAGGGGGCGTCGTCTTCCTATACAGATACCTAGTTACACTGACTAAGCAGTACATGTAAGTCAAGAATGTTGTAGTTGTGTTTCTCAAATCTCTACAAGGGAGGTTGGGAGAGAAACTGCAGCCTGATAAAGAGTTAGAATGGACACATTCAGGACAAAAAGAAAAGGGAATAAATATCTTCATGATTTTACTCAAACCACAGAGCTATGACATACATATTTAAGATATTGTGTGTAGTTTTACAAAAAAAAAAGAATCGCACTCCATGATCAATTACAAGCATGAGCTGTTGTACAATTGCAAACCATAGCGAGACATGTATCAGTGAAAATTTGAATTAATGTACAAGCCGGTGGGCAATAAATCAGGTCAATTTTTGCAACTTGGCAGGTACACCTGTGGTACTGTGGCAAGTCAGCCAGAACAATTATGTTGACACCATTCATAATTTACAGGTCATTTATTTGAACCACTGCCATCGTATCGACAGTAACACAAACAATCAGTTCAGGCTTGTTTTAGTAAGGCTGTGGAAACAGAATTACAGTACATCCAAAAATGAATCAAGTAATCTAGGCTAATAATTGGAAACACTGAATGTCTATTCTAACAGAAATATCTCCCAAAGTCCCCCAAAATAAAATGGGTTAAGCCTACTTTTTTAAAGACTCATCTTTTTAGGTTAGCTTTTATTAGCGACACCCCACTTTTAAATGGTCTTTTATTATTTATGTATTTGTATATTGTTTTATTTATTTTAAATGTTTTTACTTCTATCATTTATTTTACAATTTTATGAGCAACACTTCTGGTCTTTTTTCCTTTTATCATTCTTTTTATCTTATAGTTTTTTATTATTATCATCTTATTTGGCATCTTATTTTTAAAACATTTTTTTAAATGTATAGGTTTTTATATTTGATAGTTTTTATTGGTTTTGTCTTCCTTTATTTTACCGAGAGGGATCATTATTTATTTAAATGTGTATCATCATTATCTCATGTTGCTATGCTGCATATGTGCTATACGGTTTTAATGTCTGGCCTGATGTGATATTCTTCTTCTGTTTTCATTGTGATGTGTGCCTTGGTGTTAAAGCACTTTGAGCTGGTGTATGGAAAGTGCTATACAAATACAGATGTATTATTATTATTATATTATCAAGAGGAGAATAAAAAGTGCTCCTGCAGCAGGATGACCTCACCATGTAACATGTGTTGTCCTGCAGGTCCCAGGACTTCTGCTGTGAGGCGTGTGGGGGGGGGCTCCATGCGCTCCGCCCTCCTGGCTCTGACCCCCAACAGTGACCCCAGCGCAGAGGACGACCAGGCTAAAGAGCTGGCTCAGCAAATCAACTTCAAGGTACAGACGCTGGCTGCAACACGAGGGCTGGACAATAAACATTCATAACAAGCTCTTACCCTTCATTATTTTTCACAAGTGTTTCAATACTGTCTGATTCAAATGAGAAAAACTCATTTCTGTTTATCCCAACAGTCAAGAGAAATCAAGGCTTAGTTTGAAAAGTATTTTAATTTCAATTGTAATTGTGTTTGTGTTTGCTGTTCCTGTAAACCCAACACAACATAAGTACCAAATTCATTGAATCCTCACAACTCTGCTGCTCTGTCTCTTCTTGACGACAGCAAAGTGTGGTCATCAATACAAGTCTGTCCCTGACTAACTGAGTGAGGAGAACAGTCCAAGCGTTTGTGAAAACAAAATGTACTCCATTGTGAAGGGGAAAAAAAGGAAGATGTTGTCGGTCATTAGACTTGTGATTTCTCTGTATTAAGCTCTCTTTGCATCAACCACAGCCATACTCACAACCAAAACCCTACTAACACTTTATAAATACTTCTTATAATACAGAAATACAGATTTCTTTCTCCAATTAATCCTGTACCTACCATTTTGTTTTCATTATTATTTATATTTTGTAATGTTTCTAGTGCAGTAACCGTTGAGGATTTGCTTGTGTTGCTGCTTTGTGGGTTTCGTAGTGAGTCCATGATGCGTATATTCTTGTAGAGTTTCTACCTTATAGAAACTCTACAATATACGCATCATGAGTGCAAATGATAGCTGAATGCTCTAGCTTTGATGAGCTTTGATGCACACATCTAATACATGTATATCTATTTGCACCATAACAGCTTAGAGCAGGAGGTAACCAAACTCTGGCAATGGTTCCGGGTTTTTCAGTTTTCTGCAGAACTGCTAATCCAAAAACATTTACAGGTGACACTGCTCTCTTTCGTCTTGTCCACAACAACACACACGCTAAACATGAAGTAGATCAGTCCAAGGATGGGAGACATAATCAAAACGATTATACATACACATAAACAGACCCATGGGTCATTATAGTATGATGTCGATGATGCTGCCTCGTTTGATGGATGGACCTCACACTGTGGATTGCTGCAGCAGCATGTTCAGCTGTTCACTGCACAGTTAAGCTTATTCTGTTATTTCATTTCTTGGCTCTTTGTAAAGGACCACATGGGAAAACAGCTTGGTCAAATGTTGGGTTTCTGTTGAAGCTTAACATTTTCAGAAAACTCTACAGATTGTCATTGAGGAAGGTGGAATTATGTCTCAAATAAGGGCTCAATACTGTCAAAGACCAATTGAATGCGTATGACCAACGTTTGATGAAAGATTTGGAGAAAAGTTGCAGACAATACACTTGGAGGTGTCTTAATATGCAGGGTGGCGGACCTCTTTGGACGCCCCAGGCCCCAGTACTGTAACTGTGTTGTATTTTCATTTCATTTACAGAACATGTACTGTATCAAGATATACAAGGTTTACTTGGTATACAATTACCTATATCATGATATAGGATTTTGAAAATATGTCCCCCCCCCTTAAAATACACATATTAACACACACACACACACACACACACACACACACACACACACACACACACACACACACACACACACACACACACACACACACACACACACACACACACACACACACACACACACACACACACACACACACACTCACTCAGACATCTACCCATCCATCCAGTATTATTATACAGTCAGTGTGTCATTGACACTTCCTACATGAAAAGTCCTTTATAGCTCAAATTTCATATACTGGAAATGTGTTAGTGCTATGTGAATGTACATTATACTGAATTTAGCATATGAACCATTATAGTAATTCCGCCATTGTTAATGATTTTAAACAATCATTGATCAACAAACAGACTTTTATTTTCTTTCTTGGCTCGTCTCCTTTTAAATGAGATACAGCCATGCTATACATTTAGTTAAGTCATCTGAAGTGAACCACAATGAAGTGGAAATATCATGCATTGTATTGTTATATTTAGCATTGTTGAAGTAATTGTGTGTAATAGTTTATAATAACTGTATTTGAGGCCATGTTGTGACTGCAGTGTCCTGTGTGTTACTGCAGGAAGAGTCCAGTTTATCCAGACAGCCCAGTGAGAGCGGGGGTGCAGAGAGTGAACCTTCCACGTCCCCCCAGGGAGACTCCTCCTCGTCTGCAGAGCAGCAAGAGTCTGAGGGGCCCCGGGCCGAGCAGGTAGGTGTTACACTGCCCCCCCACAACATATGACCTGCCTGCAGCCTGCAACAGATTTTAGAACGATAGTGTAGTGGCCGATTATCCAAAATACGAAGTTCCAAGCAGTGGCGTAGCTATGGGTGGGCCCGGGTGGGCCTGGGCCCACCCACATGCACGTCTGGCCCACCCACATGCACGTCTGGCCCACCCACAGCCAATCAGCGCTTCATAGCGCAGAGCCGGGAAGCCCAGAAGGAAGTGCCACAAACTGCAGTTCATCTAGTGGCCGACAGGGGATGGATGCAAAAAGGAGCAATTCCCATAGACCCCCATGTTAAAATGCCCAACTTTACAGCAGAAATAAACATGTTTCTAGCCTGGATCCAATAAAACGTATTCTGGATATAGTTAGATTCCACCTTCATGACAATGGAATAGGGAGTGCATTTTTTTACCGTGAGTTTTTATAGTAAGTAAAGTAACTTTTGCCGTGAGTGAATGAGCGAGGGGGCGGAGCAGTTTACACACACGCAGCTGCTACATGCAGCAACACAGAACACACACACACGGAGGAGATGGCGGAGAGAACGCGCTCCGAGGTGTGGTTAAACTTTACCCGTCTCGATGTGGACAATGCTCGTTACCAAAAGTGCAATAAGAGTTTAGCATGTAAGGGCGGTAACACGAGCAATTTGTTTAAACATTTATCAAAAGTGCTCCACATCCAGACGGAGGAATGCACCGGGTTCGACCGTCTTTCTAGCAGCTCTGTAGCCCCATCCACGAGTAACGTTTCCACGTCAGGTGTTATGTATGCTAGCAGCAACACACGGAGTTAACTACATGATACAAACATGGGTTAATGATTAGAGGAAACTGAGTTATTTAGTTTGTTAAAGTTTCAGCTATTCTGTTTACAATTCTGTCATCAGATTATTTAATACGATTTGTTAAAACATTGTTGTTTCTTTTGATGTGAAATATTATTTATTTAATTTAAATAAAAAGCAATGTTAGTTTTGTTCACAATTTGTTTAGTTAGTTTACTTTATTTTTTTCTCCAAAAGAACCGATAAAAGTAATGTTAAAGGACCGGATCGATAAGACAGACATACTTTATTGTCATTTCAACAAGACACAGAGTGTACTATTAACACGAAATATCGCTGTACTGGCTTACAGGAACAGGACAATGTAAAAACTTGCTAAAATTGTACATATAAATAAATAATAGTGACGTGGTGCTGATAAAATTAAAGATAAAGTGTGCGTTTAAAATATAAAGACTTACTATACATATAAATAAACATACTATATAACAAATATGTGCTCTTTACACAGCGTAATGTAATCTTTATGTTACTGGTCTACTTGCTGTTCAGCAGTCTGATGGCTTGGGGGAAAAAGCTATTGTAGAATCTGGCTGTTCTGCTCTTAATGCTGCGGAACCTCTTGCCGGAGGGCAGCAGGGAGAACAGAGCATGGTGAGGATGAGTGGGGTCTTTAAACATGTTCTGGGCTTTTGTCAGGGAGCGTTTCTGAGCGGTGTCTCTGATGGGAGGGAAAGAAACTCCGATGATCTTCTCTGCTGTCCTGACCACTCTCTGCAGAGACTTCCAGTCTTTGGCGTTGCAGTCTCTCGACCAGATGGAGATGCCGCCGGTCAGCACGCTCTCTATGGTTCCTCTGTAGAACGTGGTGAGGATGGGAGGGGGGAGCTGTGCAGGAAGTGTAGGCGCTGCTGTGCCTTCTTAAATAGTGATGTCGTGTGAGTGGACCAGGTCAGACTGCTTGTGATATGCACCCCCAGGAACTTGGTGCTGTCTGTAGTCTTCACTGCTGTGCCGTTGATGTGGAGTGGTGGGTGACAGTGCTTTTTGTTCCTGAAGTCGACAATGATCTCTTTTGTTTTATCGACATTCAGGATCAGGTTGTTGGTGTTACACCAGTCTGTCAGATGTTTCACCTCCTCCCTGTAGGCCTGTTCGTTGTTGTCCCTGATGAGTCCCACCACTGTTGTATCGTCCGCGTACTTTATGATGTGGTTGGTACTGAACCTGGAGCATAAGCATAAGCGCTATCGATAAAAGTAGTAGTACCGTTAAAGCCTTAACGATACCCATCCCTATGTGGATGTCAGTTTTACTCACAATCTGAGGCCGCCGTGCCTATGTTTTTTGTTTGCACTGCTAATGTATGCTTATGTTCTATTAGTGCATTAAAAAATCATTAATGAAGTTTCAGCTCAGACCCCACGCTTAATATGTCTCCCCCTGGCCCACCTACATTTCTCCAGGCCCACCCACACAATAATTCCTGGCTACGCCACTGGTTCCAAGGGCACTTAGCCTACAAGGCGATTTTGAGTGTTGACTTTAGTTTAAAATGTCATAAAACCTCTAATGATAAAGTCACGTTTTGAGGGTTGTATTCACGTAATATTTCATAGATCCCATGGCGTTCCATTACTGACTTCAACACTTTAAAGGGCCCATGTCATGCTTTTCCGGTTATTACCTGTCCCCTTGTGTGTTATGAAGGTTTTTCATAAAAATGTAAACGGTCTGCAGAGTCACAAACCCTCAAAGTACACCCTGTAGGGAGTAAAACACAGAAAAGACCTGTCTATGCTGCCCCAGAACGCCTCGTTGGAGATTTCTCTTTTTCCATTGTTTGCTTCCTGGGTTCTCTGACGTGTGAACACCCAAATCAACAACAAATGACCGGATTGGCCCAAATGGACCAATCCGCGGAGCCCCTCACGCACCAGGATCCCTTGGCTAACTAACAGGGAGTCCCCATTGACTTGCATGGAGCTCCCTGAACGCTGGTAATAGACGAGTTGGGATCGCGGAGAAATGCTTTCCGCAGATCCATTCTTACAGCGTTAGAAACCTTCTTCTTTCTCAATATCAAGCCACACTTATTGTTTTACTTCGGCTGTGAGTGTTTGTGTGTGCTCAGGATGAGTTTTGCTTGTTCTCGCTGTATCACCGACCCGGAAACCTGTCCGCTCCTCGCAGCAGCTCGCAGCAGCAATGAGCCTCGCAACGTCCCGACCAATCAGAGCACACTGGGCTCACAGGGAGGGGGGGGCAGGAGCTCCAACAAGCCGTTTAGGACAGAGAGTGAATACATATCAGTGATGCAAATTAGTCGCTTTTCGGCGCCTCCCGCTTTTTTAACGCTGATTTGGGTGACTTCTGTAGTTTTCGTTTGGGGGGGGGGGTCAGTTGGACTGACGGACAACTTCTCACTTCAAAACATAGACTTTACTTGGGCGGGCCGCCCACGTATAGCCTATTAACGGCCACCAAAGTATATTTTTGTATCCATCAGCGAGCACGACTAGTGGACAATGATCCCTCGCTCTTCGCCTCCTGTACCTGTTCGCTCTGCTATCGCCTGAAGGGTCTGCTAACAAGCGACCAACAGAATACAAACAGAGGAGTCACATGTTGTTGCACATCAGTCATGCGCAAATGCGGCGCACTTCTGCGCTGTAACCCCGCTGCGAGGCTCTGGCGAACTATTACACCAACGCGGTTCCAGGGCCGGTTCGGAGCTAGAGCCTGATAAGCACCGGTGACGTCATGACGCAGCAGCAGCAGCAGTCGGTTGTGTGAAGCAGTAAAGCAGACTTAAAGCAGTAGAAACACTTTCGCAAGCAAAGAAGAAGAAGAAAAACTGAAGCCCTTAAAGTCAAAAGTGTATAATATCTACCTGTAAATAATAATAAAAACCCTTGATTTATAACTTAACATCTCTGTCTCCTCTTGATCTGAGTATATTATAAAGAATAGCCAGTTAATTGAAGCATTATACAGTTCTGTTTTATATGAGTGTTGAGAGCTGTATCCATAAATCTCTTAATTTCCCCCTCAAAGTGCACCAGATTGATGCATTTAACTTCAATTTAAAGATACAAATCTTCCCGGGGTAGCATGCCCCCGGACCCCCCTGGAGGAGGTGAGGTCCCCCCACAAATAAACAGGTTCATATGGATAGGATACTAGATACGTTTGCACACTCATTATATATAATGATAATATATATGTTTCATTGCGGAGGACCCCCTGTTTTGTGTGTCCCCCACTTCTTAAACCAAAGTTACACCCTTGATAATCTCATAGACTTGAACAGTCTGCTTTACGGCAGAAACTTGATCGTAAACAATAATAAACATAAACCTTGCGCAGTCCAGAAACAAACAAAACTATACAAAAACTGTATAATTCTAACTAATGATTATCAAATTCATTTAAATTAAATTAAAAGAATATGCCGCTCCGGAAAAAAGAGACCACTCCAAATGATTCTTAAATCTCAATCTCTACATGATGGCAGCCATTCCATTCCAGTGTCTGTTGGATTCCAGCACAGGGACATTTGGTCAGTAGTTTATAGAATCAAAAGAAAACATTTACATTTTACTCAAACTGTGGGGGAAACTTCTGAAGCAATTGGAGTCAGGACTCAGAGAGACACGGGGAGAGCTGGAGCTTTGATGTCAAACACTGATGGTTTATTTGGAGTTACGGCCGGAGAATTCACATCACAAGTCCAAGAGCCAGAGGTTCTGACTTCACGGTAGAGTTGCCACGTCAATTCTGAAGAACTCTACCTCAGACCCATGTATTTAACTAGTTCTGAGAGCATCATCAACATGCTGCATAACAAGATAGAATCATAACACCTCTATCAGCTGACGCCAACAGGCAGGAACAGGGAGACAGAACACTGAGAGCACAGCAGCCAAGGTTACGAGGTGCGTGTGCTCAGTCAGGACAGTTTGAACTGATAAACTGGGTCAAAGTTATGGGCCTTGGGAAATATTTCCCCAACACCAACAAATACCTATAAATAGTAAACCAGAGAAACTGCTAAATGTGCAGTGGTCACTTCATTGTTTCCGGAGCTGTAAATATGTTCCATAAATACGCCTAAATGGCTCTTACAGATAGGCAATTCATCACACAAACACTGAGTCACCTTTATTATTATTATTATTATTAAGATGATTCATGATACAGCACCATTGTTTACATTTTGTTCATGGTTATATTGTCTTTGAGTGTGTCCTGAATTGTCCACACTGCTAGATTAGTCATATCAAACATGTCTCAGGCCAATCTAATAAATATAAGCATAAACCTAAACAAGAAAAATAACCAATATGTCCTAATATGCATTTCTATGGGTTATGATAACATGGTATTTGAATAACAGCTGTTCATTCTGAAAGTTTGCCAAATCTATGACATAAGGCATTTAGAGAAGCAGTCCACTCCCAAACAAAAAAAAGTTGAATGTCTCTCAATGTTCCTACATTACGGACTAGGTTACCGTCAAGATTGCAATAAAGATAAGAATAAAATGGAATAATAAAACATATTCCTTGGTGGAATTGATCTGCAGATGCTCCAGTCAAAATAAGACCACACTTTTCTATGGATGACCGAGGCCAAATTATAGCCTGCAAAAGACACACATTGTGCTCCTGAAGCGGTTGTTGATCACTGATGACCGGCGGATAGGGAACCAGCAGTCAATGACGGTATCAAACAGTCATTCACAAGGCGAGTAAAAGGCTTAATGTAAAGTTGATTAACTATTTACGCGTGTGTGTCCATTTTTATGTTTGATTGTTTTTTTTGACCAATTTAACTTTATTGTCACCATTTTTTCAATATGTCGATGCTTCAGCGAGTAAATTAGAATGATCCAACTGGTAGGGTCCGTTTCTAAGAAATATCCACATTCTCAGAAACGGTTGCAGTTGTATATATCACAGGCATTGTGGGGAAGTTTATTACAGGAAGAATATGAAGTGAAACTTGAATTCATGTCGTCGTTTCATAATAAATGCTGACGTTTATTGCAATCATTTCAGGAAAGGAGCCTGCTTTATGTTATTAGTCCCACCTGTGCTGTCGCTGCTGGGACAATACACATGAGTGCTCTGATGCTGCAAGGCTTTCAAGGATTATTCAGAAATAAAATGAAACATAAAGTACAAGTACGTGAAGGATCCAGTCATCCTCTCAAGGATCCTGTGAGTATATTAGAAGAGCCTTGTTTCTCTAATGTGTAAACACTGAGGCGGTGTAAACAAAGCCTAAAGAGTGTGTTACCTTATTGTTCTTTTTATATTGCGATATCAACCATTATGATATAGTCTTTGTGAGTGAACACACTTATATGGGTCAAATATTTGTATAGATAATTCAAGATATTTCGTCACTATATTTCATCAGGATATCTCATCACGTTGATGCAAGATCCATGCAAATATCCGATATTGCCATAAATCTGTTCTGCTTATTGATCTGAAGCTTTATCAACGATGGTCAATACAACCAGAGATATGTAAGGGGTCCTTTCTTTCTCATTTCCTCAAATCACCCTTACAGCATCCTGCAGGTCAACAACAACAGAACATGTTGTTCCTGATAAAACTATACATGGTCTGGTGACCATGACAACACTATTTGGTTCAACAAATAAACAGCACACAGTGCCTTTTAGCCATTTCTTTACTGAAAAACATGCATTAAAAGGAAAGTGCAGTTGTTGTATTGGATCAGTGATTTCCAAGTCTGTTGCAGCTAGATATATCGTATCATAGTTGATTTATCAGGCTGTTTTTTGTAATCTTTTGTCGGGCCCCCACTACCTTTATTGAAGTGACAGTGTCTAAAGGGGGAGACAGAAGATCAAATGGTCCCAGTCAGGATTCAAACCCGGGTCCTCCGCATGAGTACCTACTCCATTATAGACCCTAATGTCCTTTTTAAGTACCTTTACATCAACTAAGTTTAATGTAGTGTCTTCAAACATATTAAAGTGGAAGTAAAAACAATACAAAAACAGCCATTGCATTAAAGGTCACCTATGATGCTATTTTTAGGCAATAGCATAGGTCTCAGATATATAACAAAATATAAAAAACATGTCTATGAAGTGTTTTGCTCAAAATACCAAACAGATCACCCATTCTAGCCATGCCTCATATCCCTCTGTTTATCTTCTTGCTCCAAAAGTGCTGATTCTGGGTATAAACAGGTCTCTCTTGAGAATGAGACACGGGGCGTTTCTCAATATCGAGTACGCTTGCTTGGTAGCACATGTCTTCCGAGTCACTTGCTTCAGAAGCGAGGCAAGAATCCTTCCTGGCATTCGGAAAACGAAGAGTGGAACAGGCGAGCAAGTGTGCAGGTGTGCGTCATGAGAGGCCCCGCCTTACATTTTCCGCCACAGATTTGGAAAAATTGGTCCGTGCGCAAAGCATTGTGGGAATTTTAAGACCGCGGAGTCTACACATGTGCAGCCTCGACATTTCTCCAAACGAAGTACGCCGGGCTCGGTAGAATTCCAAGTATGCTGGATATTGGAACAGTCCTTCGGCGGCACTCGATGACGTAGGATGCTAGAAATAGTGGCTCTGGAGCAGCTTTGCTCGACATTGAGAAACACCCCCTGTGTCTCAATGAGATGTTCACCTGTATAAATAAAGGCTTAAAAGAAATAAAGCTTCTTTTTTTTTTTTACTGAAAATAAATAAATAAGAAGGGGCGGAGCTTATGCTGGCTCATGCGGGACCTGGCAGAAACTGTCTAAAATGCTGCCGTGATGAAACGCAAAGATTATTAGATCAAGGATTCTCTCTGAAACAGTATGGAGCTCAAAGGCTTTCTCTCTTGCCGGTTATACCACAAGGTGAGTTCCTTTTCATTTCCTGCTTCTTCACACACATGCTCTGTGCAGTACAGGTTAGCTCTGAGTGTTAGCGATGCTAATGTAAACAGTCGGGCATTGTTTCTGATAGCAACGTTTCTGATAGTGCCGTGGGTCCGCCGCCGATTTGACATCATATCGACCGCAAATCTGGATCAGCTCCGTTGTAGCCCCGTTTTTAGAGATTTGGTTATGGAGGAAAAGAGAGAGGGTTTTATTTTCTGACGCTGCGTGAGTTCCCTGACACAAGGGGATACATAGTTATGTATAAAAGACATCAAAAAGTGCATTTTGCATGATAGATCCCCTTTAATATCACAGTTTGACAGTGATGCTACAGCTAAAGACATGATAACTCACAGTTGCTGGTTGCCATAGAAACACACCATCGTTGTGGCTCAGGAGTCATTACAGTCTGACATGACTGAATTGGATGTGACAAACAAAACTAAAATATACTCGGGCACTTTAGAAATGAACGTCCATCAATGTCCGATGGCCATCACTGTGGTGCTGCACATTCCCAGCTACATGTGTGTCGGGGGTCTCTCTCCCCTGGACTAAATGACAGCAGGACGAGCGGGCGCCTGTCAGTGGAGTCACAGCTGTGCTCACTCTGCCCCCCCGACAGCACGCTGACATGTCCCAGTATGATGCCTGCAACCTTTTTTAGCTTTTGTCATCTGTAATTTCTTGTTCGCCTTACAGTCTAGCTACCAGCACTGTCAACCCTGACATGTTGAGTATCCCAAAGTGTTATGTGAGTACTGGTCCCCAGCACATAGAAAGGTAGCATGAATAACAATGAGGGTTGTAAACTACTCAACAGCCCTTTTAAATATTTATTTTTTAACCTGCAGTGCACCGGCTGGCTTTTAGCGAATAGAGGCTTTCACACCGTAGTATTTTTCCCACAAAGGTTCATCTGTACTTAGTTCATGAGAACTCTTTAGTTCTCATGAATTAAGTACAGATTGCGTTCACACCGGAATAAGTTCCTGGGGAAGGATTAGGCAAATGAAGCCGCTGACATCACTTCTTCTTCTTCTGCTTTGGGTTTACTGGCAGGCCGCAAAGGCCCCATCAGAAATGGGAACCTTTTTCTCCCACGAAAGTCCCTGCTCTCTAGGAGGTAAAAAAGGTTCTGATGAACTAATTTTAGTTCCGGCTCTTTTTGGTGTGAACGCGACATTTCGGCACTAAAGTGGGAAAAGTACTGCGGTGTGAACGTGGCTATTGTATTGCATGAGAATGGTACTGTGAAGCTGACCGTTGAGCGGCCCAACCAAGCAAGGAGGCAGAGGCAGAACGTCCAAATACAACCCGGTGTGGGCATTTATTCAAATCATGGGCACATGTTTCACAGCCTCAATATTGCTGTCCACCTGAACACAGTCAGCAGCCACAAGGATCTCACACACACTACCTGTCCACTGACAGGGAAAACAGAGCCTAAATACACACACACTAATCAGGCCAATAAGACACAGGTGGGGGGGGGAGACAACACAGGGCACCAGGTGAACACAATCACCAGCCACAGACAAAACGGGAGGGGGAACACTTTCAAACTAAACCACATATATTCCAAGGCCCGAAGCCGTCAGTCCACAGTGACAAAGTTACCTTCGTCACTGGTATGATGGAATATTTTATTGCACAATACTAATTCATCCAAAATAAAAAAATCCTATGTCTCCATGCAACATAAAATGCGGGGTTTGAATGGCCCATAACGACTTCTAACTAGCTCCCTCAGTATTAAGTGAATGTTAGGTGCTACTTATGGGGACGTTGTTGTCCTCTACCCAGTCAGCAATACGTTGTTGACTAGAGCAGCGGTCCATTAACATATCCTTTGGTTCCGGGTGTATCTATATTATGCGTATACAATTCTAGAATCAAGGCTATACGAACAGAGGGAAGAGAAAGAGTTGCTCCGTCTGATATTTCAGAACCTTGGACAGCACCATGGAGTCCTCAGTACCCAGCAGTTACGGTACGTCCACACAGCAGCTTTTCAAAAATCTTGAAAATCTTGGAGCTGGGCGTGTCTGAAAGCTTGGGGATTTCGCGACCAACAACCAATCACATGAATCTCCCGCCCCCGACATACAAAGCAAAAAAACCCGGTTCTTCTCCACTATTTCTTTTAACATTTTGAACATTTATGAGATTAATGTCTATGGTGCTATTTTATGCTACATTCCATGCTGGCTAATGATACTGTCTATGCTTGCTAGCAACGAAGTAAACTAGCAACGAAGTAAACTGGATATAAAATCCCCAAACAAGCGAAAACCTACTAGTTTCACCCACTGTCTCTGCCACCTCCCTCCATGCCTGGTTCCTCCGGTTTGTATCCCGGTAAGTAAATAGGGACTGGTCATAAAGAACCGGGTGATTTGCTACCGCAATAACTAACTTCTCCTCCACTTTTGTTAGGAATATAGAATGAACTGCGGGTCTGGTTCTCCCAGCTTGCACGCGGTTTGATTGGCTAGCGCTTGAACTGTCAGATTTGCATAAACGGGATTTGATTGGCTGTCGCTTCCAGCTCAGCCTCAAAAGTTGAACATTGTTCAACTTTGAAATCCTGAAAATCCTGGAAATCCTGGAAATCTTCGCCTCGCCCCCCCACAATGCAGTTCGGCGACAAGCGAGGGAAAGTGACGTCATCCCCATTCAAAGTCAATGGGCTGGAAGCGGTGGACAAATCGCCAAAAGCTTCTGTGTGTACGGGCCGTTAGGCTGCTGAGATTTCACAGCTGAGATTCTAACTTGCACTAACCTCAGTCAGATAAAGGCTGAATGAATCAGGCAGACACGATTCAGTCAGCAACCCTTCTGCACTCTCTGCTGCTAGGGGATGGAGAGGGGGGGCGCACTTTAACAAGGACCATGCATTCTGGTCAGTGTGCTCACAAAGGGAAGGACCTCTTTCTGTGTGAAGCTAAACACATACTGTAGACACACTGACTTTTGACTTTGGGAAACAACACTAAAAACCTGACGCTTGCTTACCGCACACTTGCAATATATTACATCACCCAAACGTTGATGCAAAATATCCGCCTGAACTATGAATCTAAGTCACTGACATGCAGCATAGTTGATACTAAGGATTATTTAGGCTTTACTAATTCCTTCTCCTGATGTCTGGCATAATTAAAATCATGACCTGCGTTCAGCATTCTGTTTGTTTTTCAATCCATTTAAACTCCACAGTATTGGACGGAGCGGCGGGTGTTCCGAAGCTCCACCGTGTACAATCAGAAGCTTTATATGCTGCTGTGAATTACACATCTTTCTTATTGTCCCTTTTAATTGATGGCATGCTTCATCCCCCTGCTGACATCGCACTGAGCTCCAAAATCATTTTGAATATGTACGGAAGGAAATGATTCTGCATGCTGAGTAAGCAGCAGCGCCATGCCAGCTGTATTTGTTGCCGAGTTACTGTAGTTAAAGCAGCTAGATATCAGCACTCTTGAAGCCTGTGCTGCCGTGGCTTCTTTTCACTACTTCAGATGATGTGGACAAGCTTTGTTGCCTAAGAGGATAGATTTTGGCGCCAGCTGCCACCCAGACCCGGTCTGAAGGAGCAGAGGAGGGTCAACTTAGATTAGTATTTGAGTTTGAGGAGGGCCACGTCAAAAATAGCACTCACCATCTGCCGCTGGAGTCAGAGAGATACAACTTGTGTGGCCCTCGGTTTCCCACACTGCCTTGCTGCTGTTCCCTGAGTACAGAGAGATGTAGGATCACTTTGAACTGCTTCTGCATGCTCCCTCCAGTCACTCTCTAATTGGGTGAGATGTTTGTTTCTGTGAGTCTGTCAGGTTCCATCTGCACCGGTCACTCCGTATCAACAGCAGCGTCATGACTGTTCCTTTAAAGGGGACCTATCATGCAAAATGCACTTTTGTACATCTTTTATACATGAATATGTGTCCCCGGTGTGTCAGGGAACTCACCAAGTGTCAGAAAACACAACCCTCTCTCTTTTCCTCCTTAGCCAAATCTATAAAAACGGGGCTGCAACGGATCTGATACAGATTTGAATTGTTCTGACGTCAGAAAAGGGGTGCTCCGCCTATATGGGCAACTCTCCACCTATCAGGGGAATGAGAGACCGCTCGAAAGCGCTGGAGATGCTGTAGTACATATGCCAGGCCTGTAAGTGGCGCTGTAGTCTGCCACAGAAGCAGAATCAGCCCTTGCAAAAACAGGGCTGGAAAAGAGCAAATAGAGCGAAATGAGGCATGGCTAAAATGCATGATCTGTTTGGTATTTTGAAATAAAAACTTCACAGACATGTTTTATATAGGTATGGCCCTACAATATATGTTTCAAATATAGCATGATAGGTCCACTTTAAGTAATTCAAAGTATTTCTGCTGAAAATGCCAAAAGGTGTTAATGTGCTGATCCAGGAAGCTTATACATTACTAATTACTTCTATGAATACATACTTTTTCGCCATGTTTTTATAAAGCCATAATTGAAGTTTCAATATTCTCATTTACACAACTTTTTTTACTGCTGTCAAACAATGGAATGATTATGAATTAATGATGAATACTAACTTTTAATCATAAAATAATCAAGTGATTATCAACAGCTAGGAAATAACTGCCATTTCCTAGCTGTTAATAATCACTTGATTATTTGATGAGGACAACATTGTCTGACTACAGGTTATTAAACACTGTGTGATAGACATTCAAGAAGAGTCATCACAGGCGACAAAAGGTTACACCCTGCCCCACACCCTCCGCTGGCAAGGAGACATAGAAATATGTATTTATAGATTATATTGGCTTAATGTCTCAGTAAATAAGCTGCAAATAAAAGCAGAGGAAGGGCAGCACAGCTGTCTTATTATACAAATTACAGCCTCATAGGATCAGAAATAAAAGAGCTATGAGTGCAGAATATAAAAGATTTCAGCAAAACACTGAACTATTGTTTACATGTGCTGAAGAGCAGATGCTCCACTTCTACAATGTTTGTACTCAGTGGTGTAATTCACTTCAGATACACTTGTTATATTCCATGGAATGCTCTTAACATCCCGATAGCAATGAATATCTGAAGTGCTTTGACAAAAAATACATAATATCTCATCTGTGGAAGCCGTAGTTCTGTAAAAAGCACGACCAATCATCTGAGCCGGCTAAAGTAACTGGATGGCCTACCTGCCTGTCAGCCTTCCATCTGTGCACAAACTTATCTCGTGCCCTCATTGGTCATGTGCGCATTCGTGTGTGTTGGAGGAGGGGCTCTGTAAGGAAGTGGCAGATTTTTTCCGGCTGTGTATTTTCAAATTCTAGCGCACTCAAGCTGGTTTCTCCAAAATGACCTACCCCACCTTTAAGTACAAGATCTGAGCTCTTTTTTTACTTTAGAACATTAACCCTTGTGTTGTCTTGCTATCAATTGTTGTCCTTCCGGTTTGACTATTCATAAAGCATTTAGTATAAATAATCACCCAAATCCATTTGACACCTTTTAAGGCAACTGTATTCCTACTTGTTACCACGAATGTTCCTCCTCTTGTTGGATTGTATGGTCAATGTTGAATGACTTTACAAAATGTACCCCAGAAGACCACATACATACATATATACATTTGAATAAAACCCAAAACTTAATGAAAGTGATCATAATTAATTTCACGTGGAAAACGATCAAACATGTTCTTTCTGGCACTAACAAAAAATAAACCTTTATCTCGACATAAAAACATTTGGGGAAGGGACACATTTGACCCGAAGACAATGGGAAGGTTAAAGGTTCTGTGACTGAGCTCCGCACAACTGGAGCGAACAAGCAGGGAATGGATCCATTGGGGAATTGTTTATCCTCTAATGGCTGCTTTTGTCTGAATGTCCTCCACAGGCAGAGGCGTCTCCAGCCACAGAGACAGAGGGACTCAGCCCCCCCGCGGCCCCCAGCACCGGGCGCCCTCTGAGCCCCCGGCAGCGCCGCGCCCAGCAGCACAGCCAGAGGAACCAGAGGGAGGGCAGGGAGGCCGCCAGCAGGCCGCCCTTCACCCCCGCCCCCCGGCTCCCCCTCGAGGAGAGCAGCGCGGGCTCGGTGGTCCTCATCGTGCTGCTCACCCTGGCCCTGGCCGCTCTCATCTTCCGCAGGATCTACCTGGCCAATGAGTTCAAGTTCGACTACGAGCTGTGAGTGCTCACTTCTGACCCCCCCGGTCCCACCCTAACAGAACTATGGCGGGCTGAAATTGGAAGCAGAGCTGCGGTGGGGGCTGAGTCTGACTCTCTACCCCCCCCCCCCCGCTCCACCACAGAGGGTTGGGGGGGACTTTCATTCCGCTCTCCACAACACCTCCAGGCTGTCTTTTAATCAATGTGAATTTTGCTCTCCGGAGTGTCATGCATTGTTTTTAAACAGGAAGCTTTTTTGTGTTTGTGATGAGTTCAACACACACACACACACACACACACACACACACACACACACACACACACACACACACACCACATGTTCCATACGACTGTCCTGCCCCCTGGGCTTCCGCTTGCTCACATTATTTAATTAATACTGTAACATAGTATGTCAACAGGGTTATAGGGGATTTTTGTTTTAAAGTAATGAATTGGTGGTGGAATCATCTGCTCAGAGTGTATGTGCTATAATGACTTCCTGCTCATGTGCTTTGACTTCCTGTTTGGTCAGGTCAGTCACATTAATAAGGTGATGGAGAATCTTTCCATACTGTCCGCCGCTGAGGACGTCAGATACTGTAATTCACTGAAAAAACTGTCACGGTGACTTTAATTGAATGTATCAGGTCAACAGATTTCACATAACTGTATTCGGTTAGTTGAAAGCAATTATGTTAAGTTTCAATAGTTTCAAATTCATATTATTGCTATCAACTTATCCACGTTTCAGTTTTCTCAGTGTGGTGATAATCCTTAATAGATGAATGCAGACTGCTATACCAACATGTGTGTTACAACATGTTCTATGACCTTTGTAATGTGTGACTGCAGGGGGGGGGGGGGTTGCTGAAGGGATGTTATCAGACTTTCTGCAAGTGAGTAGGGAGATTATGCATTAAGGTCACACTGTTTGACATCATTAAATGTGACCCTGCAGAGTGGTGCAGGGATGACGTATTTTTGTAGGCTGACCGGCAAACGTCCCTAGGGCTGCCTCCTCAAAAACCAATGGGATTTCTCTATTGGATTTCAGGATATTGCAAGAAATTAAATCTTTGTCAAACAAACGTTTATGATCCTTACACGTTTTGTTCAGCAGGATGATCTCCTCATTTGTGAAGCGTAAAATGCAATCGCCAGAAGTAAAAGAATGTAAACCAAACTACATCACGGTCACATGACTTCACGTCACCACCGCTAAGCTAAAGGAGGCTAATGTTCGGTATGATGACGATAAGTAGTCTAATTTAGCCACTGTTGGCTACCACTGTTTTTAGAAGTTTCAGACATTAACTAGTGGGGTATTTACTGACATGTTTTATGGTGTGCATTAAACTGTTAAAATATGTTTAGCTTGTGTTAACTGCAAACCTACCTTATACATTCCTGCACCACTCTATTATAGCTAGATGAAAAAAAAGTGCATCCAAATATTATCAGGTACTCGGCCTCTTTCTCACTATGTTATTCAAGCTTATTTTTTTAACCCCTAATAAACTTATATAATGTAATAATACCACTTGTGTGACAGTCCTTGAAACAGCACCACCTGCGGCCCCATGGTATAATATGTGACATTTCTGCATTAAAATGTCTAAAAACAACTCGACCTATGTCATATATTCTCTTGAGTTGTGTACTTACATTATTCCAAATGTTTTCCAAAATGTTCAAATCTAGAGAATTCTGTCATTTTATTCTAGGCAACACAGGCGTGAGACAATAACATCATTCTTATATTATACAAGTATACTGATAATCATCAACATAAGCTGAAAACTCTTGATATCTTAACTTTACCTTTGGGTCCAATAACAATAATGTAATAACTCCATGACAGAATGTATGTTTAAATAATTATCCTTTTCAGTAAAAAAAAAAAAGAAGTAAAATAAGTTCCCTCTGCATAAAAAGAGGATAGAAAAAAATGTATACATATTTTTACATTTGTTTTTTGTGTTCCCTTTCATTACCATGATAGGTAACTGAACAGCTAGGCATACTCACGTTTATCGCAATATTGGAAATTCCCCAATATCAGCTGGGTTTTCAACGTGATCTGTAATACAAGTGTATATTGTGCCATCCTTAGGGTAACGGTCGGTGCGTTTCATTTAATCGCCATGATATCCTCTTTACCTGTTGTGTTTGCACTTCTCTTCCAGTAAGACAGCCTTCGTGCTCCCGCTTTTAAAGAAACAAAAAGAGAATCTCAAGGTCATAAAAACCGAAACTGTCGGAGCGCTGCTGGTCACTGAGCCGCTGAGACGGAGCCGGGAGCGTTCCAGCAATGGGGATGAGTTCACTGATCCAGGATGGGTGAATACAACGTGAGGGCAGAGTGTTTTGAACTGTTGTCACCACGGCGACGTTTACAGGTGAGATAATGTCAGGGATTATTTGCACCAGTGAACAAGACTTGTTCCACCGACTGTGTTTACCTCACACACAGGTATGACTCATCGTAGTCTGATTCTGCTCTCAGAATAAGAATCAGAATTCCTTTATTCGTCCCAAAGAGGGGAAATTTACATTGTCACAGCAGTCGAAAAATTAAAATAACACACTGTTCTATAAAAATGCATGCACATAGTATTTCAAATAAAAATTACAGAAGTACACAATCAGGGAAAATAAGTAAGTAGGCAGTATTTATAAAATAAGTGTAACATTGTAAAATACTGTGTGGTAGCGGATTGATTGCAGTGGTAAATAAAAAAACATTTATCTATTTACAGAATACCATCAATAAATGGTGGTACTGTAATCCCATTCATTTGTATGGGTCCTCCCTGCCCCCCCCCCCCTGATGTGTCATGGTAATTACGCCCCATCCCTGTGCATTAATCTCTTGGTTTGCTTGCATTTTCGAAAGCTGTATGCAAACAGTCCCACTGCTCGTACACATAGACTCGAGCACTGTCTCACATGAACCCTGTTTATGTGAAGTGTTCAGGCTTCATCAGCTTGGTAGCATGCAAACAGCTCGGAGGAATTCTGTCTTCTTTATCTGAGCAACATCTAACTCCTGCATGTTTCCAGGTATGCCTTGAAAGCAGCAGAATCTCTGCCTCTTCAGATATTGTGCTTTAGGCTTGTATACTCGAACATAAAAAGAAAATCAATTTCTTAAATAAAATTATGTTTTTCATGTATTTCACAAGTCATGCAACAGTGAGTATGGTGCATTTCTCTAAACATTCACTAATGTGTGTAGAACACATTTTGCTACCCTTGTCATCTCAAAGTTTCTATATAAAGCTGTGAATAATCAGTCATATAGACAGATGTCTGACTGTCTGTGAAGCACAGGAAATGAGCTGTGTATCTCTGAGATGTTTCTTTCTTTCTGGTGTCAGTAGAGCCTGGTTTGATTAATGCTTACAGCTTATTCTCCCTGCACTCGAATCTGAATTATTAAAGGTTTATGTTTAAACAAGATTGTACTGCCATGCTCTTGACTGTGTGAGTTAGCTAAATGCTAACATGCTAATGCTTCATCTCCAGAACATTCATCACCCTGTCACGGTTTTACCCCTCTTAGTCCACAGATTTTGACTAATTAAATCAATCAATTTGACACAAAATATTGATTTAACAGACTGTAGAATTACACTATTGACAAATAAGAATGATGTATTCAACAAAGCTGTGCAATAAGCAGGTTTAATGGTTATTAATGCTAACATTAGCCTAACAGCCTAAACACAAAGTAGCCTACAGCTGAGGCTCATCTGAATGCAGTAGTTCAGTACTAAATAGTAGTTTTAGTAATTCGTTACTAAAACAATCTGCAGATTGAAATGTTGACCAGATGGTGGCGCTAAATGAAAAGGATTAAAGCTAAAGTTTTGTAATTTGAAAAATATCCTGCCAAAAGGAAAGGTTCAGCTCAAAATGAGAACAGACAATCCAGTCGGGCTCTAGAGAGCGCCTGTTATACTTTAGTTGGAATGGGAGGGGTGAACACTGAACAGAGGGGTATTCAGTTGGTTGCGAACTATAATCTCACCACTGGATGCCACTAAACCCTACATACTGGACTTTTAAGTCATTAGGGCCCAAGGGACCCAAAGGCGTCCTAGCACGAAGTGCGAGGAACCTATTATTATCCAAGGAATTATTATTATTCTGCTCCGGGAACCCATTTTTGAGGGCCTTACCCCCAAAACACACCAGGAGCGTCTGCGTCGCGTTACGGCCGCGCCGCGGCGGTCGTAAGGATCGCGGCCACTCTAGTCAATGGGTGCTATTACACCACACGCGCCGATTTACGGCTCAGACGCGTCCCAGAAGCGGCTCGGCGCAGCGCTTCTCTAAAATTAGGATGAATCCTATTTTTGCCGCGGCACAGCCGTAAGGTAAAATCGGGCACTGAACAGGTATTGCGTGTTCCAAGTGTGATACATGTGGGGGGATGGGCACATAAGGGGGGAAACACATATATATATAGTGTGTGTGTGTGTGTGTGTGTTGTGTGTGTGTGTGTGGTGTGTGTGTGTGTGTGTGTGTGTGTGTGTGTGGGTGTGTGTGTGTTGTGGTGTGTGTGATGTGTGTGTGTGTGTGTGTGTGTGTGTGTGTGTGTGTGTGTGTGTGTGTGTGTGTGTGTGTGTGTGTTGTGTGTGGTTGTGTGTGTGTGTGGTGTGTGTGTGTGTGTGTGTGTGTGTGTGGTGTGTGTGTGTGTGTGTGTGTGTGGTGTGTGTGTGTGTGTGTGTCTTTGTTAATTAAGAGGACTTTTGGTATGAACACACCGACATTAGCCAGACATTTTTTATTAACAGGACAGGGTCGGTGTCCTGCTAATAAATACAAATTCTAAAACCGTAGAAGTGTTTCTATAGATGTAGAAAGGTTAAATAACCAACAACAACAAAAAAGACCTTTTTAACCACAAAAAACAGAAATTGTGTATTTTCTGTGTGTCAGAACAGCGCTCATACAGCTGGTTTTTGGTATTGCACCCAGTCATGAATATTCACACAGAAGGAGCTCTGATTGGCTGACTGCCGGATGGTCCTGACAATTCATGTTTCTGTGAAAAATGTTGTGTGTGTAATAATAATAATAATAATAACATAGTAATAATAATTAATATTATTATTATGTTATTAATATTATTATTATTATGTCTAATACTACCTGGCTGTACCAAGTGACGCTGAAACTACCTGTGGGAGCGCTCAGGGTGATGGCCAGGATGGTGCGGTGTTGGTGAAGGATGCGAGCCCCCCCCGGCTCTTCTACTGATGTAGTACATCCCAACTGTGTTGACCCGCTCGCTGCGTCAGGGACCGTGAGTGCCTGTGTGAGCCCTGGAGGAACTGCGGTAAATTCGCAGGTATGGAGTCAAGTTGTGAAACAGGGCCGAGGTCGGAGGAATAGGGCCGAGGGCCAGTCTGCCTTATCTAAACAGCTTGTTGGGAAACCTGAACGGAGGATGCCTAAGCCTATTGTTGGCACTGCTGCACAAGGGAATATCAAAGTGATCCGTACGAAGTTGGTGAGTGTTTTTGCTATCAAATTCTCGCCAGACCTTGATGCTGAGACACTGTCCGAATATCTAACTGAACAACTCGGCCGTGATGTTAACTGTCATCGTATTGACACTGCAAGCAGCAGATATAGCTCGTTTAAAGTGTGTGCTGAGTGCAATGAAGTTGCGGAGATGTTTAACCCAGAACTCTGGCCTGAAGGCTCAGTTGTGAGAAGATACTATGAACCACGTAAAGCGAAGGTGATAGGGGCTAGCAGAGCTAGACCTTTTGCTGGTGCGAGGGTACTGAATGGGGCTACGGCTGAGCTGCTTAGCTAAACGTTATGCGGGTTGAATCATTTAACTGTCGCGGGCTGCGCCTGGGCAACAGCGCTGCTGATAGGATCCGACGTGTAGTGGTGGACAACTTGCTACAAAAATGTGACATTTTATGCTTGCAAGAAACTTTCTTACCAAAGCAGGACTTGGGAAAGTTGAACTCTCTTAATGACAATTTTCACGGGGCTGGTGAGTCCACTACGGACCTATCTCTGGGAATAGTGAGAGGAAGGATAGCAGGGGGCGTGGCTATCCTGTGGCACAAAAAGCTGGACACTGTCATTAATGTCATCAGGCTTGAAGTTGACTGGTGTATTGCTGTACAGATCAAAATGAATAACAAGGAGTTTAGCATTCTCAATGTATATACACCATATGAGTCACAGCATAATGAAGATGAATACCTGAACAGACTTGCTTTTATACATTCTTTTATTGCTGATAATCATTCCACCAGTGTTTATGTAGTGGGTGATATGAATGCTGACATATCAGACAAAAGGTCCTTGTTTGCTAAGCATATGCTACAGTTTTGTGATGATAACAATCTTATATTATCAAGCCAAATACTTCTGCCTACAGATAGCTATTCATATATAAGCGAGGCCTGGCATACAACTTCATGGCTTGACCATTGCATAAGCACTGCTAATGCCCATGACACTAAGATCAATTGAGATTGTGTATGAGGCATCAATGTCAGATCACATTCCTTTTGTAATGTCACTAGATTATGATAGTCTCCCTGAGATGTCTCAGGAGGTTAAAAATACCTGTACCACTAAAGTGGATTGGTCCAAGCTCACAAATGAGGATAGGCTATTGTACTATGGGAGAACTGATGTCCTATTGAGTGATGTATATCTACTCAAAGTGGCAACTCTGTGTGTTGATGTGGGTTGTAATGAAAACTCTCACCGTGAAGACCTCTGTAACATGTATGATTGTATTGTGGGAGCTGTATGGGAGGCCAGTAGACCGTGCTGTACCTACTCTAGGAAGAGACACAACGTCAAGCCAGGGTGGAATAAACATGTGGCTGATCAATACGCTGAAGCCAAGAATGCTTTTGGGGCCTGGGTCCAGGCAGGAAGGCCCAGAGAGGGGCCTGTCCTGGATCTCAAAAAGCGTACAAATGCTAGATATAAATATGCAGTTCGTTATGTCAACAAACACACAGAAACATTGAGAGCGGACTCTATGGCTGAAAAGCTCCTTCATAATGATGTGACTGGCTTCTGGAAGGAGGTGAGGGCTCTGAACATGGCCAGTACATCATTACCGTGTACCATAGAGGGAGTATCTGGAGCCCATAACATAGCTGAGTTGTGGAGGCAACATTACTCTAATATACTTAATTGTGTTAAAAGTGACCCCTACAAAGTTGGTAATGTTGTGAAGAGTGACACAGTGGGAATCACAGCTAAAGAGGTTTATCGAGCAATTGCACAGCTAGCTGATAACAAAGCATGCGGCTCTGACCGAATCACTCCAGAGCACCTTAAACTGGCAAGCCCGAAGGTTGCAGTTCTTCTTGCCATTTGTTTTACCGGCCTCATGACTCATGGTATGTTGCCAGACTCCATGTTGACTGTTACTTTGGTCCCTGTCATTAAGGACAAAGCGGGCAAGGTAGGGAGCTTGGATAACTATAGACCAATTGCTCTAGCCAGTGTGTTATCCAAAGTCCTGGAAAGAATTTTGTTAGATAGACTATGTTCTTATTTATGTACCTCAGATAACCAGTTTGGCTTCAAGGCTAAGCATGGTACTGAGCTATGCATCTATGCTTTGAAGGAAATGGTAGAAACATATAGAAGACAGAATTCCACTGTTCTGATTGGTTTCATTGATGCCTCTAAGGCTTTTGACCGAGTTAACCACCATAAACTGTTTTTAAAATTGAGACAAAGGGGTGTGCCTAACAGTATAATTAGGATCCTGGCTTATTGGTATGCCAACCAGAGCATGCGGATCAAATGGGGGAATGCAGTCTCAGCGCCATTTGGTGTTGGTAATGGAGTCCGCCAGGGGGGGCTCACCATGCCTTTTTAATATCTATATGAATGATCTATCAGATGATTTAAATGTCTGTAAAACAGGGTGTGTGATTGGTAATATGATTGTAAACCATCTTATGTGCCGATGATCTGGCTATTGTTTCTCCTAGCAGTGCTGGTTTTCAACAGTTGCTAAATGTTTGTTCTGATTACGGAGTCAAATTTGACGTTAAATACAATGCTAAGAAGAGCGCTGTAATGATCTGCAGAGCAAAAGGGGATAAGAACCTTTGTTTTCCAACATTCTACCTATCAGGGCAGGTGCTGTCTGTTTGCTGTAACACTAAGTATCTGGGACACATCATCACAGATGAAATGGCTGATGATGATGACATGTATAGACAGCGGCGTGTCTTATATATGCAAGCCAACATGTTGGCTAGAACATTCTCTTGGTGTTCAGATAAGGTTAAGGTGAACCTCTTTAGAGCTTATTGCACTCCTCTCTATACTGCCCCCTTGTGGGTCAAGTATAAGAAGGCAAGCCTCAAGAAGCTCCAGGTTGCATATAATGACTGTTTGCGTATACTGCTTAGAAAACCAAGGTGGTGCAGTGCAAGTGAAATGTTCTGTAACGCACGAGTCAACACGTTCCATGCTCTTTTGAGAAATCGAATGTACAAATTCATCTGTCGATTGAATGTTTCTCATAACTCTGTCATTATGCTGCTTTCAAATCTGTGTCTCAGTGCTGTACGATGCCAGTCACCTCTGTGGAAACATTGGTATAACTGCCTTTTTTTATTTATATTTGAGTGTTGTATGTTTTTTGTAATAATGGACCAAGAGTCTCTTTAAATAAAGATGATGATGATGATGATGATGATATCATTAGGTCTAATATTTCTATATTTCATTGCACCTTTACTATAGCTTTTATCTGATAATATACTTTAAGGTACTCAGTGTTTTAGGAGTCCATATCGGTCTTTGTCTCAAGACCACTTTTTTGAGGTCTTGTCTTTGAATTGACTGCATTTTACCATTGTATTGTTTCGTTCTTAGACAAGGCTGAATTTATTCCAAGACTGCTCAAGATCTTAACTGCGGGGATATTACATAACTTCCATTGTCAAATGTAATTGTTTATTTGTTATTTATTGTTATTGGATATAAAAATGCATGCCCAACAGCATGCCTTGTGCCCTTAGTAAAAATGTGGATTTTGTTTTGTCAAATTAGTCCTTCAATATGAATAAATGCTCAGAAAATGGTTCAGAAATGTAAAATCAGGATATACATATCTCTCTCCGCACACATATCTATCATTGCACACATACATGTGTATTGTTTTATATAAATCTGAAAAATTCCACATTTATCCACATTTGTTATCAACACATGAATATGTATTGCTTTTCATGTATAAAGTGCTCTGCCTTTCATACAAAAAAAAGGTGAGTTTGTGAATGCAGGTTGAATAGTTTCTGTATAAATGTAACAACACAAAATATATCTTTAATGAAAATTGCTAACACTTTAATTAAAATACTTGTGGATATCTATTACAAACATTCTTGTGTGGATCAAAAACATTTTTAGAAATAAACCACATTTGTGCAGATAGAGACATTTATATATAAATCCTAATTCAAAGCATGATTGAACAACTTGTGCACCTTTGTACATACAGTTTATGCTTTAATACTGTTATCCAGAGTGACGTGGTACATTGTTTACCACTATTTAAGTAGCATTTGCCGACGGCCGTGCTCCACCGGCGTTTCAGCTACCGTTTGCTAACTGGAGATACCACTGGAGGAATAATAATAATAATAATAATTCACTGTCTGACTGTCACACAAGCAACGTCCTCTGATACATATTCCCCAATACATTCACATGTTTGTTAGCTTTAAATGTACACTGTTTGGTAATATAGCACTGAAAAGAGTTTCTGGACAGTGATAGCTTAGCCACCGCAGACGTCTCGCTGATCAATAACAAGCTGCTTTTGGTGTACCGGCGTATTTTTAATATAATCTAACTTGTGCTGTTCTGATATAACAACATGTTTAGCCTAAGTCCCATCTGTTTGCCAAGGCTTTCGGCCCCTAAATCGATCTGTTGTTTTGTCTGTCTGACTTTTGTTTTGTTTGTTTTTGCCCTATTACTTGTAAAGCGACCTTGGGTCCCTTGAAAGGCGCTATATAAATCCAAGCTATTATTATTATTATTAAGTATTAATAACAGCTGATAATCAGACAAGCCTGTATAAAACAACAACAGAGGAACGGCTTGTGCCGCTGTTATGACGGTCAATGATAGTAACGGATAGTCAGCTAAAATGTGGTGGAAAATGTACGGGTACTGGTTAATGTACTGGATATGTACATTAATATGTGGGGTTGTGTTATAATCACTGCGTTATCGGCTCTACTGCTTATGTAGCAACTGTATTGTTTTCTCCGTACTCGCTATATAGTTACATTACATTGCATTTAGCTGACGCTTTTATCCAAAGCGACTTACAATAAGTGCGTTCGACCAACAAGATACAAACTTCAAAAAAACAGAATCATATAAGTACATCAGGTTTCATAGAGCCAAAACATTTCAAGTGCTATCTTCATCCACAAGATTTCCACTGAGGCAGAGACTCTGCATGAAGATGCTGCCATGACATCTGAGTCCCACTATGATGACATTACACAGGTGAGTTAACTCAATGTTGGTATTAGTTACATGTTTATTTCCAGTTATAAACCATGAAGACTGGATTTGAATGCTGAGGTTCGATACACAGGTCCTGTGTATCACTCTACTGGACCGCTTTAGACACTAAGAGGACTGTGTGTCAATGCTGTTTTTCTTCTTAATGTTAAACTGAATGATCATACTCTTTAGATATTAAACACTATAATCAGTGTCTTTATACCTGATTGTGTTGTTAACTCAGAACAAGAGCCAGTAAAGCATTTGTGTACTACTCTGGATGTCTAGTGATTAAACTTGGTCCTTCTTCATCCACAAGATTTCCACTGAGGCAGAGACTCTGCATGAAGATGCTGCCATGACATCTGAGTCCCACTATGAGACATTACACAGGTGAGTTATTTAGACTTTTATATATTGTTCATTTCACTACATTAAGACTTGTTTTATAAATAGCTACACAAAATGTAATGTCATCTTCTTCATGAGGACTGTGTGCTTCTGGTTTGCTCAGACTTGATGGATAGTGCTTACAGCAAAAGCATTAATGATTGAGAAATTAGTTCCTATCGTGCGTCTGAGTCCTGCATCTCGACGGGGTTAATTTTACAATGATGACTGAGTCTTTATCATGACCAAAACTTAACAGAATATAGTTTCCTGAAACTATATTGTTACATGCGTCTTTTTCCTGTTAAGTCATTTAAAAACATTGTGAGGACGAAATACAAGTCTCAGAAAACTTGATCCTGTAAGTACTATTATTATGTCAAATACTAACTTTAAGCTGCTTAAGTACAAAAAAAACATAACCAGTTGAAGAATCATTCCTGCAAGCTCTGCACAGTTAGACTTACAGATGTTTGAATATGGCAAAGAGCAAGCATTAGCATTTGAACCAGCACAATATCATAAATTGGAAGAAGGAAAGCCGGAAATACAGTTCGATGGCTTCATCCCAAACCCATTTGTAGTTATAGTTTTAGTAAGTAACATAATACATCTTAAATAAAATATGTGTTGACGTGGTTACCATTGACTGATCTCTTTTTCTGTTTGTAGAGTCTCTTGAAAATGCTGTGGAGAGGAATCCCAGGAGGATGCAAAAACAGAAGTGGTCTCCAAAAGAGGTGGCAGCAGTTTTGAGACACTTTAATGCACACCAAGGGGAAAGTGGCCACGATGATAGAATGCAGACAGTGCAAAGCTGCAGAGCATCCTATTCTGGCTGGTCGCTCTTTGCAAAATATTAGAGACTTCGTCAGGAGCCAAGGCACGACTCGGAAGAAAAAAGCACTGCTACACAAATGATGATGAAATGTAATCGAACATGCAATGAGGACAGTTCACAGTTCAACTTTTCATTATTATGTTACATGTAGGAGCAATGTTTTATTATAAGGATAATTACGAGATTAAAGCTGTTATGTTCGGAGAATAAAGATGAAATCATTCCGGGGGCTGAGGGGTCGTTGCAGCAGATAGTTATATTGAAGGATTGGAACTTCACGGATCAAACACTCATAAACAAAACGTTGCTAAAACAGAAACTAACTACCGTTCACACCGCCGCCCTCTGAGCTGGACACATCACACAGGTGTCCTCTGTCTGCAGCTGGAGGAGAGAGGAGGGGTCAGGGACCGTCTACGAAGTGCAACACTGAATAAAGATATACTCAATAACTCCTCTGTTATAAAGCTACAAACATCACATTTTAAATCACACAATAATATACTGTTGCTTAAACTACACATGTAACTTTGCGAAAATAGGTGGTTTTAGTAGTTTATTTGCAGTATTTTTTTCAGTGTTGCACTTTGTAGACGGTCCCTGACCCCTCCTCTCTCCTTCGGCTGCAGACACACACCTGTGTGATGTGTCCAGCTCAGAGGGCGGCGGGTGTGAGGTTGTTTTGATTAAATTGGATTGTGGATAGTTGTTTACCTTATTACGGTAGTTAGTTTGTGTTTTAGCAACGTTTTGTTTATGAGTTATTGATCCGTTCCAGTTCCAATCTGTCAATATAACTTTCTTGAAGATCTGCTGCAACGACCCCTCAGCCCCCGGGATAATTCCATCTTTATTCTACTAACATAGCGACTTTAATCTCGTAACTATGACTTTATTCTTCTATCTTTTCTTTTGTGTGGCCCTAATCCTCTGTCGTACCAAGGTGATGCTGGAAGGAGAGTTATATGTTTAAAATAATAAAGATGTAGTCTCAATTTTCATGTGAGAAAATGTTACGTGAAAATAACCATTAAACTTGGCTCATTGTTCACTGTGCAAGGTGCAATGTGTCCTTTTCTATCAGCTTTTGAAAGGTAATGCTCCAGTAGATTAGCAGTCTCGTAGGGCAAATAGCATTTTGTATTAGTGATAAACCAGTTCGGTCACTTTGCTATAAAATGGTTATCGGTTCTTTTCATATCGATGATGTAATTGCAATTAGCAGTGCTGCAAATATAAGCATTTACTTGCAAATGGATTGAATTCGTCTCGGAAGACCTGCTTGTAGTATACCACTCTGGAGAGTATTAGAATGTGGTTCTACATTTTGCATGAAAACAACAGATTGCAAACAGGAGGCAAGCAATAACTAAAACACATTAACATACTTTTAAGCTATATATCTATGGTGCACTATATTGTCTATTAAAATATTACATCACAAATCAGGTATTCCTATGCTGTATACATTTTGTCCGTTTATAAAAGGTGTGTTCTTGTAATGCACAATCCAACACGTGTCTTTGTAAAGTTATGTTTCATTTAATCATGTTTGCCCCTTTAATACACTTCAGTGACATGTTTGTGTGTTGTATAGCTACAGCCCTTATCGCCAGCAGTAACACTGCATCTACTGCAGGTAATAACAGTTCAGATCATGGGGACATTACGTTACCCGCGGCCACTGTCGTGGACACTAACGTCCTCCCGCCCGACTCGCCGGCTTTGCCCGCCTCGCCCACGGAGGCGGAGCAGCCGCAGCCGTCTTCGTTGCCCCAAACACCGCCACCCCTCGGCGGCCCGCAAGTGCCAGAGGACCTCGGCAAAACAGAGCCTGCCCAGGTATATTTAAAAAAGTACCCAACTCGCCTGTAGGCTACTCATTTTGCAGCTCATGGTTTCAAAACAGAGATTGGCTGGAATATTCCTCTAAAAAAGATGCCATCTTCTGCTATGCATGTAGACATTTCAGTCTTGAAAGGGGAGTGATTTGTAAAATATCCATAAAGAAATAGTAAACCTGCTTACAGTTCTGTTTCATATGGGTGTTGAGATGTATCCATAGTTCTCTTCATTTTGCTCTCAAAGTGCACCAGATTGATGCTTTTAACTTCAATATTTAAAAAATGTAATGCCCCCGGACCCCCTAGAGGAGGTGAGGACCCCCTAGAGGGTGTTATGTCCACTCCCCATTTATAAAAATAGCACTTTACCACTGCACCCTCTCTAATCTCAGATGCACCCTTAGTCATTTTGTTCTGGAACCGGGCCTGCGGTCAGAGGTCTTCTTTGTTATTTATTGAGCTTTAAAACAAATTGATAACGACTCTATATAATAATATAAGAATAAAAAACGGAGCCTCTCTTTTCCTCCCCCTCTTCTGACAGCCAAGCAGCTGATCTCTGAGCAGGAGAGGTGGGAGAGGCGGGGCTATTGCTTCAACGTTATCAGGAAATGATCGTATAAGGCGTAAACACGGAGCCGTTTGCCCCCCCAGAGCGTTTCGTTTGCAGATCTACCCACCTTGGGACCCGTTATCGTTATCGTTGTATGCGTTTTCATGTTGGCCTCGTGTGACCGAACCGTCTATATCAGGGGTGCCCACACTTTTTCAGCTTGGGAGCTACTTTTAAAAATGACCAAGCCCAAAAGGTCTACCTACAGGGCCGCCCCTGCCCAATTTGTATCGCGAGCGCGCGGGGGGGGGGGCTAAACGGCGGATAAACTGTGGCGCTTACACTAATTGCACCGCATAAGCGCATAATAGTGTGCCGCATTTGCGCTTCAGATGAGGAGGTGAGGCCCCTCATAACTGCATGAACCCGTGGCACAATACAACTCAGACTGGCTTACCTGCACGTCAATCAAGTGGCAAATGCCATAGTAAGGATGGATTTTTTTCCTTATTTTTTTTTCAATGCCATGCGATCTACCCACACTACCTCTGCGATCGACCGGTCGATCAAGATCGACGTATTGGGCACCCCTGGTCTATATGATAGAGAACTGTAGCAGATACAACTGCAGAGGCGCGGGAAGGTATTTTGAGTGGGGGTGCTGAGGTGCTGGACTCCAGTGAACACTATTACGGGCACTATAGAGCACGCACAAAAGCGCGAGCACCAGGGGCGCTACAGTGAAATGTTCTACTGCATGGGTCGGCAATAGGCGGCCCGCGGGCCATTGTTGGCCCGCCAGCAATACTATTTGGCCCGTAATTTTGAGAATCAAAAATAAAATATTATTTTGAGATTTTTTTTTTTTACAACATAGGACCGACAGTCGCACATCAGGGTTTCCATTATCCGGTAATTACCGGTTTTTATCTGGTCAAATTAATTCAAAAACCGGTAAATTCAAAACCTGCTGGTCAAAATGTCTGGTAATAATTAGGGATGCTCCGATCGATCGGCCGCCAGTCATTATCGGCTGATATTCACTCTTAATAGTTTGATCGGTGCTCTCTATAAAGGCCGATCAGGAGAGCTGGATCTGATCGATATGGACATAAACGCGAGTGAAGTGTAACCGGACCTGAGAGAGAGATCAGATCAGCTGCTGCATAACCACCTGAAGCCCCGCCCACTGTTTAGCGCGCTGCATGAGAAACTGACGGGCTGTCAGGAGAGAGGGAGAGGGAGAGAGGAAAAGAGAGCATCCGTTTCTCCCGTGTTATTATTCAAAGTTAATGTAAACTTTTGAATAATGTACTTCATCTACTACAAGTAGTTTGTTTGAATGTAATAATTATGTTGTTTGTGGAATCATTTATTGAAAAATGATTATAAACTGAAGCAATATAAAAATGACTCCCATTAACTGAGTTTTAAACATCAGCATATCCTGTCATTCTTTCACACACACACATACGGGTATTGGGCCGAGGGCGACACCGTACTTCCGGTATCCGACATTTTACGCGAGGTGCAAGCAGGCAGAGGGTTTAGCCGTACACCTTCTAGGTGTTGCTAAGCTTCCTGTACTGAATATCATAGTCTATTGCCTTAATCAATATCTAGTCAACTCTAAAATACCACATATATGCAATGGCATGATAATATTATTGTGACAAGTGGGGTATTCACCTGGTGTTTCCAGAAATTAGACGTAGATGCTGCCAAAATCGACGAAGGCCACTTTCGAGTGTCGTTTTTCCATACATCTGCAGGCAGTCTGTAAGGGCAATCCGACAACCCACACAGCTCTAGTTTACGCTGGTAACGACCTAGAGCTGTCATCTTCCCTTTACAAGCTTCAAACATGTATTTATCGTGTGATTTTGGAAATAAAAGTTTCATATTTTGAAAGCCAAGACTTTCTTTATTTAAAATCAAACAAAACACCCAAACCCCGAAAAACTATTTTTTTACACAAATCCACGTTTATTTTGAAATGAGCCGTTGCGACTTCCGACTGATTTCGATACAGCGGGTCACATATGGCAAATGTGTGGTTGTGGGGAACCAGGTCAATGAAAGTACTTATTTAACTATTAAATACATTGAGTTTGAGTAACATAATTGGTTACTGATTAATTTAGGTTATAATATATTAAATTGCAAAGCAAAACATGCTGTAATTGATTTATTTTGTCCTTTGGTATTTTTTAAAGGCTTTCAACCTGAAAGAATCCTAATGTGTCTTTGAAAAGTTGAAATAAAGAAAAGGAAAAAGGATTCCAGTTGTCCCTCAAGCCTCTCAAATGTGGGCAAACACTCAAATAAATGCCAAAAACCCAGAGAACTTGACAATACTTATCAGAATAAAAGTATGTTAAATAACACTGCTACCTAGTTAATAACTCTACTTTACTCAGTGGAGGCTCGTCCATTGAGGAAAGGGAGGACCATCCTCCCTACAATTAACTTTGAAGAGAACAATAAATACACCTCAATTTAAAAGATAGGTCTGTTAAAATACAGATAATAGCCCTGGCTTTGGGACTGAAATGGGGCTAGAGAGGACGAGCCTCCCTTTGGGCAGGTCTAGCCAGAGGCTCTGGATTGGGCGCCTATATCATCAGTGAACCAATCAGCGGATCTGACTGCGCATCAGAGTGTTGATGGGGAGAGTTTTTTCTGAACCGGGGAACAGGGGCGCTGCGCCCTCTTACCAAAGTCAATTCCTTGAATTAGGCTTTGATTATGTTCTGGCCCGCCATCTTGTGGCTCAGCAAAAAATTGGCCCAAGGCCAAACTTACTTGCCTACCCCTGTTCTACTGCAACACTCCCCACACGCACACACACAGTACACCCGCGACTGTTACAATGAAGGCTCGATAATCAGCTCACGGCATATAAGCAGGGGTAAAGTGCTATTTCTTTACGAGTGGGGAGCGGACCTAACATCCTCTAGGGGGGTCCGGGGGCATACTCCCCCGGGAAGATTTTTTTTTAATATTGAAGTTAAAAGCATCAATCTGGTGCACTTTAAGAGCAACATGAAGAGATATATGGATACATCTCTCAACACCCATATGAAACAGAACTGTAAACAGATGTTCTTTTTCTTTATGGATATTTTACAAATCACTCCCCTTTCAAACTGTGTTCTTGTTTTACTGCCATATAGTATTTCATACCTGTTTTTCATTTATTCTCTTATTGTTTGTATAAAGATAATGATCATATGAAGGTGTGCCGCGGAAATAATCTTTTGAATAATTTGTGACCAAACCGTTTGAGACCCACTGAGATAACTTAGACTAAAGTAAACTATCTAAACACTCAGAGAGTCATTTAGCTCACCTGAGCCTCTCACCTCTATGGTACCCATGTACATGTCAAAATTCTTCCCAAAGGTCAAGGAATACCATGATCATAACACCAGAGGGAGCTCCACAAATCATGTGAAACCCAGATTTGGCACAAAAAAGGGGGAATACACGTTTCGCAATTATGCCACATCAAGGTGGAACGCTCTTCCCACAACTGTAA